>NC_139252.1:31090339-31690339 GCF_977018435.1 Lepisma saccharinum | reverse complement strand
TTTAAACATTTTGAATGAGATTTTCTATTCAAATGTTCGGTTTTTCTCTTTCTTTTATCCAAATGATTCGTATGAACAGTAGCAACGCGACGTTCATGAATTCAGCAATCGCTTTCGAGTGCCTATCAGGAATTGTAATTGGTTTGGAATGAATGTTTGTACGCCAGAAATATTAAGTTGCACCAGCTTTGAGCGTGAAACTCTACTCTTTGTGAAACTGAACACCGTGCCTTTTTCTGGTGATAATGATTGAGCGAAACTATTTCCATGCAAGAGGAAATAGCTACAAAAGAGGAAGGACATATGCGTACTTGAACACAGCACGTGTCACAAAACCGGATGCACGATCAGAATGCAAGGTTATTAGAAACAGTCTTGCCAGAATAGTCCAAGAAGCTAATAGATTATCTTTGCAACACAGCCAAAACATGCTGGTGGTTGTTTCGAGAGTCACCCATGGGGACTTACAAAATACCACATGAAAGCTGTCTTCTAGGGAAGAGTACATTTCAAGTGTTTGTTCCAGCATTGCTTCGTATCGGCGGAATTCACGGTCAGAAAGCCAGAAATGAAATATTTTAAAATCATAATTTATCACATATTAAACAACGTGCCTGACCTTATGCTGTCGCGGAATGCGAATTTCAAAGAAATGAGCAAGCAAATTTTGTTTTGTGCTAAATTTTTATTGCCCATCATTCTAATTTACTAAATTCTAAAAAAAATAGACTATGTACATAAAGTCTCGGTCTTGTCTGTATTTTTACAGATATCTCGTACTTGTCCTAGTTTCGTCTAGAATTTCGGGACGAGGCCGATACTTGTCGTGGCAGCACACATTAACAGTTGGGCTGAAAAGTTCGTAGGCTGACTCATAGATGGCGTTACTAGAATTAAATCCATGTGATTTTTACTTAGTACTAACCTTCAAAAGATACGTGTATAAATTTCACAGCTGCCGGATAATAAGTTCGTGAGATATAGCATTGTGAGTGAAGCAGCTTTTGTTATTGTGAAAAAATGGATAAAAAAGAATTTCGTGTGTTAATAAAGCATTGCTTTTTGGCGAAAAAAAATACTGTTGAAGCCAAGGCTTGGCTTGATAAACATTATTCGGACTCTGCACCAGGAAAATCAACCGTTGAGAAGTGGTTTGCTAAATTTAAAAGAGGCGAAATGAGCATCGAAGACGATGCACGCAGTGGACGCCCCAAAGAGGGTGTTACCGACGAAAACATCAAAAAAGTCCACAAAATAATTTTAAATGATCGTAAAGTGAAGTTGATCGAGATAGCTGAGACTTTAAAAATATCAAAGGAACGTGTTGGACATATTGTGCATGAATATTTGAATATGCGAAAGCTGTGTGCAAAATGGGTGCCGCGCGTGCTCACAATCGATCAAAAGCAACAACGTTTTGATGATTCGGAGCAATGTTTAGCGATATTCAACAGTAATAAAATTGCTTCCCCATCCACCATATTCTCCAGATCTGGCTCCCAGTGACTTTTTCCTGTTTGCAGACCTTAAAAGAATGCTCGCTGGAAAGAAATTTAGCACTGATGAAGAGGTAATCGCCGAAACTGAGGCCTATTTTGAGGCTAAAGAGAAATCGTACTATAAAAATGGCATCGAAAAATTGTATGACCGCTATAATCGTTGTATCGCCCTCGAAGGCAACTATATTGAATAATAAAATCGAATTTTGTCAAAAAAATATTTTTTACTATGTTAGCCTACGAACTTTTCAGCCCAACTGTTATGTACACAGTTCTAAAGCTGAATACAACATTTTTACATATCGTACATTTATCTGATTTGATTAATTGAAACCATAAATATATCAGCAAATTACAACATAACATTTTTATTGTGAACTTCTGAAAACATAAGACAAAGCTTGCTTTGTACGTTGTCCACCTAAATTTTATTGTGAAAGCAGTATTGCTGTTAAATTATGAAAAAATTAAAAGATCTTTATATGTAGAGAGAATACCCTATAACACTATTTTATCTGAATTTGGGTTCTCTTCATTAAAATCAAGAAGAGAACTAGCCAAACATATTTTACTTTATAAATTTATAAATAACTCAATTATTGATGCTCAAGATTGTCTTCAATTGATAAGATTCACAATTAAACCTAGAACGCTTCGCTCTTATTTGCCATTTTCTTTGGTTAATTCTAAAAATATTGTACATCAGAATTCAGTAATGGTTAAAATATGTACAGCTCATAATGTGCTAATACAAAATAATGTTAACATCGATTTTGTTATGTCTTATAAAAATTATGTATTTGTTTTTAAACAATTTATTTTTAATTAGTTTTTGTCTAAAAAATTGTGCTTTTATACTTTTATATTTTAAATTATTTTATTAATGCTAAATATAATTTTTGTATGTATCATACAACTGAAAATATACATTGATATCATTTAATCACTTGTGTGTATGTAATTGGTTTTATGTGTTTGTGTATGTTCATATTTATGTTTATGTATGCGAATATTATGTACTATGTAAACTAACTTACTTCTAAACCCCGTTGTAAGTGGAGAAATAGCTCTGTTATGGGGAGTATATGTAAGAATAAATAAATTTGTTCTTTACCCCAACTAAGGCACTGTTATATTCGGTCCGTTTCTATTTGTCAGAGTTTGTTTTCAAAGGCCACCTCGTAAAATAAGATATTGGGGACTGATGTGCACTTAAAAGTGGGATCCGACCCGCTGTGTAATGTGCCTCTACCGAAGATCGAACTCGGAACCTCTGAACACAAAATGACACTGTTAAAACATTACACTATCGAAAGGTACCATGAGGCCATGACATGAAAATCCACAATGGTGGGTAACGATGAACTCAGATAGGCTAACCGGGACTGGAACTAAAATTCCAAGCCCGATACGAACCACTGTGCTCCATCGGGGATTGAACGAGAGATCCCTTAATTGCAACGCGACAGCCTAACCACTACGCCACCGGAAGGTCCAGTTTATTTACGGTATTATTGGCTAAATTATGGCACCCGTTTTCACTGCACACGTTCTTAGTTTTGTTAAAATGCAAAACAGGAAATATAGACCATTTCTGTCACTCTAGAATTGACAAATGAACAAAGCGATCAAATACTTGGCAACGCTGCTATCAACTGGCGAGAGCACAATTAAAGAGGATCTACGAAGCGCAAAGAATTCTGGGTCATGGAGGTCAAACGACAATTATTCGGTGCTTTTGTTGGGATGTGTTTGGGAAGCCCATGGTTGGTTGCCGAGTCTGTTGGTGTAGATTCGCACCGACCTCTGTTGGAAGCTAAAAAAAAGCACAATCGGCAAGCAGCGAGAGGAGACGGTGTGGTTGAGGCTGAGGAAAGGGAAACAAACTGTAGTGGAAAGGGTGGCGATAAATAAAAATCCAGATACATTACGGGGATGTGATGGTAAAACTCCGAAACTATCCAAATCGTGGATCCGATATCCGAATCCAAAATTACCCGAATTCGAATCCCGAATCTAGTATTATTAGAATCATGAATCCACAATTACTCGAATCAAAATCTAGAATATTATCCATTATCCAAATCTAAAATTGACACAATACAAAATTGCACGAATTACGAATTCAATTCTCATTCTAGCCACATCATAGAGATATGGCCATATGAATGCGCCTCAGCTTAAGAAAAAAAGACGTTGCGTTCCGCTTTGTTAAATTAACAGGCAACCTTAAATTTTGACAGTAAAGTATTGTAAATTTGACGCTAGCTTCTAACAGTGCACATGAACAAATGTAGGTTACTTAGATGCTCTAGAAAGCATTTTAACCTAGGTAAAATTTCTAAATGGTATTTTGGCACCCGCGGGGTATATTTCTCAGGAGGAGCAGTCGCAGAGACTTTTACTATTATTATTAATGTTAATATTATTATTAATAATATTTACTGCTATTATTGTTTTTATTTTTGTTGTCGTTGTTGCTGTTATAATTATTATTATTTATGTTTTTTAAATTACATACATTTGAAATGTCCATATTCTGTACATCTATATACAATTTGCATAACTGTATACTTAACATTAATTCATGTAGGACAAAAAGCTGTTTTTTATAGTTAGACTAGCTAATTACCCGGCATTTCCCGGGTATTTATTTATCCCAATCTTCTGTTAGACAGGAAAACAATTAATTCTAACTATAGTGTAAATGTAACTAATTTTATTTACAGGTATTTAAGAGTATAAGTACAGTATACAAATTATAGAGTAAAATATTTTACAAAGTCACTATAATATTAATTTAACTCAAAACTTGATTATAAACAACATTTTTAGTTTCACCTCCAGGAGCAAGAATAAATAAATTGAACGGCATTGGGAGTGTCACAATTCATCTTAGCGATCCCGAAAGCTAGGGATTCCGCACTAATATCGGACGTTTTCGATTATTTTTACATCTCACTCCCTTCCCACCCCCATTCCTAGGTTGCCAGGGGTGTCTAACCCCCACAGTATTTATTTCCAGATTGTAAGTCGTGTGTGTACCAAGTTTGGTTGAAATCGCTCCAGGCGTTCGAGAGTTATGCCGGAACAAACATACATATATGCACACATAGGCCTACATCCATTTTTAAGTTTACTTCAAATAATAATAATAGTTGCTGCAAGTCACAGAAAACAATACTTTTCGTTATAAAGTATCTATACAATTTCACCTTTCGAATTACATTAACTCTTTCCAGACAATGGGTCTTTACTATAAACTTTAAGCAATAAAATGTTTCACATAGAAGTAAAAACTAGAGCCTACACATCAGAATAAAAATAGTTTCTGATAAAAAACAACAACATTTGTGTAAATATGCGATAAACAAATGACAGTTCACCAGAATCAAATTCATTCTAGTAGTCGTGGACATTTGTTAGAGTTATCAACTAATTTGGTCAAAATTACAAAATTCAGTAAAGGCTTCCATTTGTCTTGTTTGTGGTTGCCAAAACCTCAAACAAACACGATCTGTTGATTCAAGGAAATCAGGATTTTCCTGTAAGATCACACATCATTGTTTCTACAACTGTTGTAAACCATGTTAATGTTCTAATTTCCAGCAGATCTTTTACTTTCAGGCGTCCTAACAATGTTCATCACGTCGGTTGCTGTCTGCAAGTGGACGAACGAAGCCATAGATCCGGACAGAGAATTTGAGGTTTCGTCTAAAAAGCAATTTTGAGCTGTATACAGATGCCAGCTATAAATCAACCCTAAATTAGACCAGAGGGATGCAGCAGACGGTTTGGTGAAGGGATGCCAGCAGGAGAAGGGTGTGTTTGTACTTTAGGGGAAGTGGAGTGGGTGGCGAAAAGATGGGGTGGGACGGATTATGACTGGGCCCTAATGGCGGTTCCAAATGACTGTCAACATATGTTTGGGAGAGAGAGAGCCTGTTTCGAAATTGCTGGAAACGAAATCGAAAAGGACTTTCGGAGCCATTAGGGTCCCGTGATTATGTTGAGGACTTCATACGTGCTCTTGAAAAGGAACGTTTATTCGAAGCACTCAAAGAATATCTTGCTAATTGAAATAAAACAAGGAAATAGTACAAGTTGAAAGATACATGCAAGGGTTCAAAGCTAGAGCGATAATTTGGCTCAGCAGCAGAGTAAAAATAATTTGGGGGGGGGGGGCAAATTGTCATAGAGGATAGCTACTTTTTATATGTGTGTCTACCAAAATCGACGCCATTTCCGATTAAGGTATAAGATAATCGCCAAAATGCGATTAAATTTCAAAATTGCGAAGAAGAAAAAAAGTACACATAGAACCAAAATGTATGACTTGCCTAATGTTTGCCCAGACATTTGGGAGAGTTAGAAAATGTCACCACGGGAGAGAGGGACCATTTGCTACATGTGTGAGAAATCAGTTTTCAGCAAATTATTATAGATAATTGTATATTTTTAAGAATGGTACTTCGGTAATCCAGTGCATCTAAAGGTTTTTGTATAAGAGTATTGTAATCTGTCTACATGGGATGCTACTACGTGCGTGTGCGTGTCTGTGTGTATAATGTGTGTGTGTGCGCGCGCTCTTCAATTACAGTACGTCTGTTTTTGCTAAACGGCCCATGTCCTTGTATTCGGAGAAGGGTGCAAATAGCCTTAGAGTTGACGCATCCCTAATCTATCGACATGGATTTTCGCAAGACATACAACATAGGCGCTCAAGACTGGCTACACAATAACTGATTGATTTGCTATATTTTACTTCGCCTTTTGTGCCACTTTTGGCAAATTTGCGAAGATGGGGATGAGTGATGACATGATGAAATTGATGAATGGACACTCGCAAACATCCATGCCCAGGCCAGGATTTCAACCCGGGATCCTTGGCGTCGTAGCGCGATGTGCAACACAATAACTGCACAGAGTATAAAAGTACATGACTTGCGTGGGAAGAAAAATCTAAAACTTTAAACTAAAACAAGTTTCTTCTTATTGGCTCCCGGGAAGTGCAAAAAATTTAATCACAAATGTGACTTGTGTGCAAAGAAAGTTTCGAAAACTTAACTAAATTAAATAAAATTTACAGAATATTATATGATCATAATATTGTATTTTGTCACAGGTTTATTTTTATGAAAGAAACACCTCAACACACTATATTATCATAAATGTATTGTTCTATCTAATGCATAGTCTTGCACATATTAACTTCGTTCGTGCACAACGGAGAATAAAAATGTCTCACATTCTGAAGTATAGTTACTTACGTAACTGCTACGATTGTGTTATCGCTTGCAACTGCAAATCTCTCTCACTCGTCACCTATACGTACAAAATAGTTCCACGTGTGTATATCTCGCGATAAGTGCTTGCCATGTTGCTGTTCGCATTTCCTTTCTGGAAAAACAAGTCCTGCCTTTTCTGCATTCTAATTGCATGTCACTTTTCCACATTGTTGTACTTTCCAAGTCCTGAGTACTTTTAAATTATCTGTACATTTGTTTTTCAGAAATACTACAACGTTCTCAATTGTGGAGCATGGACGTCCGGAAGCGGGGCAACAGGGGCACGCATCCCCCCTGGAAAATGAATGTCATCCTGCGAAACTGAAGAAGCAACACTATTACAGGAGAAAATATTCCTCCCTTGCCCCCTCCCCCAGAAAAAAACTACCTTCCTTACCCCTCCCTAGAATATGTCCTGCGGAAATCCATGTCGATAGATTATAGTGCGCAGACGCTAAGGCTATTTGCCCCCTTCTCCGAATGGAAGTGTATGAGCCGTTTAGCAAAAGCACACCTAATTCAAAAGACTAGAACAAATACGTACTATGAAGATGTACAGTGGGATCCATGAGTATTAACGTGCAAATTGTCCATGACTATTTTCATTAATTTTCTCTTACATCCTATGTGTTTTTAAGCGACGGATTTTTATGTATGCTGGTGAAGAAGTTGTCAACAGATTGTCTTGAGTTCCCTTTTAATTCTTGAGGCTCTTATTGGGTCAATCAAGTGCACGAACATGGTGATGGACAATTGCAAGGTAATACTCATGGATCCCACTGTACAGGACATAAGAAGAACAAAGACAAAAACACATCCAAGAACGTGTCGTTGCATTGTAATCAAAGGGTCTAGGATTCGATACCCGGGAGGCACATAGTGGTTCGGATCCCACTTTAAATTGTAGGCCCAGTCCCGATTAGTTTATCTGTGCATAAAGTGGACCTAACACCAAAAATCAAATCAAGCAAATCCAAGAATTGAATACGTCATTGATGTTATAAGTCAAGGCTGTAAAGGCATACAGCTAGACAAGGTGGTAGTCAGCACAAAACCTCATCGAGAGTATTAAACTGTTCATACGCCAGAAACTCAAGTTACAGAGCATGCGTACATACAGAACCCAAAACGTGTCAATTGACACACATATATTTTGATTTCAATAACACGTTAACGTGCATAAACTGCAAATGATGCACCTTTTAGTGTGTCAAAATACACATAGGAATGTATTAAAGGATATATTTTCTAAAATGCATCAATTTGGAAGATCAAGCAAGGTCATTTCGAAGATAACAAACTTTCACTTTTAATGCATCAATTGACACAGCTAAATGTGTAGGTAATTTTGTTATCTTCGAAATGATATTTTCTGATCTTCCAAATTGATGCATTTTAGTGCATCACACGGAACTTCATCTCATAAAAATATCCTTTAATACATTCCTATGTGTATTTTGACACACTACAAGGTGCATCATTTGCAGTTTATGCACGTTAACGTGTTATTGAAATCACAATATATATGTGTCAATTGACACGTTTTGGGTTCTGTGTGGGGGATCAGTCGAACCACCCTGGAAATTGACATCATTCAAGTGATAAACAAGCAGAAAGTTTATTACTATTATTAATAATAATAATAATAATAACAGAAATAAAATTCAGTTATTTAGTAGTTGAATGAACAAAATCGCCGAAGTAAAACTGTGTTCGATTGAAAAATTGAATGCAAAATAGAAAAACTCTGTTATATCTCCATAGTCTACCATTTAATCCAAAGAATAAATAGTTCCACAATTGTCAACATTCCAAACATTAAGTGTTTTATGTGAGAGGTCAAACAATATAAAGTTTAGAACGGAAATTTAGCTTTTCGCTAACTTTTAAAGTTTTTTTCTTGAACGAGGTGTGTAAAAGTTAATTAACAAAATAGAATTAACTGTGCATTTTAGTACACTAACTACGTATATGAAATGTAAAAACATGAAAAGCAGTTGTGTTGGTTCTGATGGACCGAGTAGAAGAGGCTTCCCAAGAATATAATATTTTTATTTGTATTTGCTTATAATAATTATTAAGGTATAATAACAAGCATAACATTAATAATAATTATTTATTTTTAAAATTTGTATTGTTACAATAATTATATTATTATTTCTAGTATTAAAGTTTTATCAATGGCCTGAACCCCCTACGAAAATTTCTGGCGACGCCAATGTTCCAGGGTGTTGACTTCCCAAAAGGCCACTCCTTATACAGCAAATGTACCCCTATCCCCCACCTTTGTCTCTCTTTCACACACACACATTAATTTTTCTCTCATGATGATACGTATACATGACGTCAAACATGATTTTCTATTTTGAACCCTCTTGAAAATTTATCTGCGAGTGTCCAACGAATTGATTTTCACCTGCTTACATCTCTGAAAATCAGTTTAACTCATACACTGGCTTAAAAAGCCTGTACATACTGGTTAACAGCGCCCAGGGGCAAGCTCTCTGAAGTCAACCGGCCCCCGGTGTTGACTTTTCTCAAACAGGTCCACCTAGGCCGAAAGTTACGTAAGGATTCAATTTCTGTTCCTCGGATAAAGCCTCTACTCGGAATGACGTCACTGCAAGTGGGCTCAGGAATCTCGCTCCCCGGTCAGGCTACTTTCACGGCTTCTGAGCTCCGGACAAGATAGCTGGAGGTTGATGTGTATGACGTTTCCGGGTTTGTTCTTCGAGTGGTGCACAGGCCACGACGATACACTTCTCAGTAGAAAGGAAACGGCCAATTTGGATCGCCTTTGAAGTGATTTGAAAGCACAGACTTTCAATTGGAAGTTCTAGCAGTTTACGCGAATCAAGTAGGCACAGAAAATTACAGCAAAAATGCATCAGATACAGACCAAGCACTAAAATGCTTACAGGTTTTATTAATGTTATTGTTACGATGTTACCCGATTCGCTAAAATGTGAATATTTTATGACCTTGCTTTTAAACAAATCCAAGTTATTCTTAATTTAAAAAATAATTAATTTATCCTGATGAAGTAATAATATTTCTCTTTCAAATTCAGAAAAGTGTTAAATACTGCTTGTAACTTTTAAGCTTTCTATTTGAGAAAATTTCATTCTACGTCACTTCCAGTGACCCAAGAGGGGTTGGTGGGAGTTATACCCTCTCTTGATCCAGGATTCATAAAAAAAAAAAAAAAAAAAAAAAAAAAAAAAAAAACGTCGACTGAAAATGATGGCAAAATGAGGACTGACTACTAAGAATAATTACGTTATCCTTCCTACTGAATCCTGAGCACGCCACTGGTTATTTCCCTACCACATTGCTGAACAACCACAAAGAAATGCGAAGCCAGGATCCGAACCTAAAACCCCTGACCCCCCATGTAAATAGAGAAATGTACGTCTGATACCGACTAGGGCACGAAATTTTATCTACCTATCCCTTGCAGTTCCCGAGATATCAGCCTTGACAGGCAGAAGCGCAGAATAAAATTTGTGCACGCTCCACAACATCCGTCTTTCAACGGAAAGCGATCTGTTCTGCAAAGGGGCAAACGCGAAAAATAGTCCAGATGGCATTTTTACAGCTGAGCCAACGCGAAATGACAAATTCACTTCCCAGAATTTTCGAGTGAATGAATTATTGTCTTGCCCTCTTATCTGCAATCGCGTTCTAGAAATCCCCACAGAACAGTCAGGCAACATAATAGGAGAAAAATGTCCGGACAAGCGCTCTATCTATTACGAGTACTGTGGCGTACTAAGACGCCGCGAGTGTTGACATGGGGGGAAAATTATTAAGCCGACGTGTCCTGTTTTGTTAAATATACAGCGCTCTGGAACTCGCAGTTAAAAAAGAAGAAAACGACTATTGCTTGTTTAGCGTCCGTAAGGATTTTTACAACCGGCTTCGGAACAAGGTTTGGCTTCGCCTTGTCTTTCAACCACTGTAGCCAGGTCTGTCCCGGCAATTGAACTCCCTGTCCTTTCCATTTTGTTTATTTTTTTAGAGCAAAAAAGAAGACGCGGCAATAAAACTTGACCCAAACAGCTCACAAAGACACCATTCTTCAACCGTTTTGAGCGACATTTGATGCCACTGCCATAAAATGTTGGGTTTACTTGTCCATGCCCGGAGGTTGAGCGTGCGAATTTTATTGCAAACCCACGATCTTTTTTGACCTGGCTTCGACAGCGCCACCTGCTAGAAACTTAAACAAAGCTACAAAACACTGGCTAAAAACTGTAATAAAACCGTGAATATGGCCAATGCACTTTTCGAAGTCAGTCAGTTTATATTTTGCTGTGCTGTGTTACGGATCCACTTCGCATGCTGAAGGTTGTACAATGTTTTAGCACTCATGGCAGAAGGTAAGTGATTTTTTCTCTGTCCAGTACGATATAATATAACTGTTTATACATGCACACAGAACCCAAATCATGTCAATTGACACATATATATTTTGATTTCAATAACACGTTAACGTGCATAAACTGCAAATGATGCACCTTTTAGTGTGTCAAAATACACATAGGAATGTATTAAAGGGTATTTTTATGATATGAAGTTCCGTGTGATGCACTAAAATGCATCAATTTGGAAGATCAGACAAGATCATTTAGAAGATAACAAAATTACACATTTAGCTGTGTCAATTGATGCATTAAAAGTGAAAGTTTCTTATCTTCGAAATGATTAGAATTAGAATTAGAATTAGAATTTCTTTATTCATGGGCGAAGTTCAGCCTGTGGCTGCTCTACCACTTATCTTGTCTGATCTTCCAAATTGATGCATTTTAGTGCATAACACGGAACTTCATATCATAAAAATACCCTTTGATACATTCCTGTGTATTTTGACACACTAAAAGATGCATCATTTGCAGTTTATGCACGTTAACGTGTTATTGAAATCAAAATATATGTGTCAATTGACACGTTTTGGGTTCTGTGTGTGTAAATTCTCAATTAGGGATGACCTGGCCTCAAAATCCGGATAAGGAATATCTGGATTTCAAATTATCCGATATCCGTTTAGGATGCAACGTATATTCCGGATAGAAAATTCTGATCGTTGTATCTGATCGGTCAGCCTACAATGGCAATGGGAGAAAAATATGATAACGACCATCTATACCAACCCTGGGCCTCTATTTTTGGAAAACAATACTCCAATCTCTAAAACATGGGAGGTAGCTTGATTCCCGTTTACATAAATAACATTGTTTGTGTAAAACCTTGAAAGTATCGCTTAGAATTGATTCTCTGTGGGGTGAGGTACCCGACTGAAATTCGCCCCTCCAAACTGTAACTTCTGGATACGCCATTACACACAGAACCCAAAACGTGTCAATTGACACACATGACTCCAATAACACATTAACGTGCATGAACTGCAAGTGATGCACTTTATGCTGTGTCAAAATATACACACAAATGCATCAACTGACACAGCTGTGTAATTTTGTTATCTTTCAAATGATCTTGTCTGATCCTCCCAATTGATGCATTTTTAGTACATCACACGGGACATGCATTTCTGTGTGTATTTTGACACACCAAAAAGTGCATCATTTCCTGTTTATGCACGCTAATGGGTTACTTGAGTCAACATGAGTGTGTCAGTTAACACGTTTTGGGTGTTGTGAGTATAGTCACACACACTAAGCGAATATTTACCTTATTATTTATACATGGATCTATACGTATGCTATTTATCGTAATTGCAGTCAATTTATTGTGGACAGGTGTGTATAAATCGAGGCGAAACCGAGAACGATAAACTTTCACGAGATTCTAACGTCTCGTCTCGCTTATCTGACTTACCCTCCATATTGCTACAATACGAGTAAATGGTACAAATACTTCTCGCAATATAAAGTTGAATCACTTTATTATATATGAATTCACTACCTCAATTTAGATTCTACGACTTGCTACGTCTAATGCTTCGTTCCATAATTACTAGTGTGAGATGTAGTTCTGATGGTAAAATAATTTAAGATGCGGAAGGCAAGAGTAGAAGGGGTAAAGATGAGGGGAAAAAAGAACTCTTTTGCAACGCACCATTAACCGCTGCTACATAAAAAAGTGAAACCGTGACGTCTTCAGTCATGGGCCGATGGCAACCTAAACATGCGCGACATCTACCGAGGAGGAAAAGAATAAATGGACAAAGAATTTAGTTACTAGATTTGGTTACAAGTTTAACCTGGAATATATATATACACAGGTAAGTTCAAAAGTAGAGATGTAAGTTTTAATGACTGTTTACGTAATATCGTAGATTTTCGATCTTTATCGTTTATTGAAAATTGTGTGAATGAGAATCGATAGGGGAAAGGTTGAATCGGTTCGTCAACCCCCTCCCCTAAAATTTGCATTGTTCACTTCAAGTTACAAAAAAACATCAGCAAGCTTGATATTTTTAGTTAATGTTTAAATTAAAATAATTACATTATAATTCATGTTAAATATTAATTAAAATATGCAAATTAATTAATATTGTATTGTTATTATTAGTTGAATAGGTGAAAACCACGGTATTAGAATAGAGACGTAATAGCACGTACTCATTATCTAGCTTATGTCTAGTTAAGATCGTCAAATTTGTATAAAAATAACTGCCCTGGCAAGGAAATCAATGTTAAAGAGATAAAGAATTGAATAACAAAAAAAGTGTTAGTAAAATTTACTCCAAAAAGAATGCGCGATACAGTTGACGAAAAGTAAAGTTCTTGATTAATATGTTATGTATATTATCATAAGTAGCAGCGTGTAAAATTATTATTATTATTATTTCTATTATTCAAGTTTCATCAATGGCCTAACCCCCCTATAAAATTTTTGGTTAGGTACTGTCCTTACTCTCCAATAAGTTCCAGAGGAAATTAATAATTATTATTTATTAATTAATAATTATAATCAACGATCGTACGACAAATGCTAAACAAGTGCATTTTAATTATTTTAAGTACTTAGTAAGTCTTTCAGGGGGTCACTGGCATGTGAAACTACAAGAAAGGGAAATTTGACAAGTGGAAAAAGGGTCATATTTGGAACTGGGTACTCCCAAAATGGGGAAACTGCATAAAATTTCCTAGAAGTGACAAAAAATACAAACCGAGGCAAAAAAAAATGACACACAAACTTAACAACTGGAAAAGCATCACAGCTATAATTTTGAAAGCCGTAATTACGAATAATGTACACTAAAATATTTGCAACAACGAAGAAATGGCGGTGTTATCACCTGTTGGCGCACCTATTAACTCTTAGGCGGGAGAGGACGGACAGCTGAAGTAATGGTGCATCAATTCGACACATATATTAGTTGTCAAGCTACATAAGTGATTTCAAGGCAATGCCACCAAGATAAAACACCGCGTTCACAATTACCCTGAACATAAAAACAAGATAACCATCGAAAACGAAAATAAAATATTCCAAATATAGCGGTCGAAGTCTCAGAATGATCTTGAACACTATTTTATTACCACAATTTTAACAGTAACAAGTGCTCCAGTATAATTATTTCATATTTCTACACGAACAAGTGAAGAAAACCATTAAAAATGGATAACAATGGAATTGAAAGCAATTTTCGAACAGTTTCTCTGTCGTCCGCTAGAGGCGCAAGCGCATATCGCTTGTGATTGGTTGCATTTCAGCAAATCGTTCAGCCCTCTAAAGCCGGTGGCGCGTTCAACCAATAGCATTGCTTATCTGAGGAAGCGTATGTCGCCATTGTTGAAATGAACAGAACTATTTGCAAACAAGGAATAATGCAAGTTTCTTTTCGGAATGTTATTCAAACTGGATGGACTACAAGCCGTTTTAATGAGAGGTGTAGAAATAATGATGCTTCTGTGCAGTTGTTGTTACGTTCGTTAAGAGGTAAATGCAAATATACCACTACGAAAAGGGATGGTTCTCTGCACAGGTCTACTAGAGATGGTTTCATCAAATGATGATTATTTGTACCCGAACTGCGAAAAATAAATCTGATAACATTCTAAAATTATAAAGGAAAAATCTGATGTTTGAATTAACAAAAGTTATCTTTCTAGTAACAGAAAAAAATACATGGTAGCTTTTATTAAATTTTATAATTCTAACTTAATTATTTGGTACCTCTAAGCAGATAATGGTACTCATGAACATTTTTTATCGCCTACTATCTACTTGAATTTTGGTTAGCAACTGCATATGTTGTACTCAAATATGATTATCTGAACTGGCTTTAAATAAATATTGTTGAAAATGCTGTCAAACAATTAGCAGTGTTCCAGGACTTTAATACATTAATAAGGGTGTATAAATTCATGGTGTACACACAACAAAAGGATTATACAGACTAAAGTTCCACTGTAGATATTTAACAATGCATATTGCATTGAATGATCATTATTGTTGTGTGAAGAAATCATTACTCATGTACTCAGGAAGTGATCAGCTACAACTCTCTGGAAATATCAAATTTTAAAATAAAATATATCACACTGTAAATTACAGGTGTAATGTGGAAAAGGTACCATGAATTGAGTGGATTACAAACAAAACTGTCAAATAATTCGTGTTTATCATTTTGCTTTAACTTTTACAGATAAGATTAACTTCTACAACAATGATTCCATTGTTAGATTGAAAGATATGATTCAATGCTGGATGTCAGACATACAATAGAGCAATGATCACGTGGGGTATCGAATACAAGTGTACCTGAATCAACAGACTGCAGGGTATCCATTACACTAGGGTCATTTGGCTCAATTATGCATGCGCAGTAATTAATACCGTGCCTGCGTTCCGACGTAACACAACCGGACACGAGAAAAATACAAGAAGACATAATGAATATATAGGAGGGTCTTGTTACCCGGGGCTACGCACAGGCTATTATTCAAGTTTTCTGTTGTAACGATAATAAAAGAAGAAGAAGAAGGTGGATTGGTGAGTGTCCAATTCGACCGAAAAGAAAACACCGTCCAGTGTTCTTGGCTTTTTTGATTTGACTAGTAACAGCTTGGCTTGAAGACACGATGCAACAAGATGGAGGAGGGAAAATTTATTGCCTTCCCTAGAACATAGATCAACGGTCCCATTTCGGTGTCTATTGGTACCCCCTCCCCGTCTCCGATTTCGAAATCCCCACCTATCTCTATACAATCTGGCACAGGCTATTTTCCTATGCATCGCCTCTGGTTCTTCTTCTTCTTCGCTGCCTTCGCGATTCGATAGTAATGAGCATTGGCCTTGGACCTTCTCGGAGTGGGTTTTTAGCCAGCCGCGACAGGAACGCTTCCCGAAACCAGGAATGTGGTGCAAGCTAATGAATCTTTGTTGCATTGCCTGATTCGCAGCGTAATGCCAAGAACTGCATTTCTTGGAAACAAATGACTCAAGACGTTGAAAAAAAGGAAGACAGTGTAGTGTGTCCATTGCAGTTACAAGAATTCTCCGGAAAGAGACCAGCAAAACTTGTTCGCATTCATCTTCACGGTATTTCGGGAAATACTTCAAGGTCATTTTCTTTTTATTATTCATTACACAGAACTTAAAATGCATTCAACAAGTAACTTAATGCACTTCCAGTGCGTTCACTGGCACAGTTCCATGTTCCATGTTCCATGTTTAATTTGTTTTCTTTGATATAATGGTGTCTGCGTTTGGGTAGTTAGTGTATTTTGACTGCATCAAACCGAAAACCAGCTGATAAAACTAGGAGATAAACAAATGACTATTCACCAGACCCAAGTTCTTTTAGTAAGTTTGCACACTTGCTGAGATTTACCAAAAAATTAAGTCAAAATTACGAAATTTAAAAGTAAAGGTGCCAAATTTTCTGTTTACGACTTTCTGATTGGTATCTTGGTCCTCCATTTTTAAAATCTCGTCTCATGGCTACATCGCACTAAAGTTCTACGATCTCCTCCAAGTAAATAAACAGATATACGCCAAATTTTATTTTTTATTATTATTATTGTTATATTATATATTTTCTGCCTTCTTAGAATTCTGGAAGCTCCATGAAATTTTGCTATGTTGCTGCTTTTAACCCCATCTTACCAGAGGGGTCGGGGGGCTGATAGGCCCACCGCTCTTGTTTTTCAATTTTTCAACTATGAACATTTTTATTGAAGAAATTGAAAATAAATTGAAATGGCCACCTATGGTGTTCCCAATGTTTCCAGTATTTTTTGTTCATAAATTCATAAAGGTAATGTAAACATAGGAAGCGAAATTCACGCGGTGGGCCTATTAGTCCCCCCCCCCCTCTCCTTGAGAGGTGTGTTCTGACATAACACTCATGCAAGTGATTGGTTCTTATTTTTTGCTAAAGATACTATTTTTACAATTATTATAATTACTATATAACTGCACCAACATAAAAAAAGCATTGATGCAAAATTAATGTTATTTCTCTCGAGTTTTAGGGAATAGTAAAAAAAAATGTGTGTGCAAGTAACAGTAAATAACATGTTTTATATATTATTGATGATAGTTATTATATAGCTGCACCTAGATATATAAACGACAAACGAAGCAGTGATCAAGAACAAAATGGTTTCTTGAATTCTAGTTATATAAATAGGTATGGGCGGGGCTGTAAGTTCCCCCTACCTCAGGTAAGCTTCTTGCACGGCACGATTTGAGATGACAATTTTTTACTAATTTTTTACCCAACTATTTCATGTTCCCGAAAATAAGAAAGTATGCAGCTTCAAAAATAATAGACAAGTGAAATGTAACCATGGCTGTTAAAATAAAGTTCCTAATGACAAATACGACACATCCGTTCAATTGACTAATGCAATAGTTGAGAGCCTCCTTTTGTGACCACGATGGTATTGAAATAACAAAAGAATAACACAACGCGCGAAGACCCCATCTTCAATGCAGAGTAACGCTTGACATTTGAACCCGGCATAATTCCTTACGTTTCCCAGGGGCGGTTTCTGATTGGTTGTGTAAGATCGTGACTTTAGCTAAACCCAGGATGAATTATGACCTGTTCACTAGATTAGAAAGGTGAGGAGGAGCTGGCAGGGGGAGGTGGGGTGGGAGGGGGAAGGAAATCTTCCAAAACGAAAAAAAAAGGTGTTACTAACCGCAGGAGATATTGTTTCTAGACGGATGTGTTCTTTCTACTTCTTCCGTTACTTGCACTGTTAACGACAGTGTACATTGTTTGTTCGACGTTTTTGCTTGTGACTAATTGAAAACATTATTGTTAAGGTTTATTTGTGCAGCAATACTTTTCGTACCTGACCAACGAAAAGCGCACATTGTATTGTTTCGTAATGTTCGACAAAATGAGTCCGGGGATGAAGAAACACGTTGCACAGAAAAAAACGAATTTGTTTGAATTAACGAAACACAATCGATTACACTTCTTGATAATCTCAAACAAATAAATTAGTAACCCTTACTAAATTTGATGTTTTTTTTTTTGTAACTGTAACATGGTGTCTCCAAAATAACAAATCCACAATTCTTGACTTTTTCTTGACCTTTTACGCGTTTTTTTTACCTTTTTTTATTATTAGGTAAAGTTGGAAATTAGCAATTAAGAAAATAAATATTTATTTAATGAAAAAACTTTACCAAAAGGCCAGTAAAGATGAAAACTGAAGCTACATTTAACAAGAGAATTAGACTTGTTTGATCTATTAATGCATTCTGGACTGCATTTGGCAGACTAACGAAGCTCTGGCGTCAGGACTCTCAGCCAGTATATGTGAGGCTCATTTTCTCGTCCCTATATAATTGTGATTGTTCCTTCATCCATCTTATCTTAGGCTACCACCATTCATCCACTTCTTCTCGATTAGCAAAAGGGGCAGAAAAGTGAAGTAAAATAAACTATAAATCAATTACAAGTATAATTTCTTGACTTCTTATTTATTTCTTGACCTACTTGTTGATTTCTTTACTTTTTCTTGACTATCAGGACTGGTAGACACCCTGTGTAAACAAAATGGCGCCATCTCGTTCTTTTTTGTCATTTAGCGTCGTCCTTCTACCACGTTTCTCTAATCGCGACGATGAGGATGATTAATGATAGGCTATGTGATGAACGAACACTCACAAAGAACATTCATGCCCACGTCAGGATACGTACAGTGGGACCCATGAGTATTACCGTGCAAATTGTCCATCACCATGTTCATGCACTTTACTTGACCCAATAAGAGCTTCAAAATTAAATGAAAACTCAAAACAAGCTGTTAACAACTTCTGCACCAGCATACATAAAAATCCATGGCTTAAAAACACACAGGATGGAAGAGAGAAAATAATGAAAATAGTCATGGACAATTTGCAAGGTAATACTCATGGATCCCACTGTACCCGGGACTCCTGGCGTCGTAGCGGCCGGCCCAAGAACTAAAGTAATTTGGTTCTGGTGAATAATAATTTCTGTATCTTAAATCCTCTGTGTACATACTTATTGCTCTGTGTCATGAATTACAAACATAGTACCGTAGTTTGTGCTGGGGAGCCATGTCTTGCACTTAACCATGTTTACACAATTTTTGAATATATAATTTTTAACATATCCACTCACTTCGAAGACCTCTTTTTGGAGTCAAGATATACGTATCTCCCCCCAAAAATAAATAAGTAAATTGAAGTTTCACGACTTCACTTTACTGCTGAGAAGAGATGGAGACAATGATCTGATCCAAATCACTTAAATAGGTTACAAAAAAGAAAAATACGCTGTAATTTCTGTGTGCAAGGAACATCAAACAGTTTAGACTTTCAATCTTAAAAACCACTAACCGACGGAAACTAGCTAAGGAATGAGCAATTCTACATACATGGACGTAGAAACAAGAATGACGTTACAGCGGGCTATCGCAACTTGTTTATCACAATGTGCCGTCATACAGTATGATGCGTCAGAAGTCTAAAACTTAACTTTTGACAAAAATACGATTGCAGATTTTGAAAGATTGTGTCAAATTACGTGTTTTATCCGTAAAATGTAATTCCCAACGTCACGATTGCTATCACGGACGTCGGAGTGGATAAAAAATATTTCTTCTACTGCATACATACAATTTGATAAGCCATTTGATGCATCGAATCGATACTAATCGATAATTTGGAATTAATTCAGGTAATGCAAGTTACTTTTCTATTCATACATTTTATTCTGATCCAAGTTCAAAGAATCTAATGGTTATTGAAAAGGGTATAAGCATTACGGGATGGATGAGCGATGTTACATAATAATGAACTTCATAATCAATACTGGCATTGTAACAAAGTTACAATTACAAAAAAATGATCAGAGGACTGTCATAGTTAGTTATTAATTAGGTACCGAGCTGGTAACACTAGTATGTGACATCCTGCTCCCAACGCCAAATGCTCATCTAGTGTTTACATCGTTGGAACCTGCTCCGGTGGAATTTTAGTGATATTTTCAGGCTCATGGAGAACCTATATCTGGCAACACTGCGTTGGGATGATAGGAAACGGAATGGAGCAATGCGGCATGTCGGATTGTTCAACGAAAAGAAACCGGACAGGTACACAGGTAGGTTCTTTTCGCTGTGGAGTGTCCGGGGGGGGGATAAAGAACAGACTAGAATGAGAAGTGAGGGTAGAAGGTTCGGTAAAATGGAGGAGGGGGGAGGGGAGTGAAGAGGAAAGAATCACGAGTGCATGAAGGAAGAATTTCTACATTTCTCAGTCTTGGCTCGTAAATCAGTCATACAGGGCTGATTTATGTTGCCAGCCACGAATCACTGCTGCATCGTGATAGACAGCTAACAGCTTAGACTTAAATTAGTTTTGGGTGGGGTTATAAAAGAAAAAAATAGGACCCTGAAAGCGGTCAAGTATTATTTCCTTTCTTTTTTGTTTTGTTTCTGAACAGAATGAGAAAAAAAGACGAGAAGAATGGTGCAGTGCACTGTTTTCCATTTGACACTGACTACCCAGTCCCTCCCACAATATCCTTCTTCCACTTTAGGCACAGCCAATGTAGGGGAAGTAACTTGAAAGGTTAAAAAGAACAACGGTTGACAGGAAATTAATAGAAGAATCTGCTCTTCCAGAGTCGTTCTATCTTTGTGGCTGGCCCACCGATAGCATGGCTAATTCCCCATTTGTAGCAGGGCCGAGTCTTTTGCATTTCTAAGAAGAAGAAGAAAGCTCGAGCGATTCTGTGCCCCATTGGTCAGATCCGAGCGGGCATGATTTGTAGCTCGGGCAAACAATAAGAGATGGCGCTGGGTAATGAATCAGGCGAACAGATTATTAAATTTGTAATCAAATCCTCATAGAACAAGCAGCTTTTGCTACTTTGTCGCACAAAAATGATTCTCTGCTTCTAGCGTTCGATTTGTTAGTTTAGGCTGCAAGTTAAGCATGTATATTTATTAGCTTAAGCATTTACTGCATATAGAAGATTGACTTACGTGCATGAATTGAAGTATGTCTCTCGCTCAACTTGACAGGGAGACAAAATCTTCGAAAGGAGGGGTGTAATTAACGTTACCACTTGCAAAAGCATTATATTATGCGCACATTTAAATTTAGCAAGGAACTGCAGCGTAAACGGAAAGGAAGGAAAGTTATTACGTCATAAAATACGTCTAAATGATGCACAACAATAAGTGTGAGAGAAAAAGATGAACACTGATAGCAAGAACCAGAACAGCCCTGTGAATTATTGCGAGGAAAAACGCATGCATATATATTTTTTTCACTTCACGTAACATGCGTCATATTCTTTCGTACACGGGAGTTGAGTTTCTGATGTCTCAGACTGACGCCTCAGGTACGTTTAATGTTTCACAGGCATTTTTCTTTCTTTTCCACTCTTATTGCAAAAGGACCAATGGGAGGAAGAGTCTCTGAATATGTTGAGGTTGTTTATGTATTTTCAGAGTAGGCGGTTCGAGGCAGAGTTTGCTCACAAAAACAAGATGGCAGGATACTTTCTTCTTACTAGATGCTAAATGTAAAGGAGGAAATATTGCTTTAACATTACGATGGATACATTTTCTTGCCTGAAACCTAATAAACCTCGCATTAGTGCGAAAAAAATATTTATCTGCAATGATCTAATTGAAAATGGCTTTGCTCTTTACCGTACAATCAATCAATATTATATAGATAGTCGTATCTAACTTTGATGTATGAAATTATAGTCCGTTATTCGCAGTATGACGAAAAATGCGATAAACTCCTCTGAAGAGCTCTATTTGGAGTCAGACCGGCATATCTCCACTTCTAATACCAGGGGCGTATACTCTAGGCTAGCTAGGCTTTCTGCGAAGCCTGGAATCTAGAGAATAAAATAAAGGAGAATAATTGATCAGAAATTGTAAACAAAACTATTCATATCGGTGAGATGATGGTGATTCTGGGGTTGGCAACCTGATTTGCTATGAGTTGGCAACCTGGTTTCCTATGAGTTGGCAACCTGATTTCTTAGGAGTTGGTAAACCTATTTCCATTCATAGCCTAGGGCCCGTGACACTGAGTTAACCCAGATCTTGGACTCAGTACAGTATACGCCACTGTCTAATAAATTATTTTCTCTTCCCCGTAATTTGATAGATTGGAGTTACGTCTCTCCTCTTCTCACACGACGTATTACACACAGATTTTCCTACTGGTTTAAGTTAATCATGACGATGATGAAATAAATTTTAGGACCAACATATATCCATTTCTTATCCAGCGTTCGAACCTACACAAAGAAAAAAGTGTGTTTGGAAAAACCAAATTATTGTTCTCCAGAACGAAATTCGTTTTGTAATCGTGTACGTTTGTTTGGTTACCGAATAATTTTGTCAAAATTGTCAAATTTAATCAAGGCTACCAAATTTGTTTGTTTATGGTTAACAAGAAGCTTAACCAAACTTCAAACGTTTCTCTTCTTTGTGCAGAATCTTTGGCGTTCTTTGCGTGATACAGTAACCAATGCTGCTGAGGTTAACTGGTTGAGCTCTTCCTGCTTTTTCCATTGTTACGTTTCGTTACTAAATTTCACACGCTCACTCTGTCTTCAGAGATGTAACTTATTACATCTGAGTCCTGGGTCATTAGAAAGTCTATCTGATCCAATCCATCGTAAATAAATTGGAAGACGCGAATTTGTACCGAGCAGTAGGATGATCAAATTAACATTGCTTATTTTTTAAATTAGGTTCATCGTTAGGACTAGACGAGGGGGTGACGGATGGGTGAGGGTAGTGAGGGTGTGGCGATGGGGAAGCGTTGATGGTCTTCATTAAAAGTACAATCCACACATTCACGTTGAGTGACCGAGAGATGAAACATGAAAGTATCAGTCAGGATTTGAACTTGCAACCTCATGTTTAGTGTCGAAACATTTAGATTGATTTAGACGGTGACTATAAGAGTCCATTTTGCTTATTAGTAGGGAACGGATTTTAAGGCGCAGCATCTTTCCAAAAATATAGCTGTTTTCACGCCGATCGTTTGAGATATGTATTTGAGGACATGAAATCAAGTAAAATGAACAAACTTTGTTGCACATTTATCCCCTTTTTACCCCCTCTTTGATGATTCAGCACCCTTCCCCTTCCTTCTCTTTCATGTTTTGTTAAGAAATAGAACAGAAAAATAAATGATTTTCAGTCTTCTTGAGCAGCTACAGAAAATCCTATAGTCTCATTTTGTAGAGCAGAAAGAGGGCTATAAAATGGTATAATATAATCATTACAGCCCCAATAGTTCCCAAGATAATGTAGAAAAACCCGCGAGAGAAAACACAAACTTCAACAAAACCTATTCGGCAGAACGACTGTTCTCTCTGCGGTCCGCGCGCATTATATAACCACAGTTCTCTACGCGGTCCGCGCGCATTATACACAGAAGGCGCAGAAAAAGAGAGTATTGAATAAAGCACCTTTATCAGCACCTTTTTGAAAATATTTTCAGAACTTTCTTCCACTTTCCCGACCACAATTTCGCACTTACTACTTATTATGCAAGGGACAATGAAAGCATTGCCTAGACCGACACTGCCATGACAACTTTGTACAGCGCCTCTATTGGACACTGAAAGAAATATCAAACTGCAGGTTCACCAGCAGTGATGTGCGTCTACGCGTAAAGAACGATAGTCTACATTCTACACGTAGACTATTTTATACACGTCGATTACATAATCTATTAAGACAACATGGCAAAAGGTGAAAACTAAGCAAAGGGCACCGTGGAATTAAAAGAAAATTATACTGCGTATCAGTTGCTGATGTGTGAAGAGAACTTTTCATACCCTTTCTTCAAAATTCGAACAATTTCTCACCTCGGAAGAAACCTAATATAGGAAATATTCTAGTGTTTTATGGGGGAAAAGACCACTCTTGCCTCACGACTGCCATCTGTTGTCTTTTTTGCATACCATTTATCTTCTTCCATAGTTGATGATAGAACAGAAGAGAAATTTTGTTGTAAATAGGATTCTTTTCATTTCGTTAGGAACCAATATAGTTGAAAATGTCACTTTCCTATCATGAAACCCTTGGAAATTAATTTTAATGCACTTTAAATTGTTTACGTAGTCTATGTAAACTACAACCCAATGTAATCTACGCGTAGATTACGTGTAGACAACGCACGTAGACGTAAACTTATAGTCTACGGCACATCACTGGAGCATAAGAAGGGTCTTCAAGATGCACCAGGGTTTTGTGACGGAATTCATTAATTCCAATACGCGCATGCATTGGAAAAAACTTACATGTCACCGGCAGCATTCCGTATGCAATTTTGATGATTTCAATGGCGGGTATATCGACTCAAGACTAATTCATCATGTCGATGTATTTCGAACATGGAACGCTGCAGATACCACACTGATGACGTCAGTGGACCCCATCAATCATTCTTCACATTGGAACGTAACAAAAGACAATCTGAGAGTTTCTTAATGCCCGAAACGCCAGCACCCGAGTTTGCGGACCCTGTTATGATTAATGTTACGTTACTTCTTCCCCGATTTTCCTCTAAAAACATTATAGACATTATTGCTTATTACTATAACTGCAAATGATTTCACTTTTAAAATTAATATATCCGAACAGTACGTGCCGTTATGTCCCATATTGTATTTTGTGATATTACGTCGCCTTCCCACTTCTTTAGCTTAACCGCGATGATGAATGATGGATGATGAGATATAATTGATGAAGGAACAAACACAAGGAGTATGCACAACGGGACTCGAACCCAGAACCCACGGTGAGTAGATTACTCAGCGCACTCACGGAGGTGATGGCTATATTTGGGAACTAAATACACGCTATCATGGTTAATGTACTTCGAAAGTAATTTAATTAACAAGACTGTTTGGTTTGAGTTGCTGTTTTAAGTCCACTTTATGCACAGTAAGGCTAATCGGGACTGGACATACAGTTGAAAGTGGGATCCGAACCACTTGTGCCTCCACCGGATATCGAACCCGGGACCCCTCGATTACAAAGCAATGACGCTACCACTGCGCCATGGGGGAGGCCTTAACAAGACTGTTAAATGTGATATTTGTCTGGCTGCTTCTTGATAAAAACATAACAGAAGTATATAAACAATGGAACAAGTCTTAAAGGGGGAAATCTTTAGTTGGGAAAAAAAAAATATAGAAATATTTCTCCACCTCTTATCTCTCTCGAAGAGAAAACAGAAGAAGGGAATAAGATAGACGAAAAGACAGACATGGTAGAGTCGAATTACTTTCCGAACATCTCCAGCGGACTACGCGAGTCTGTCTAGCGAGCCTAGTGGGCGTGTAGAGCATAAGCACGATAGGTTGTGGGTTGAGATGACGTCAGCGGCTCGCTTCGTTGATTGGCTGCTTCGAGAGTTGTGACTCGTTCCGAAGCTTCAAATGGATAACAGCCAAAGATGTTATGGAAATAATCTCCCTCTAACAATGAGATTATTGGGGGGGGGGGGGGTGTTTTCCGCAAATTTTCATAGCAGGAGGGAGATACCAAGTCCCCAGCACCCCTCTCCCCCACTTCGAGCACCGACTGGATACTAGAAAACCTTGATATCGTTTTTGCAAAGGCGTGAATGGCAAGCCTTCAAGGTACAATGGTTAGCGTGGCACGCTACGAACCATGTTCGATTCCTGGCCTGGGCAAAACATAAACACAGCGTTTCTTCCTTTAACAACAATTCAGAATTCAACCTCACGGTCACGATTAACCTAGTACGACAGAAAAGCGACATAAACATACAAAAACAAGATGTGAATACAGCATTCTGCTCCAAAAGCTTTCAGCCGACTCCCGTGGCGGAGTGGTTAGCACAGCGCGCTGCGACGCCAGAGGTCTCTGGCACGGGTGTTATTTGTGAGTGTCCCTTCGTTAATTTCATCATGTCGTCACTTGGCAGAAAAGCGAAGTAAAATAGACCAATTAATCAATCGAAAAGCTTAGATCGAATAGGATTAATCTCATATTAAGAAACTTACTTTCTGTTGCTGATCCATCGATATCCCCTTTCCCAAGACTGAACACCAAATGCAATCATTACGGTACTCACCTGTAAACAATAAAAATAATAATAATTAGCATGAATAGCACTAACGAGACTAGTTCTTAAATACATATATTTAAAAAAAAACATCCTAACGCATATGCAACCCAGTCTTGCACGGAGAAAAATTTGGTTGCCTATATGAAAGGCGTATTACAGTTGATGTTAAACTGTTCAACAAGTATAAACATCGATAAAGTTAAGAATAAAACGGACTAATGTGACTATCTTTTAAAATGAGCACATTCTGTATAACAGAATTTACATTGAAAAAATGAAAGGCGAAAAATGCAAATGGATATTTCGCTTAGAAAAATGAAACAATTCATTTTATTCACGCATTATTATTCATATTCATGGGGATAGAATTCAATTACTTCCCAGGTTACTGCAAGATGATGTTACTGGAAATAAACATTACTGGAAATTCTAACGGAAACGTAAACTTAATACACATGTATTCTTCGTTACTTGCCAAAAAGTTTGTTTCTTAATTAAATCTGCACACGGAGGGCAATTAATAACTGACCTGGAGTTTGAAGTGAGATCCAAGACACTAAAATTTGCTCCAATGAAAATATCTAACATTTTTCAAATTTTGGTCACATATTTTTGCAACACCCTATACTTTCATGGTTATTTTTAACTGCGATATGTTTTGATACGCTGATATGTCTCTTTTCGCTCACAAAATCACTTCTTGGTGGACAAATCGTTTAAGAAAGGATTAGTCTCTCACAAACCCAGCTGGCTTCACAGTTGATGGAAAGAGTACAAACAATATATGTAGCTCGGATCGTAAATTGGCATTTTATACTCCATAAAATGTTGCTCGTGTGATAAACGACCTTCCCCAGCCCATAGACCACCCCGAGCCGTCGTGACGGTCAAGTTCAACAACCAACTCATAACATTAAGCCTAAAAAAAGTAGATTGGAAGAAAGACGGCTCGGGTTTAGCACTCGTTTACGACACACAAAATGGCCTCTTAAAGCTCTAACATCAGGGAGCGACTAAAACATAACGACCGTTGTTACTGCAGTTTCCTTCTCGTCTATTTCTACCGCCTCTGGCTCCCCCCATCCATCCCCGACTCGTTTACAACCTCAGAAAGGATTAAATCAACAAGCTTATATCTTCCTAAAGCATCGTGCGAAGTCATAACAAGCAGAGAGTTATATCTTTCCAACAAGATGGCAGCACTCAATGGGTTTCCTGTTGGCCTAGGTCCTGGTCTCGCCCAATTGGTGGTATTTAGCCAACTCTCGATGCAAGATTCCCATATAATTTTCTGCCTTTTCCTTCCCGAAACTCGTTTTGAAATTGCCACTTACTTTCTTCTCCGAGGCGGACTATCTGAATCAGTGGCATGGATTCATATTTGCGTCACGTCTTTTTTAGAAAATACCGTACGATATCGCTTTTCGTTTGTGTGTTAGTAAACTTTCCAAAGACAACCACTGGATCTTGAATACTATTGTTATTGCTGATATATTACCAACATTAGTAATTTTGCCGTGAAGAAATTTCTCTTGCACAAAATTTTAAATCTGCACCAAAAAGAATTAACTATTTCTGCTTGTAATAAAATCTCAACACAACTAAGACATATCAGTCACATGTACATCCAGAAAGGTTACTGTCAAAACAACAATGCAACGAAACAGCATAAAATATGTCTTATTAAAGGTTAGATTTTCAATAACACGCAGAATAATCTTAACTATATTGTTCCAAGCCTTATCTCCTGAGATTTTGGATAGTGTAACTGGTTGGATCATCTATCTCCCACCTCTGTTGAGGCATGTGGGAGTGAGGTAGGCAGGACTTAGCCATCAGGGGCTGTTGTGCCACGGGTTATTATTGTTTATTGTTACGAGTACATTGGTCTATCTAACAGTGAGAAAAACAGTAAAAAAAAGCCTGCAATTGTATCCCACAAACTTACACAGAAAAAATATTTGCTTGATAAAGAGCATGCAAGTCATTCCTTATTTTGACAAAATTATTTACCAAATCTATAAGAATGAGCCGGAGTTGATCAGGATTAATTTAACAAATGTGCTGGTCATGGACGTCGGCAGGGTGTTTTCCAGGGGAGCAAAGGAGGCATATTTTTCCCACTAATAATGATGCCCCCCCTCAAAAAAGCACTGTTACAGTCTGAAATTATCATGTTCCTTCAACGCACTTATAATAATTAACAAATTACTGTGGCTGTAATGAAATTATGTGAGAAATATATATTTTTTAGGTGAACATTCATTTTCCAAGGCGGGGGGGTCGGACCGTCGGACCATCCAAGCAAAGATTTATCTCCATATGCTGTTACTAGTATTCGTAAATATTGACTATGGTAGTAACAATACATACCAATAGGTTACATACTACAGAAAATAGATGTCACAAAAAATCCATCATATGCATTTGCTTTTCAAAAATATATATACTTGCTGTCTAGTACAGTGAAAATATGCTTGAGGTCAACATTCGAAATAAAGATCTGAAAACTTTGGAATGTGTTACCTAATGCTTCTTAATTAATTTGTAAGGAAAAATAATTAATTGGGAAGTATTCGGCAACACATTCCACAAGGTTTCAACCTTTCATATCAAATTTCTAATTTGGGTCTAAGTTTACTGTGTAATGTCACAATTTAATATCGAAATTTCTAATCTGAATATTCATAACTTTGAATTGTCATATTTTCATGAACAGAAATATCATTTAAAAGTTCCACATAATATACATGTATACATGAACAAATATATACTTTTAGAATCTGTACAAAGCTCAAAGCACGAACTATAAATTCTTGAAATAAATAAAAGACAGAAATCAACTTACGATAATACATGTATTAATGTTACATTTAAACAAAACAGTAACAGTTATGAAATATCCTTCTTCTTATCAAAGATTTTTATCCTTTCAATAAAATTGTGAATGTTATAATTAAAGGGCTCGTGTGTAAAACATGGTAAGTGACATTTTGGTCATTTTTGAGTTACAAAGTAAAATGTGCCATCCTTCAATTTTATAGTGAAATTGCCATGTCATACAATTTGCATTGGACTGTGAGGCCTTGTGAAATTGATAAACACAACACGAAAACAATTTATCTACAGTATAGCATAATGATAGTCACATAACACTTGTTAATGCAGTAAATAAGTAAAATTGCATCCTTGTATACATTTCTGGGTCAATGTTCTTCACGAAACAGAAAGACAAAATATGTACAAGATTCAATCTGTGCGTTCCGAACTCAAAGCGATTCCTTCAACATTTGGAATTTGTTCTTGGGAAATTCACACTAAGCTACTATTAACTCGCTTCTGCTGCCTTTAATTTTTACGTTTCTATACGTAACACGGGTGGCCCCTTTCACAGTCTAATACTATTGTTCTTTCTATCTTCGCGTGTGCGGTACGCTGATACAAGCTGCGATTACAGCTCGGTAGAGGCACAAGAAAAAGGATGAAATTGAGGTCTATATCGATTGAATTTCTTGGGATTCCGAGAACTGTTACCAAGACCCAAGTTGAAATATATAGAAGTGACCAGTCCGGGATATACAACGAACGTTATGACGTCATAACATGTAGGCTCTTGACTTTCTGACGAATAACAATATAGTTTTAACAGCTTCATTGGTAATTAATTACCAATATGTTAATTTACGATAAATTTTCCCTCGAAAAGCTGCTAAGAGAAAAAGAAGTTCCTCAGAACAATACGTTAAAAGACAATTCCCGAACACAAGAGGGGAGGGGGCGCCTGATGGACTCACCTGCATGAATTCATTTTTTTGTAACTGCATTAATAAATAAAATAAACCAAGCGGTCATGAGAGAACATGTCATTTATTTAAAATACACATTTCAAAATCTCCAAATTGTGACTGTCGTAATTCAAGGGGTGATGCTCAACCAGTGGCGTTCATAACCCCCCTTTGGCCCAGTATTAATTAAAAAAAAGAACGTCAAATGTAGGAAAAGATGGCAAAATGAGGGCTACCAAAAAAAGTGTACGTAACCCCTACCTTTCGAAAATTCTGGGCACGCTACTATGCTCAACATATTATTTTGGAATGTCTAATCCACTCAGAGAAACGAAAGACTTTATACAAAACATTATCAAAATTAAAGTGCCATTCCCATAAATTTGGCTTGATTGTTGTACGCACCAGATATTCAAATTGGATATATTATACATTCCTTTTTGAGACAAGCTGATATAAAATTGTAATACATATTTTTTTAATGAATGAGTGAATGTAGTTATATACCTAAAAAAGGTATTTAAGAGTGTATTTGAACTTTGTGTGTAAAATTTATATAAATATTATGTCTCATGTATCCTACTTAAAATGTATGCTGGGCGTAAACAGCCAGATGTAAAGCTGTAAGTCCAATAAAATTTGTTAATTGTTGATGATAATGACTATTTTTCTTATTATTTTTTATAACAAAACTTTCAATATACATGTGGAGCCGCATTTATAACCGATATAATATTAAGATTCAGCAACATGTGATGCTTTTAAACAAGTTCAGCAACATAATATTTACAAAAACAAATGCATTTGCCTTAAGGCATACAAAGAAAAGGTGAAGTTCTCCGTGCGTATAGCACCTTGCCATGAAGGCACATTTAGGGGAAATGTGCATCATACAAATAAAGGTTTTTAATATTCCAAATAAGGATTTTCGTTACTCTATATAAAATCTTGTCCTTCACCCAAAACTGAAATGAAAAAATTACTATACACAGAGTATCTCTGTTTGGACCCTCAAATATGATTCAAATGCTTCAAGTTCTGTTATCAAACGTTCATTAAATTTTGATATGAACCTTCATACTAATGGATGAATGGTGGCATCTTCTTTCAATTCATGAAAAAAACAAAAAACACCTTGCACAAGTTTCACGATACTTATATGCTTATGCAAACAAAAATTTACGACAAAATATCAAACAAAAAATATAATGTTTTTAGTTTTTATATATTTCGCAAACCGTTAGCTATTAAAATCAATAAGTAAAATGTAAAACATTCCAATAGCCATCAAAAAACAATAAATAAATATTTGATGCATTGCAATTACATAAAATATATCATTATTGTTTTTTAATAACTTGAAGTCATGTGTGCTCAGGTTTCTGTGTGAAAATTAATTATTACATGTAGTAATTTTAAAGGTAAAAATGATTCAGGAATAAATTACTTTCCTAGTATTTTTTTTTCGTTTCCCTATAAAATACTTCTTTCTTTTTATCTTTGATTCGTGTTCATTCCTTAAAATACTTATGAATATTTCAAAAGTTATAACTTTGCTTTTTCATGTTATCTGTAAAGTAGCTTTTGATATTTTACAGATAAAATGCATAAACTTGATTATTTAAAAAATGCCATGTTTTAGCACGAGACGAGATGTCCAGAAAAACAAATTATGCTAAAAACAAAAATTGTATATTATAAATCACAGTGAACAGCATTCCATAAAAATAAATTGCGTTCAAATGGAACTAGTTTTATGATCTTGCATATTTATTCCTTTGTATGATGCCGAGCAAAAATGACAAATGTCGGTGAATTACATTGTTAGGAACTCTATAAATGATTTTGAGGTTTCATATTTTTACATATTTTGGGCCATATTACATATTTTCCGCTGATATATTTGCGCTATTTCTCTAGTTTTTTTTGTGAGTAGCACAGTGGGACCAAGATTCGAAAGGTAATTTCTAAAAAAAAATGAGGTGATTTTTATCTCGAAATCAAGATAGCAAAACCCATGTTTTTAATGCGGGACAATTTTTATTTTGCACCTATTATTTCGAGACCACATTGAGACGAGACTTTTCCAAAACTGGTACCGTATCGGTACAGTGGGATTGAGTATTACCGTCCAAATTGTCCATCACCATGTTCGTGCACTTTATTTGACGCTATAGGAGCTTCAAGAATTAAAAGAAAACTCAAAACAAGCTGTTGACAACTTCTGCACCAGCATACTTTAAAATCCATCGCTTAGAAACACACAGGATGTAAGAGGAAAATTAATGAAAATAGTCATGGACAATTTGCACGGTAATACTCATGGATCCCACTGTACAATCCCTAGCTAATTGTTAAAGTGATTGTTAGGTCGCTTACACAGAGAAATAAAAGGTTTAAAATAACAAAAAAGTAGTAGTATATGGTAACAAAAGATTGTTCACCAGAACTTTTATTATTTTTTTTTTGTAATCGTGCACATTTCTTTGCAGTTACCAAATTTGTTTAGTAATTGTGCACATTTGTTTTGATTGATTTCTTGATTTGCTTTATTTTACTTCGCTTCTTGTGCCACTTGTGTCTAATTTGCGAAGATGGGGATGAGTGATGATATGATGAAATTGATGAATGGACACTCACAAACTTCCATGCCCAGGCCGGGATTCGAACCCAGGACCCCTACATTTGTTTTGAATTAGCATATAATTTGTTCACAATTAACAAATTATTTTAGTAATCCTGCACATTTGTTTGGAGTTAATAAATAATAAACGTCAAAATTATCACGTTTAAAGAGCTACCAAATGTTTCCTTTACGATTGCCAAAAATCTTCACCAAAAGTGCTTTGTGAATTCAAACAAATCATTATATTTTCCTGTGTGGTAAAATCGACTGATGTTAGGCCCAGTAGTTAATAAAAAAAAAAAACTCTTGTTTTCCTGGAAGACAGGATCTCTAACGATTTGTTGCCAAAGGTCAAAATTTCCTGATTCGTTCTTCCTTCCAAGGTTCGTGAACCGCGGGTCGAAAATACCTACGAGAATTGTTCACATTCCGGCTTTCGGGCGGTTAACACGCAAAACAGGACAACCTCGTAATCACAGAAATAGAATGGGTGTTACGTTTCACTTTCGAACACAGAGTTATGTGAAGATGTGTTTTAATAAAGGTCGTTGTGTTTTGTTTGTATTTCGTACTTTAATGCTCATTAATAAGAAATAAATTAACCTAACAATGAATCGAGGTTCCTACTCATTTTTTTTTGGGGGGGGGGAATTCATAAACGTTTCCAAGATGTTCCAGTAAAAATTCCAAATTAATTTTCAGACGTTGCTCAGATGCTTCAACATCCTAATAACTAATGCTACAAAATATCTGGTTTAGTCAACACTGTTCAAAATAAATTAACAAAAATAAACTAAAATATACATTTTTGTATAGAATATCTCCTACACTGTAAAAAATTGAGAGGGCAAATGACAGTCTAAGACCGTGAATTACAGTTGCCACCCCCACTACTGTAAAAACATCATTACAGTTTCTCAAAGAATTAACAGTCTGTACAAAGTTAATCTCTCGTAATATGATTTTAATGATTCAGTTTTTCAAAAAAATATGTATTCACGGTGAACTCAACTGCAATTTACAATTATTATCTACCTTTATGCATGAAAAAATATTCAAATTAAAAAAAAAACGGTTTTGTCCCGTTTTTGTAAATAAACAGGCAGACTGTTAAATTTTAACGATAGAACTTATTCTAAATTTTATATAACTTCTAAAACTGTACCAGAAAACAAGTTTACGAAAAAAAGTGGAATCCTATTTTCATTAACAAATCTTGATAAGTGCAAAAAAAAATGATTATATCTGGCTTTTCCAGTTTTTGGGCGAATTTTTAAAATTCCCTGGCTTTTCCGCGTCAATGTGAACCCAGTGCTATATGCTCCAATACAAATATTGTCACGTTACGCACCTTCAAAGATTCAAGAATTCTTCAATTCTCACTATACATAACAAACAATTCTATTGCAAATTTCTGTAACAGATTTGCAGCGTGCACAAAATTTGGTGCTAATACTAATTAAAGTGGTTTCAGTGTTAACCTCAGTAACCCTAACAATATTACGATACAGTTGGCATATAATTATTTTTACAATATACTTCATTATTATTACTTCCTCTGTGAAAATTTGACAGTTCAACACACGAAACTAACATTAAAATTATCCATATTTGTATTTGGCTTATTTTACACCCCTAACGTCATCGAGATGTTCTGAATTTTGCACTTTGAAACGGCATGAACATATTTAGAACCCTTTGACAACATTTTTAAAAACATATCTGCTCAAATAGTTTTCACGCGTCCCTTACATTTAATGTACTTTAACATTTTCTAAATGAAAACGAATAAGCATATTATTAATGTACGTCATCGATGTGCGTTAGTGTCAGCAATGTTCCAATTAACATAAATATACATAAGGTTAGTCACGAATTAAATCAGATAAAAACAACGCACAGAACTCGTAAATGCATAAAACCAAGATTGATGCATTTTAGTGCATCAATTGACACAGTTAAACGTGTAAGTTTAGTTTCATTCAAGTATTCGTGCCCGACATGTTCAATTCATGCATTTTTATTACAGGGCATGGAACAACAGCTGATAAAAGTATGCATTTTGACTTTTATTTGTGACGAGTAAAAAAATGCAAATTTTTATCAGTTGACCCATTTCGGATTGTGTGCTCATAATTTGAACTACGAACACTGTTTAGTATAATATCGAAATCACATCTGCTTGAGATCCTAAATGTAAACACCCCTCCCCCTGTCAGAATAAAGCGTTGGAGGCAAACGTGTACATTTCTAGTATTTTTAGTGTTGACAGTATAATACTGAAATTCGTAATGCTAAATTGTAAATTGTACATATTTGTTTCCTGCGCTAAGAATTAGGTTTGCTAGTAAAACAGAAGCTGGTCCTGTATAAATAATAGCTATAAGCTTTAACAAAACGAAGTGCAGTAAGTTTTAAATCAAATATTATAGTGTGTGTGTTTAAATGCTGCTACTGAATTTATGTCGGAATATTCCTGAGACTTGAAATCCAAATGAGTTTATGTACACCGTTGTGCAACCTTTAACTTCGTAAGTGGTAATGCCAATAACATGTTCTATAAGTTGTTCTAAAACAAAGCGTACATTACTGTAAAATTTGGACACCTCTATTTCTTTTCAATTTCACAGGTACGGAATGAACACTGGGCGAAAGTTTACATACTGGTGAACTAATGCTAAATCTAGTCACAATAATTGATTATGAAGAAGTGACAATTCTGTCCACGAGAAAATCTGAGAAAATTCAAATCTATATAAAATCTTTTTCTGTGACATCTGTACTTTCTTCTCATACAGTGGGATCCATGAGTATTACCGTTCAAATTGTCCATCACCATGTTCGTGCACTTTATTTGACCCAAAAAGAGCTTCAAGAATGAAAAGAAAACTCAAAACAAGCTGTTGACAACTTCTGCACCTGCATATATACAAATCCATGGCTTAAAACACATAGGATGTAAGAGAAAAATTAATGAAAATAATCATGGACAATTTGCACGGTAATACTCATAGATCCCACTGTACATATTAATGATAGAATTGTGTGGGTGGGCACACGAATTCATTGTACCTCTCAAATTTTTGGAAAGGGGTAGAGTGCCTCCTTATACTTTTCAATCCAAATCGTATATCTTCTGCACCTTCAAATAATTTGACAGACGCAATGGACTGTTGTGAAAATTATCCCATTTCAGTAAACATAGAAATTAAATTTGTTTACAGAGAACAATTCAAACTAACAGTCGCCAATTACACTACATTGTGGCAGCTTACTGGTTAGCTTGTTTTATTTTGTTCTCGAATAATCTTTTACTTTATATGTAGGCCTACGTGTGTTTACAAAGCCTATAGGCTATAATAGTTCATTAGACAATGCTGACAAATTATAAAAGTTCATCATAGGGATGAAAAATACAAAAAATGTTGTTTAAGGTAGAGAGACTGCAATTATATCACTCATATTACTTTGTGTATGGAGAGGTACATATTTGTAAACAATTTTGCAATTGGAAGAAACATAGGATCCATACTATAAATATACCTCAGTACACAATTCGATTCATCTGCACTCTCCCTCGAAATTAAAAAAAAACTACAAACTTCCACTGTAAAATATTAATCGCGTCTTATTCACCAGTTGTGGCAAATTTCCAAAATTGTTATTTTTTATTTCAAGAAATTTAATTTCAGAAACGAGTGACAGTGTTCAAATATATATATATATATATATATAGGTATATGAAAAGGGGTTTACCTTGAACAACCCCCCCCCCCCAATTTTGAAACGTCCCTGCGGCACCGTACGATTGTATTAACACAATTATGTATTTGTAAAGTAGTCCAAAAAAGGTTTTTCCTAATGTTCAAACAGGTTTTACACAGGGTAACATGTTCTTAAATTAGTGAAATTAACTACTTTCTTTTCTAATGTAAGAAGTAGCAATGCGCGACTTAAAAAAATAAAACTTCGATGAAATTAAGAAAAGGGCTAAGACAATTCTCCGTTCTAAACTGCGAGTGCGGACTTGCCAACAAAAAAAAACATACCGACATGTGCAAGAATCCACAGACATATAATTCCCTATCACCACGTGACCCAGGCGTAACGACTCGTGCCCGCACAGAAGGGGGGATAGTGACAGGACACGAACAAAACGGAAATGTTTGATTGATAAACATGTCACCTTACCTTGAATGTCCAGTGGTCGTAATTGCGTAATAAAATTCGCTCGAAAGTCACCAAAAATTCGACCTCACAAGAAGAAACGTGTTGGCGGGCAAGTTTGAGCGTGGTAGGACGTTGTGAAATGTAAACTCGCGTGAAAACAGTCCATATTGTTGTCTAACAATACGTAATATTGAATAAGGAAGGTTACGCACACAAGGTTATAGTTCCACTGTTGGAGAACAGTGAGGCCGTACTATTTACGCGTATAGTTGATTATTATGCACCTTTCAGTACAACTGACAACACAAATTCCACTGACACACGAGGCGAATAGCAAAATATCCACCACCAACGCACAGCACATTCAAACTCCGTTACCAGTAGCCACGTAACGCGTTGCAAAACAAAAACATATCTGAACACGTGATTGTCGAACGTGGACAAAAGACAGTCACAATTTCCCAGGTGAAGCGTTGCGCTGTACGAAAGAACATTACCTTGCGAGCGCAAGGGCAGAAATGCAAAAAAATATTACAATCCACATACGAACCTTGTTCCGGCATCGAGGCGAACAATAAATATCTTCCCTTCTCAGTGTGAAATCTACGAGCACAATGATCGATTATGTCTTACCCACACAGGCGCGGCGGTCCGAGCTAGTTCGCCCGTGTCGCCAACAGATGGCAGCAAGAGACGCGCGCTGGCGAGTGCTGCGGCGAAACCGCGAAGCTCTTGCTCCTCTGCTTATCGGCGGAGGTGGGAGGCAGGAAATGTGTTGTGTGAATGCGCTCAACTAGCCAATAAAACACCGTTTTTCATTATTGCAGGTTTTCCTCGGTTCATGGCGGATCTCTCGCTTGCAATGAATAGGAGACAAATAACAAATAAGGCGGCAACTATTAAAACACTTACGGAGAAATGCGATGACGATTTGGCTCAATAAGAGACGGACAGAAACAGTGGAGCCAGGGGGAGCGCGGCCCCCACTCAAACTTGGCTGCTTCCCAGCCTTTCTATCAAAACGTAATGACATTATTTCAAAATTATATTTGCTCAAATAATTATTCGTCAATAATTTTGGAATTTTGGGGGAAACTTTTGCAACTAACATTCGTTTTTTGATTGAGCGTCGCTCTTCTGCTACTTTTGGCTAATCGCAACGATGGGGATATGATGAAGGAACACGCACAGAACACTCATGCCGGGAATCGAACCTGCGATCCCTGGCGTCGTTGCACGCTGTGCTAACCACTCCTCCAGTGAAGTTTAATATCGTCCTTTCGTGTTTCTGTGTATGAACTCTTCTAATAATGTGTATATTATGCGTAAAGTTCTAGAACTGGCTACAACTTTACTGACATAATCGTAACAGTTCCACCACAGATAAAACTTATATTTTTCCAAGGGACGGTCAAACGAGGTGTATGTATAGTGTTGTCCACTCAAAAAAAAATATTCAGCTTGAAGTTATCACGTTCCTGCAACACCCTTATAATAACTAACAAACAATTGTGACTAAAATCAGGATTGTTAAAGGTCCAGGAATTTTAAATGAATTCAATTCCGGTCCAGGAGAGAAAATCAGGAAGCGTCAATGGGTTCTGGACTGTAAAGAACCTTTTTATCTGTCGTTCCAGGAACATTCTTTCCGGATCAATTTAAATACAGTCCAGGAACATTTTTTCTGAATGAATTTTAATACGGTCCTGGAACATTTTTTTGCGGATGAATTTAAATACGGTCCGGGAACCTTTTTTCCGAACCAATTTAAATTCGGTCCAGGAACCTTTTTCCAGGATAAATTTAAATATGGCCCAGGAACTTTTTTCAGGAACAATTAAAATACAGTCCACTAACCTTTTTTTCAATGAAACAATACGCAACTTGGACCGGATTTAAATTGTGCGAGAAAAAAGGTTCCGGAACCAAAAAGAACCCATTACAATTTTTAGGTTCCTGGATCTTTAACAACCCTGACTAAAATGAAAATATTGTGTAATCTATATACTTTTAGGTTGCAATTCTATTTCCGGGGAAACATGGCCCCCTTGCCCCCTTCTAGATGCCCATGGCTGCTAATATCATTTAAAAAATAGCTTACTTTCAATTAGAACACGCGGAACAATATTTTCTTTCGTAATTCACGTATATTGTACAACTAGATTGACACGTATGTGTTAACTTTTGTCAAATTGACGCTGTAAAGCGTTTACTGAAAGACAGTTATTCCCGGACTGTCGATTAATGTTAATTTGTAAGCATGTCGATACAGGAAAGAATATCGATAGGTCAGGTATGTGGAAACGATTAAAAAAAACAACAATGGTATCTAGGAGCTAGATCAGTTTCGTTGACCTGTTTTGGGAAATCTTAAATCCCACAGAAAGGTTTGAATGTTAACACCGCCTCTCTACACAAATGCAAGCAAATGTTACCTCGGCATTTCGCGCGAGATTTGTGGGAGCTATTCTGTGCATCGGCTTGTTTTTATTACGTCACACTTGGCTTGGTTTGACGCGCTGGCTGAATTGAGTCGGAAAATAGGGCGGCTTCGGCATTTTACGAGGGGAAAAAATCAAAATGGTGTCTCCAAAGGTGGAATGTGCACCGGCAGTGCCTTCTTATACGAATAACAAGGCCTGTGCAGACACTTCGTTTATATTATGCAACGTGTTACTGTAATTGTATCATTCAAAACTATACTGTAAGGATAAAAATCTTTGATAAGAAGAAAGACGTTTCATTATCACTGTTACTGTTTAAAAATGATTTATCATCATGGAATATGGTCTTAAGTTGATTCCTGTCTTTGATTTATTAAAAGTACCTATAGATTTTGTCAACAAACGTCATCATTTTAAAAAAGTTAACCACTTGCTCTTAAAAAATTAAGATAATATCAAATTTATTCTCTAATATTTTGTTTTCACTCAACGTGGGAAAACCTAAAGCCGATTCCCTAAACACTTTTTAACACTTGACACATTATTCTTTGTCCCTTTTGCTGAGAATTTTAATGAGTTACAGCACAGGTGGCGCCAGGTTCTGGAAATAATAGTGGTGTATGTATTTATTTAGCTTGATGCACAATGACGCGGCCTGTTGTTATTGTTAACATTTCTTGTTTGCAGTATTAAATTATTAAATATTAAATATCAATAAAATAAAATACTAATTAATAATGTACAGCCTGTACACTTTGCAGGATACATTTATGTTAATCAATATAATTGACCGTGTAAGAAAAAATGCGCTTTAGTGCTTTAAAATCTAAAATCTATTGTTTTTAGTGCCTCCCCGATGGCGTAGTGGTAACGTCCTCGCCTTGTAATCAAGAGGTCTTGCGTTCGATACCAAGTGGAGACACACAGTGGTTCGGATCCCACTGGATCGATCCATTCCCGATTAGCCTATCTGTTCATAAAGTAGACTTAAAACAGCAAATCTATTGTTTTTAGTAGTAACTTTACAACATGATTAGATTATACAGGCTTGTTGAGACCAGATTACTCTTTGGGCACATGTACTGCCACAGCTTTAATTGATTTAATTGTTGTTTTAAGTCCACTTTATGCACAGGAAGGCTAATCGGGACCGGACCTACAGTTTAACGTGGGATCTGAACCACTATTTGCCTCCACCGGGTATCGAACTATAGGTACTACCATACAAAATGGAGGAACATAAAGTTAGTGAAATTTTCATATGTACGCAAACAGGACCCAAAATGCATTTGTCAAATATGTTGATTCAGGTATAGGGCTTTAAAGGGCACAAACTGCTAACTTCTGGTGCATCAAATGTATTTTAATCAGCTGTTGTTCAGTGAGATGCATTTCGAGATCAATCACGATCATTTCAAGTAAACCAAAATTGCACGTTTTAACTGTGTCAATGGATGCACCAAAGTGCACAACCTTGAATTGATGCACTTCGAGTTCTGTGTGCAATCATGTATTATGTTTGTTGGCCTTAATATGCTCGGTATGTAAGACACCAACCTCTCACCCTCCCGGTCAACACCTGGGGGTCTGTAAAAGCAATGTACATTTTCTTTTTATTATTATTATTATTATTTTTACAATGTTGGTGTTGCAGCTGATAACTAAAAACTTTTCAAGCAAGTCGAATAATTCGTCACAATCTAGTTCTTCCAGCACATTACGATGAACGAAGCGTGAGTCACGGGGAACAGAAATCAAAGACAACACACTGCTGGATCACTCCCAAAGAAAACAAAGCCTTTCTCAAATCAAGCGAACAGTAAAGAAATCGAGTAGCCAGGCCAGTTGATAAATCTCCGATCGCTCGTGAAAACAAACTATTTGATGGGAAGTTGAGTCTCTCAGTCGTCGTGCGCTGCCTTGCATGTGGTTCCTATCTGGCTGATAGACCAGGCAAACAGTCGATCGAGAACTCGAAGGACTTCCAACGACTTTATCGAGTGAGCGAGAGAAGGGGATTAAGATTAGAAAGAAGTTTTGTGAAGCAATCTGCCTCAACTCTGGCCAAGGTTGAACTCTCAGAGGTGGATCCGTCGTGAGTTTTCTTTTGTTTTCGGGAATTTTGGTGTGCGGTAGGTTAGGTGTCCACGCAAATTTGCACGAAACGACTGTTTATGATTAGTTTTCCATCAATGCTGCGGATAATTCAAGTCAAATTAACGCACACGTGTGTAATTAATTGCATAAAACTGCTAAAATAAGAATTTTCTTCTTCAAATAAGTTATGAGCATTCGATGAGGATCCCGACAAGAAAAAAAACTGTCTGTAGGCTGGTAAAATGCACTTTCTATCGCGTTGTGTTCTTGAAAAGTTTAACTATACGTTTTTAATTTGGAATTTCTACAGTTGGGCCCGTTCGAAATCTTTATGTAAAAGAGTTAGGGATTGTGCATCACTTATGAAAGCAAGTATGCTGAAGAAAAATATAAACTGACACAGGGAGAGAAGTCAACGGCTAAGGGTCGCGGAAAGGAAGTGAAAATAAACAATACTAAACAAGCAAAGTATCAACCATCGGCTATTTCCAAGAACAATCGCGATTCGACGGACCACCCATGCCGTGGCGAGGTGCGTGACGACATCACACTGCTACATTTCCGCCTGACGTTTCTCATTTGTTTTCCCCTCCCAAGGTCCCACCTGGCGGCAATAAGATGAACCTGATACAAAGTGTTGAAGACTAATGAAGAATTATCTGCAATACGTTAAGGTACCAAATCTTGAACAAAGCTAATAGAACTAAATTACATTTGTATAATACAGTTTTGAGAATCCACAAGAGTGGTTTCAAACTCGACGATTCTTCACAAATACGTACAGCGTATTGAGGAATTTGCCACTGAGAGGGGTCTTTTGAGTGATTGTTTCTGGCAACATTATTATTCCATATAAGGATACCGTAGCTGCGTGGTAAGAATCGAATCACTAGTGCTGGACCCCGTGGCTGAATGATTAGCACATCGTGCTGAGACGCCAGGGATCCCGGGTTCGAATCCCGCTCGGGCATGGTTGTTTGTAAATGTCCATTCATCAATTTCATTATTTCATTTCTCATCCGCATCTTCGCAAATTAGCCAAGAGGCACAAACCGCGAAGTAAAATAAAATAAATCAATCAATCGAATCACTAGCGCCACCAAGCGGGCGAAAGACAAAAGTGAGACGCTAAACTATATGCAGTTTCTGCAGGTTATGTTTCTACATATTTCCTTTGCAGTACCTTCATGTCTTAAAAGTACATTTTATTTACATTGTATTTATCCCTATTTTCTTAAATCAGAAGGGGAGAGGGGAAAATTAATTATGCAGAACATTTAAAGAATCCTGGAATAATGAATGCTATATGAAGCATAGTACTTGATCAATGTGTTCTTCCTGTTTGACGATGGAACAGCAATAGCAACAAACTTTATATTTGCATCTAGTTTAGTTTCCGGGACAAGATCCAAAATATTTCACTTTCTTTGACAGGTACAGATGTGGTAAATCAACTTGGCATCATTTAGTCAACCAATACCGGTTAAGTACCAGTAATCGACCCACCTCTACGTACACGTCTTGGATAAAATGCGTTTCCACAACCTACCACTCCGATACACAGTGTTTGTAAATGCATCGCAGGTCACACCTAACTGTTTCCCCTTGCACAAACCGAGCATATTAATGGACCTTTTCCAAACGTTGTTTTTTTCCTTATCGCCGACCGCGCCAATCATGATACGAGCACGTGGTGGACAGCGATGACGTCACAATTGAGGAAAGCTTGATGTTTGTTATTCCCAACGAGCTGCTTTAGGAGGAAGAACGACGTGGTGACGTTTTTTAGACAGAGAGAAACAAACAGAGTGTGACTCCCAACATAATCCACCTACGGGGTTAGTTACAAAAGGAAACACCAGGGAGCAGCAGCATGATCTCAGAGATGCACTTTGAGAACACTATTATACGAAGACCTTGCACTACATTCGGTCACTGATACTACAACGGGCGGCGAATATGCTAGTCAAATGTATCCATCAAGAAAGCTTATTTGCTGCTTACTTGCAACGTAAGGTGCGGGAATTGTTCATGCATTTGTACAAATCTTTCCCTTAGATTATGAGAAAAAAAATTAAGCCTGTCGAAAATATCCACGAGTACACGAAAGAAAATAAATCGAACTTACAATCGATTATCCAGTTTCGGCACGGAACTTCCGGTCGTTGGGAATTTGAACATATTTTTGGATACCATTGTCTGGTGTTAAATGCGAACACTAACTTTCCAATACATTTGCTGAAGTCACAGGTATACGGCAATATTACCAGGCACTTATTTACAAATACATTTAGGTAGGGATCCCTCGCACGCTAACCAAGAGTGTAATAGGCTAATGATTATTTTTGTTATTATTGTTATTATTATATAAGGTGAAAAGATGGCGTAAAACAAATTATATATATATATATATATATATTGTAGTTCTAGTTTGTTTTTAAAGCCGCTAAAGCTATTCTACGTGAAGTGAAAATGGAAAAATAAATAGACAAATGCAAGTTTCATAAAATTACAAGATTTGTCAGTCCCAAAGTGAAGTCTATGATTAATATTTTATGTGTAGTGCCATTATTATACACGGTATCATTATTATACATTAATTTTAGCTGACTCTTGTCAGTAAAAAACTGATTCAACCTAATGAATCTTTAAATTCATATAAGTTCGGCGAAAGTAAACAATAAATACATTTTTGCTTACTTAATTTCAGTACTATGCTATTATTTTGTTGTATGCCCTTGCACAATACGTATATCTTCGCCTGAAAAATACCACAAGCATGAATACGATTACATAAATCTCAGATCTTAGGCGTCAAACAAAGGGGAGATGTTTTCAAAACACAAGATTCACGCAAAATAATGCCCTTTCTCAGTTGTACGGGCACACAAATCCTTCTTCACTCCAGAAAGAGGCACTTTAGTACGTAAGACGAGAACAGTACGGGTTTAAAGTTAAAGCCTCGAACACAAAATTCTCGGGGGGGGAGGGAAAAGTAAGAAGTCGAACATAAGTCGACGCAAAGACATGCGCATTGTCAAGAAAGGGTGAGATTCTCCTCCCCTCAACAAGGTGAAGCGCTACATTCAACAAAAGACGCGAGGGGAAGGGGTTGGTGGTGTTTATAACACCACAGTTCCAAGTCTGGATTCACGCTCGGTGATATACACGGGGCCAGGCTCTGTTCGTTAAAACGCACTTAAAAGCAAGGGGACTTATTTAAAATCTTCCTTCATTATTCCGGGCCAAGGCAACTCTTTCCTCTGCTCTGCCGTGTGAAACCACTTACAATGGCAGAGCTACGAGTAAGTCCCGCCGAGGTGGCGAACAGTGCAAAAATCTCTTAATTACATTCTCAGATTACAGATGCCGCTAGTGGTGCCAGGTTCCTGTAGGGGTAGCGAACGCAGTGCACAAATTAAACATTTCTTACGGTTGGGGGAAATAAGTAGTTATTTTCTCCACTGCAACAAGTATGGCTGCTTTCATGCCATCTGAAAAAATCTCCAGTAACTAACACAAGGAAAACTTCTTATACCCATGGCTACATTTGTAGAGATTCGCCAACATTACGGCAGATATGGATTAACAACCAACACAAGCCTTCACTTCCAGAGCAGAAGAGAGGATAAAAAAGCACCCAGACATACCACAACCAATCCAGAAAACAGACAACAAAGACTTACAGCCAACTACTTGAAACCCCAGACAAAGACACAGACAAGGAAGATACAACCCAGATCATCCAATGGATAACGAAGGAACTTCAAGACACGAAACTCATGACTACCATCAAGAAAGCCGAAGACAAACTTCAACAATCCAAAGACAGCGTTAGCAAGCTAGACATTATCATTGAGACCCTCCTCACGATCATCAAAGCAGGACTAATCTAGACAGACAAAGATATAATAATACAGACAAATAACAAAACAGAATTGTCACAGCAAAAAGGCCCTTTACAGGACCAAAACTTCAAAACTTAAAGTCGGCCCTTTTAAGGACCACAAGCAACAACGGCCCTTTCTAGGACCAACACACCGGTTCTGAAAAGAACCACCAACCCAGACCGAACTTCAAGCGACAGTTGCAGAAGTAACCAAGGACACAGAACCAACAATACAGATGGGAGTCAAGGAAACGGAACTTCATAGCGAGATAAACAAGAAAATTCATTCATTCATTCATATAGCGATTCGGTTCGTCTGTGATAACAATCCAACCTAACAATCCTCTGTTCACTGTGAGAATAAAGCCAATGTACAGTCACCGGTTATAAAAATGGGACACTTAGATCCTGAAATTACCTGCACTCAACATATCTATGAATGAGCTTAGTCAAGAATTTTCCAAAATGCAAGCAACTTCTTCCCGAAAGTCCGAGTACTTTTGTTTGAACTGTCTTCGCTGTTATGGAGGATGAAGAATACTACCTGAGGGAACAAAAAAAAAAAAATATATATATATATACGAAAACTTCCACTCTCATCCTCACGTTGCCACACTCAGAGAACCAAATGCATCATATCGATTGATGCACCAGAACGCATAGACTGATGCACTAAAGTGTGTTTTATGACATCTCCGAAGAATCAGATTCACATTTGATGCATTTTTATATGTCGTGAAACAAACACCAAAGTGCATCATGTGATGCAAGTCAGGATCTCTTTCAGTCGAGATGCACTTTAATGCATCAGTTCATGGGTCTTGATGATGCTCCTTCCTGCATCATTTTCGACGATGCACTTAAAACGTTTGGTCTGAGCTACAGTCTTTACGTACCTCAGACGAAAAGATGCAGGAAGGTGCATTAAAACGCATCAACTGATGCATTAATGTGCATCTCGACTGAAAGAACTCCCCACTTGCATTATTATGATGCACTTTGGTGTTTCTCTTACGATATACAAAAATGCATGAAATGTGAATTTGATTCTTCAGTGCATCAATCGATATGATGCATTTAGTTTTCTGTGTGCAGGTGCCTGGACTTACCAAGTGTTCGTGGCTTCCCAGAGAGAGCGAGTCTTACTCAAAAGTAGAACAGAATAGAGGTTTATATCCAGTATGAATCTTTTCGGCTATACATACATTACCATACGTATCCCCTTTCCTTGGGTCCTCATATGTTCGCTATTACCTTTCTTGCACTTGTGGGTTCTTCCCTCACTACAATCTTCTCTTCTCCTCAATTCCTTTTACACAGAGTCAGCAACAAGCTCTCTGCACACCGCTCTCAAGCACTTTCACTCCCCTCCCTTATCTTATTCGCCCAGGTCCCTTATTTGCGTTTCCTCTCTCCCAGTAACAGATTCGTTCATGTCTCTTTATGTATTTTAGTCTTGCATTTGCCGTTTCTTAGCACTGGAGGTCGTGTGAAACTTCGTCTCGTCTTCTAACATCCAGCACTCCCGTCCTCTCTCACGCTTCTATTGTGTCCAGCTCCCTAACCTGAACCAGGTCAACCGCGTCCTGCCACACACGTCCACATATTTCCGCCTGCCCCATTGCCAATCCCCATCCAGGATTTGGGCTAAAGTTAAAGATTAATTATTAATACTCAAAAATATAAGACACCCACGGAAAGGGCTGTGCGTGATACTCCCTCCGAGGCTTCTAGATCAGATTTTTGCCACAGATCTCCAAACTGCCCAAGAGATGGAGCCACTTACAGCGAGATCACGACCTATCAAGGGTGGATTGAATTTCTCATGAAAATGTCTTTGTTCACAAAAACTTTCAGACGTAATGAAATTATTATTCTTTATGGACAGACGGAGGGGGTAGTTGTAATATTTTAAGTCGCCTTAACTTATAATTTCCAATATCTCACATTAGGAAACTTCAGATTTACACATTTATTGGGTTCTGGTGGTTGTATGTTACGATAAGAGTTGCTCCTTGTGAAGTACGGTTTCCTGCCACTTCTGGCTAATCGCTAAGATTAGGATGAATGATGAGAAGATGAAATTGATAATCCCCAGAGGATTATACTGTGGTTCCAGGCGCCAGAACCTCGCTGACCTATAACAATGCAGCCACAATAGTAGTATTATAAAGAAAATCGCGTACAATATCATTGGACTGAGATTTTACAGTATCTCTTTTTCGCCCAAATCCATGCACAGACAATATCGGGCGTGGTTTGCAGATGGGAACATCATTGACTGGGAGAGTTCATTTCCTCGACTCCACCACTGTGGCGCTAGTGTCGAGCGGCTAAACTTTTATCCCGGAAGAATCCCTATGGTTTAATTAAGTGAAGTGCCAACCTTTTTCCCAGGAGTCGCGAACGCAGGAAAAGAAAAAAAAAGTAGAAATAATGGGAATGTAGGTGTAAAGGTTTCTAAGAGAGAGGGGGGAGGGGGGAAGAGTAAAAGCTTTCCTCACTCGATAGATGGCGCGCAATGTCGCTTCACCTTCTTCGCCTTCCTCTTAACGCTTGTGCGCACTTTTAACTTACTTTTCTCGCTTTATTTCTGTGCCTTACCCTCCCCTCCCCCCTCCCTACTCGCGCCAACCTGAGAAAGGAAAGACGGAGAAAATGGAGTCTTGCTTTTGGTTGATGGCTTGTAATGGCAATACGTAACCCGTACCGACTTCCTTAATGGTGTTAAGTTCGGTTTCTTGTGACAGTGATATACCTATCGCCTTGTGCACTAAGGGCGTACCCAAATGGAGGTCTGATGGGGTAAACCCCTTCACAAAGAAAGGTAAAAAACAAACTAAAAAATGGCCAAATTTGCATACAGTGTCCCATGCATTTTCTTCAGTATTCGGAAAGTTACTTTTTAAATGGTTCAAAAATTAACTGAGTTACACAAATACAGTTACTGGTCCTTGAAAAGGCGATTGCGCAAAATCCTTGCACCTTAGCATTCACAGAAGACACACAGAAGCAGTTGACAAATTTAACTCTTCTCCCACATTACGAATACAAAGTAACTGTAATAACGTTACTAATTTACAAAGCAGTTAAGCTGCAGTTAAGCTACTTACTAGTAAAACTTAGGAGGTCACGCGTAGCGAAGAGCGGCCCCGGGTTCGATTCACGAGGGGAGTGCATCAAAATTTCGGCGTTGACCCAACGTCGTGACGACAATTGGGGAGCTGCCTGAAAAGAAGTAGCGGACTCCGTTCACGAAAGACATAAAACAGCGGCGATGGGAATCGATGCGCTGACCACTCGTCACCCAATGCTGTTGCTCCATGGAGGTTAGTTTACTAACAGATAGAATTTCGGTTCCCGCTAAAACACACACGGGTTCGAATTCTACTATAAACTGTAGGTCCAATCTCGATTAGCCTATCTGAATATAAAGTGGCTTTCAACTTTCATTATATAAAAAAACAAAAGACCTCATTTGAAAGTTTTATTTAGCGTCGCTTTTCTGCAACTTTTGGATAATGGCGAAGATGAGATCGAGTGATGGACACAGACAAAGAACACCCATGCCGGAATTCGACCCCAGGACCCCTGGCGTCGTATCTCGCTGTGTTAGCCACTCTGCCGCGGAGGTCGGTAAGGGGAGTCGAAGGGAAGATTGCGAGTTTACCGTCCAAACAGGGGAGGTGACTCTCGCCGTCGTGATGGCTGGTAGTGTGCCGGAATGGCAGATGGAATAACGGGGTTCAATCCCTAATTCAGCTCATCTAAGATAGATAGGCTCGGGGGGGGGGGACCACCATAATCAACGACTAACTGGGGTGTGTGTCTTTAGGTTTTGGCGCGATTCACAGGACAGAACTTTGGTTTTGCACACTTATAAATAAAACTCATAGCGCAGCAGTCCTTACTGGCTGAAGGCCTTCTTGCACGCTGTGACGCATTCGAATCCCATCGCCGCTGCTATCTAACTTCCTAAGACCGCAGTCCGACACTTTAGTTCCCCCAGTTGCCTTCAATTTAGAAGCCTCCGCCGGGAATAGAGCTTAGGACCACCACTTTTGGAGTTAACATTGTTTGTCCCCCCCCCCCTTTCCGTTTGCAAAGTGCTTTACATATCTCTTTTAGCGCGACTCGTGAGTGCATGCGAATATCTTAACGGGGCGGGGATCCAAGGGATTGAAACATTGACACGGACGAGACATCCGTACGCAGACGACACAAGCAATCCGTTCAAACCACGTGTTCTTCCAGCACGACGACGCACCGCCGCATACTTGCCGGAGAGAAATATGGCCACCGCCACTTACCGCGGGACGAAAGAGAATGCGTAAGGAGCATGCTTTTTTTTACCCTTCTGGGAGGGAATGGAGTGCGTAAAGTGCGTGTGCGTGAGCCCGCTTGGAGACCTTACAACAGTGTTTCCGCCCATGCCTTGGGGACGTGCCAACGGGTGGGTTGTAAATTTAGACCAATAAATCTGTAGCTTGGAAGGAACTGTATGCACTCTCCTTGGATAAGAAATCCTTACATATCCTTCCCCCCTTCTCCGGGCCACGGTAGAGAATGACGAAGAACCTTCTCAGGACCTTTTTTCGTCTCAGGCCTGGCAACATTGATCATAGACTGCCAGAAACTTTCGTAGATCCACCTTTTACGTTTTTATTTTTATTTTGCCAGCTCCTCTCTTAGTCTTTCGCCCCCCCCCCCCTCTCCCCCGCCCCTCCCGGTCCATCAGGCTCTTGATCTTTTTCACACCCTCTTAGAGAGCGCTCTCTCTCTTCGTTCAATAATTCTAGCGCCAAGATGGCCGCGGTGGGCGATCGTTTCGCCGTTTCTGATTGGCCAAGGAGGGGCCTCTGACGAAACGAACAAAACTCTTTCTCGCTCTTTTTTTCCTTCTTCACGTAGCACCGGAAGTGACGTATGGGCGCCGAGTCCCCGGATGACAGAGATGCAAGTTCATTCGCCGACTTTAATTCGCATCCATACCACAGCATCATAAGTTTGCCGCCGGGGGGGAAAGGGGGTGGGGGATGGGGGCTGAAAAACAGGATTTTTCAAATTGCTGACTTATGCGGAATATAGACAAGGATGCGAGATATGAAATGTGGGGGAATGGAGGGCCTTTACGGAAAACGTCTGTTGAACCGTTCTCTTTCCTATTTCGACAAAAAATATAAAGCCCCTTCTATGCTAATCGCCCTGTCGCGAAGCACAGAACCTATGCTCCATACATTATCGACCACTGTCTATGTTAAGAACCGTTCCGAAACATCTACTGAGCACGCCCTATGGAGCACGTCCCCTGAGGCAACTCCCAGACATTACAACCCTTAACGTATACCCGGGCCCCGTTCACAGCGCAGAAGGGCTATTTTGACAAAATCCTGTTTCCCTGCTGGCTGCTTCGGGGAGGGATTTTAATGTTGTCGCTTCTTGCCCAAGCACGGGGTCAGCGGTAGGCCTAATTGGCTACTTCACCGCAAGCTCCTTCGTAGGTAAACGCGGCAACAGAGGGTCACTGCGCCGGGAGATACGGCGGTTTGACTCTTACCTTAAGTGTCGCAATAGCTCCTTAGCGAGATTTCAGAGCGAAGCTTCACAAAAAAGAGGCAAGCGACACGCACCTCTTCAGTCTAATGGAGAATTCACACCGAAGCGACAAGTGACGCTTGGCGATTTCACCAATCGAACGCAGGCTTGTGCGGCCTGTGATGCCGCTACGGTGTCAAACGTTCCTGCTGATTGGCGTGACCGACAGAACGAGGCTACACAATCCATGGTATTGAGGAAAACGGCTCAGTTTGAGCGACACGTGCAGCTTGTCGTGTTGCTTCGTTTTGAAAGGTTCCATCCATGCCTCAGAATTGGGTGACACACGTAACGCCTTGCAGGAAAGCCAGTATTTCGGGATCTAGGTGTCCCATTTTTATTGCCAGTGACTGTACATGCTTTTTCGAGGGTTCGTAGCGTCGAAACGAGAATTAGAACATGCCAGACCTCTTCGAGACAAGACTGTGAAGTCTTGCGTCCGTTATAAAACAACTGAGCTTCGCGTAGACCCGACTTAGTAGGAGGGAAGTTAATTCAGTTTTAGGTTGGAATGCAGTGGCGTATACGGAGCCTAAGGTCTGGGCTATCTCACTGTCACGTGGTTTTAGGCTATGAATAGAAATACATTTACCAACTACTAAGAAATCAGGTTGCCAACTCATAAGAAATCGGGTTGCCAACTCATAGGAAATCAGGTTGCCAACTCACAAGAAATCAGGTTGCCAACTCACAAGAAATCAGGTTGCCAACTCACAAGAAATCGGGTTGCCAACTCACAAGAAATCAGGTTGCCAACTCACAAGAAATCGGGTTGCCAACTCACAAGAAATCAGGTTGCCAACTCACAAGAAATCAGGTTGCCAACTCACAAGAAATCAGGTTGCCAACTCACAAGAAATCAGGTTGCCAACTCACAAGAAATCCGGTTGCCAACTCACAAGAAATCAGATTGCCAACTCACAAGAAATCAGATTGCCAACTCACAAGAAATCAGGTTGCCAACTCATAAGAAATCAGGTTGCCAACTCATAAGAAATCAGGTTGCCAACTCACAAGAAATCAGGTTGCCAACTCATAAGAAATCAGGTTGCCAACTCACAAGAAATCAGGTTGCCAACTCACAAGAAATCAGGTTGCCAACTCACAAGAAATCAGGTTGCCAACTCACAATAAATCAGATTGCCAACTCACAAGAAATCGGGTTGCCAACTCATAGGAAATCAGATTGCCAACTCACAAGAAATCAGGTTGCCAACTCACAAGAAATCAGGTTGCCAACTCATAAGAAATCAGGTTGCCAACTCATAAGAAATCAGGTTGCCAACTCATAGGAAATCAGGTTGCCAACTCATAAGAAATCAGGTTGCCAACAACAGAATCAGCATCATCTCACTGATATGAATAATATTATTTACAACTTCTGATCGATTTACTCCTGTATTTTATTCTCTAGACTTCAGGCTTCGCAAATAGCCTAGCTATCCTAGAATATACGCTCCTGTTGGAATGTAATTTAATCCAAGTATAAGCCCATGCAGCTTCACGTACCTTACATCTTACAATACTAGTGCATTTTTCTATTGTTCTGCCCTCTTCCTCAATGCCTTCTTCCCCCTCTTAGCTTATTTTGAGTTCACAACTACTTTTACTTTTCCCCGCTTTCACTACACTTTTACTATTATCACTAATATTTTAACTATACGTTATTTGTAATAACAATTTGATTCATTTTTCACCCTCCCCTCTCAACTTCTTTGCCCTTTTGTCCATACACACTGTAAGAAAGTTTGAAGACAATTCCGGTCGTAAAAATCTTCAATATGCCCATATAGACAGGGGTTTATCTAGAATTCTCCATCTGGATGGGTGTAAGATCTTTCTTTGGGGAGTTATAAAGGTAAATTTCGAGCCAAAATGGCCATAAACTGGGCCTTTGTGAAAATTTTAGAGGGTAGGGGTGTGCGGATAAGCAGAGAACCCATGGTGTGTCATTTGCTACATAGATGGGCTTAAAATTATGATGGTCCGCTTAGTTCGATCCCCAAGAGAGCGAGAAAACAAGCGAATCTCAGTGTAGTGAAAAATTTGTCGAAACTCGTATTGGTTAACTGCAACGGAAGAAGATGGAGGACCCGAGACGGATCCCTGCTTAGGGACCAACAAAATTTGGGTAGTGTGTCTACTGAATCACCCTGTGTATGCAGGCTAAATTTATGAACGTATAAATCCATAGATAGAAACTCACCTTTGCCATGGCAAGGTTTCCTTCAAGTACACCACACCTTCGGGTACTCACCTATGAAATAAGAAAAACATAATTAGTAAATAATATCGTCACTATGATCAATTATTTGTTTATAAAAAAATCAACATCAATTTTTCTTCTCATCCTTCAGTTATCTGCGTTCCAACACACGAGAAATTTATTTAAAAATACAGATGAATAAAAGTTGTACCTTCAAATCAACATATTCATCAAAATGCATCATGAGTCAGTGAAATGTAATGACAATAGCAAAATACCAGAGGGTATCTTCACAAAAACAATATTCCATACTTTCCCAGCTTTTCCTCACCAAAAACAAAAATATTTCACACCACGTCATTAGGGCAATTCATGTATTTAAACATATGTATAACAAGGTCACTATATGTTAGTTAAACACCAGACTTAGAATCACATTTAACCAAAGCTACAAATAATAACAAGAAGGGCAACTGAACAGAAATTGCCTGTTGGATGGGGTTAGTTAAAAGCTCACGGACTGAATAATGGTAAACAAAGAACTATTTTCGCATAACAAATCGTAACAATTTTAGCATTAAAATACAAATACAACCCAGAAAATGCAACAAGACATAGTGGTAATTGCTAATAGCAACTTAATTTCTACTTGAAAATAGTTCAAGACATGACTTTTTCCTAGATTATTTAAAGCAATTCATACTGTCACTGCCTATAAGCCTAATACTCAGTGCATCAAACGGAAGTATAGTTTGTTCATGACAAATTTTAAATGTCTTGCTTGCCCTTTTTAAATTTGTTCAAAAAACTGCTTATATTGCACTTCTACAAAATTGTTGATTTTTCCATATACATAGTAAATTTCCCTGAAATTTCCACGACTTTACCGGAAATAGTACATTCCCGGACTTATCCAGACTGGTACACACACCCTGCTTTTATCATCTGCTGTTACGTTATGAACAAACATGCATCAATTCAAAAGATCAGGCATGGGATCATTTCAAAGTAACAAAAATTACAAGTTTAATTGCTATTTGATACATTTCAAGGTCTGTGTGTAAATATGGCTCAGGTAATTTTTTTTTTAAATATCAAAAAAGACTGGCCTTGTATCGATTTTTATAAGCTGTCTCGGTACCATTCCCACGTACAAACAAACAGCTTCAAAATGCACATAAGTTCGTCGCGTTTCATGGTTGCACAAAGACACAAGCCCGTCTGGATTATTACACAATTTCTCTCTCTACATTTTGTCACACACGCACAGAGTTCAGGTAAAAAAAATAGATCGGGGACAATAAATAGGACCAGTTGTTTATAACAGAACCACAATATGAGCCTGAGTTGGAATGCATGCTCAGATTTACGACTTAGAATAGTGTTGCACGTCTGCAAATTCCTACCGTTCTTTAGAGCTTTTAATTGAGCGAAAGATTTTTTTCGAAAGGTTCCCTGTTGCCAAGCTTAAATGCGCTTTGATCTCGCCGTGCACTGTACAAAAAAGTACGATCTGGAAAAAAAGAGGTCGAAAAAATCTGGCAGAGAGCAGCACGGGTGGTATATCACAGGTTGCTCCATAACGCTGCGAAGGATTCCATTGGATGCGTAGCGAACAAATATCTCTGCCCCACTTTTCGGAGACTGTTTTCTCTATTAGGACCTCCTGGCATTAAGAAATATGATACAAGTTAATCACAAGTTTAAAAAAGAGTTGTCACTGAAAATTCGCAAGCAAAAATTATGATGGATATTATTTATATTTTAACGAAAACACATTGTGAAAGTCCGAGCATAATAATTCACAGACAAATAAAGAGAAATTAGATAAGACTGCAAATGGACAGCATGTTTTATCTGTGTCTACTTCTTTGGAATACCAGCGTGCTTCGAATACATGACACAAAGGTAAATAAATATCTAAGCTCTCCTTTAGATGGGCATCATTACATACACCATCACAGTAATTCATAGTAATTCTTGGTATTTTCTTTGCAAAAAGTGTCTAAAATTTCTTGAACTTAAGTTTTTATTCCAGTAGTGCAAAAACAATCACTTGAGGGTGGAGGGACGGAATAGTGTGTGGAATTGGAGATTTTCACCTCGGGAAATTTCGAAAGCTTCCCGTCCCGAACGACAGGTTAGATTACAAAAAAATCCCTCCCTAATCCTGTATCGACCAAAAATGTTCGTCCCGTACATGTTATGGCTGTCAAGATGATCAAAGTCCTGTGGCAGGGGCGGCGCCATGGGGGTGCAAGGGGGTGCTTGCGCGCCCCTTAATTTTCTTGCGCACCCCCTTCAACACCCCCCTACGTTCAATGAAAACGCTAACCTTAATATGTAATATTATGTCATGTTGTCATATTGAGCGCCGAATGATGTACTGAAGTGAGACCTTTATTATTGTATGCAACAGGCAAGCACTGAAAAAGGTGCATATACTTTTCTGTACTGGCGGCTTCCTCTGTAGAGATCAGCGGCCGTTTTTTTTTCTTTCGTCAGCATTGTTGTTATGAATTTTTTCATCTTTTGTTTCTTCTGGTGGCCTGTTCATGGTTTTTGATAATTTCCCATAGGTTAATGTGAGTTATTTTTTTTTTTTCTTTTTTGCGTTGTTGATAAACGGTGTGTTTTCCGCCTACTTTTTCTTCCTTACACTGGAGCAAAAAGTTCAACTGCTGCTAAGGTATCACCAGGTCGTGCTCGGGAAATTGTAACATGAAGTGAAGTTTTCTATGTATTTGTTCCATCCCAGGTGACATGTCTAGTAAACTTACCATTTCAAGGTTTTTTTTTTTCAAAAACTGTTAGGAAGAGGCCCAATGTTCACTAAGACATTTTACAGTCCGTTGTTGGTGATAGTGTGGCAGAAGGGATTTTAAAGATGACACAGTTGCTGTGCTCTTCGTTTTGTCTTGTGCCAAAGGTAAGGTATAATGTACTATGTATTTTGTGCCTTCATTGGTTACATTGAAAAGGTTAAAAAATGGTGTACTTTTATTTTTTATTTCACTACATAGTTCAATAAGACTGCAACCTGTATCTGAATGTTTACACTGTATGGTATGACCACTTTCTTAGTAGAAGACTTAATCTACATATCATCAAGGACGTCCAAGCGGGGGGGGGGGGGGCAGTATCCTTGGAAAATGGATGTCAATCTAAAGTTATATACTTCACACATATAATTTCATTTCAGTCAGTAATTTATGTTACTTAGTGGCAGCGATTAGGTATGCAGTTGCCCCCCGCTTTTTGCTATTTTTGCCCCCGCACTATGCTAAACATTATCTACCAAGGGAAAATAAACTGTCCTTGTCCCCCTCCCCAGTTTAAGCACCTTGCCCCCCTAGTTTTGAAAGGTTCCATGCGTGTTTCATCTCCTTATTTTCAGAATCGCACCCCCTAAATTTCTTTCCGCACCCCCTCAGCACCTCTAGATGAAAAATCCTGGCTCCGCCGCTGTCCTGTGGTGAAAACGTTATTTTGTCAGATCATGTTTGTTACATGCCAATAAGTGGTGTAACTTACAGCCTGTAAGTAGCAGAAAGTAGTATTCTTTTTATCTTAAAATATGACCATTCGAATTGCATTGTCTTTCCCAGATATTTCGGGGCGGAGGGGAGGGGGATGCCAATGTCAGACGCTCTACCGACTCGACAACCGGGCCTCCACAATAATATAATAAGTTGATATAATTTTGGAATTCAACACCCTTAATTCTACAAAGTACGGTTATACGTTTATAAATATTTCAATCTAGACCATTGTAAAAATTCTAGTGGGCCTCGGGTCCGGTGAACCCATGCCTTGTTAGAGTGCCACACACGTAAATTTGCCGTTGCGTAGAAACGAATTTTCGTTTCGTCTCCCTCTCTCTTAGCATCACGTGTTCTACCCTGCTCGAAAACCTTCGCTATTGTTGCCATATTGTCATTCCATTCCTGGACACAGTCGCGCAAACTTCATTGAAAACAATTGAACAGCGCTCCAGCTCGCGGTTCCCACCGGTCAGCAGGGACGGCAATGTGGCAATATAGCACGGCGTAGTCGTTGCTTCTTTTATGCAGTGCATGTTCATTGGCTAGCTAGTAACTAGTGTTGCCAACTGTAATAATGAAGCACTATTTCTGTCACGGAAGGGGAAAGCAGGTAAAGTGGCGGTGAGTTTTGTTGGATTGGAAGCACGATATTTTTATTTTATACTAAGTATTTGACCGGTTTGACGTTGTGTGCGTGTATTGCGTGTGTGTATGTAAAAGTGTGTGTTTGCTAATGAACGTTAAATTCCATAATGCCTCCAGTTCTGTCGAAGTTGAAATCAAAAACCTTGCATAGCCAAGCTCGGGAAATTCTAAGCAATTCAACTCTGGCTCCGGCAGGTGTTCTTGTAGAAATTGCATAGAGGAGGCTGTCATTTTTGCTGCTTAATGAAATAGATATTGTTTTCTGTGTTAAAATTGCCATGCTTTGATGGGTGACCAAGTTCATAGCAGGGCCGGCGGAAGGGGAGGGCGAACCGAGCGGCAAAATTTGAAGAGAAGAAAAAAATAAGCCTATTGAAAACTGTGATCGAGCGAGATATTCTTTTGCGCTGAATAGTATTGAAATAGCATAAGAAGTCTCATTATTTATTTTATATTTTGATGTTTTAGTTAGGAATATATTGATTTTCAATTTTCCGTTGCTGCGTAATGACCGGGGGGGGGGGGGTCGAAATAGAGCGGCATCTGCCGCCACCTCCCAGGGAGGCAAAATTACTAGCGCCGGCCCTGGTTCATAACAAAAGAAAAAGCCGCGCAGCTTATCGTCTAGTGGCAGTATATGTACTTGTTATTGTTGTGGAAGCCGGCATGCTTTGTAAATGTACAACAAAGGCAACCGACTGTCGCCGATCTCAGAGAGGAAATAATAATACTGCTTCAGGAGGAGTGTTATGGTGCAATTGTAGCGGTTTAACACGTTGGCATGTTATTATCTGCCGTTGCAGTTCCATACCAGTGTATACGGGTTTTGGGAGTGAAAAGTTAGAACGCCACCAGTGCATTAATGCAATGAAAAATAATATATATATTTTTTTATTTTGTTTGAAATCACTCAAATAAGGAATCGTATGAAGAAGTCTTCTTTGCAGCATTTTTGGTAATTTTACTTATGTGTTAGTTCATATTTTGCGAATTTTTAGTCCGTATGTATGTAGCTACATACATAGTCACTTGTTAGTACATATTAATCCTAGTCCTGGTATAATGCATGACGTTTAAAACTCAACGTTAGATAGACCTGAATTCTCTAATTTTATTGTTGTACGTAACAGCTGTGCATCGGCGCACCGCAGCGATTTTTCTATCTGCTCCATTAGCAACACTGCTTCTTTAGTTCTGTCGCGCATTGCACGGCAGAATTATCTGCGCTGGACTCTACGCCAATGCCAGTGGCTTCAACAGCGCTAACCCCTACACAACAGATACTGGATTTTAATTCATTGATTTAGTTTATTTTACTTCGCGTTTTGTGCCTCTTGGCTAATTTGCGAAGATGGGGATGAGTGATGAAATTGATGAATGGACATTCACAAACAACCAAGCCCGAGCGGGATTCGAACCCGGGACCCTTGGCGTAACAGATACTGGAAATATGACGGTTGTTCATTTATATTGTAATGAATCAAGATTCTTGGAAGTTGAACCTGTATGTTATTTGAAGTGAAAGACATTGGCAAGTGTACAATAGCTTTGTTTTGGCTTGTGGGTGGAGGTGGACGCACTGCACCGTTCTACCGTACTGACCGTGACTGCTTCAAAGCAGAAAGAGCGCTGGATCAAGGGTAAACAAAAGAAGTCTTAAACAGAGCCATTATAATTGCACAGTCGTTCTTCTCGAGACAACACTGCTTTCTTGGCAATGCGCTCTATTTCTGTAACCCCCTTCCTAAACAAAGATACCTTTCAGCACGGTAAAGCTCCACCTCATTCTTTTTCCCTTTGCTCGTCCTCATGCCGCCACGATCACAGCCACGCAAGTTCCCTTGCCAGCGCACGAAAAACCGTGTAATCGTGGACCGTCGCAGTATCGCATGCAGAGCCATCTGTACGTCGACAGCCCGAACTATTACCGACTCCTGGCTGCTCGCACCAGAATGGCAGGAACGTTAAAAAATGGTGAGTTATTGCGGGCTGTAAAATGAATTGGTTTCCTGAGTTAACAGGTAATATGGCGAATGATAAATCAACCTCGAATTCCCCACTGTTCTTTCCCTAGTCAGTTCAGTGAAATGAAAGTATAGCTGTGTGTTTATGGACTGGACAAAGATAACTTTCTTTACCTACGTCAATTGACGTTGATATTACTATTGATGATAATACGAGGTGAAGATCCCCCATTGTGCTTGCACACTAGGGCTCCACATTTTCACGATCTCCGCCATGGTGTAGGGCGTTATGTGAATTCTAATAGCAAATTTTCAAAGGTAAGTCTATACATAACATGCAAACTAATGTCCCGCCGCCCTTATAGCCGGCGTGGGGACCGCCTTTATGGCAGTGACCCTCTGTTGCCGCGTTTACCTACGAAGGAACTTGCGGTCAAACAGCCAATTATACCTACCGCTGCTTCCCTCTTTGGGCAACAAGCGGCAACCTTTCAAACACTCCCGAAGCAGCCAGCAGGGAAACAGGATTTTGTCAAAGTAGCCGTTCTGCGCTGTGATTGGGGGCTGGTTCGTAAGGCGGCACTATTATAATGTTGTATTGTTATTATTACATGAATAGGTAAAAAAAGACGGAATAGGAATAGGCTATAACAGCACGTATTTATTATCTAGCTTGCGTGTAGTTAAGGAAATTTATGTCAAAAAGATACAGAATTAAATATTTACTGAATAACAAAAAGGATGTTAGATTCAGTTGACGAAAAGTAAAGTTCGTTATTAATATTTTATCCATAAGTAGTAGTGTAGGTATTGTCATTCAAAACCGCAGATTAATGCTTTCAGGTAAGTTCGGCGGGAACAAAATAACCCGCGATTATATGTGCAACAAATGCTAAACAGGTGTATTTTCATAATTTAATTTTAGTACTTGGTAAGTCTCTTTGTGTGCTAAATAGGTCCTTGCTGGAGCCATTGTGCACACACCCAAACGGAAAAGTTCTCCTCTGTGGACACCAACCCTGGAAATCGAACTCAGGTTATCCGTGCGGCAGTCAGACGCTTTAGGAAATAGAGTGACAGTGGCATAAAGAAAATAAGTTCAGGGACGAACAGAGGGCGTAAATATTTCCTGAGAGGGCACACACATTTAATATACCCCTTACATACCACAAACAATACCTAATTGAGTTTTTAAATTATTTATCTGCTTGTACTTGTTTGTTGGGAGGGGGATACGGGATTGAGATTGGTTGTCTCCCTGCCAATCCGGTTTTGTCGTCACTACAACATTAGTTCTCTCTGTCAATTATAATGCTATTTGCAATTACAAGGTGATACATTTATCGTCACAGCCAACTGCACATGTAATGTATTATCGGAGCAAGAAAACTTACTTGGCGCAGTGGTAGCATCATCGCCTTGTAAGCAAGGGGTCCCAGGTTCGATACCCGGTGGAGGCACATAGTGGTTCGGATCCACCTTTAAACTGTAGGTAGAGTCCCGATTAGCCTTAATGTGCATAAAGTGCACTTAAAACACCAACTCGAAGAAAACTTACTAATCCTCTTGACCACATAACCCAATGTTTTACATGTGTAAATATACATGGAAGAATTCTGAGAGGGAGAAATTCTCTTCAATCCGTAAAGCCAGTGCCTACAACAGAGATTCAAATATGTTACTTTTATAAATAATATATTTTTGTAAATCTATAGTTCTAAGCACACTATTACTAATATATGGTAAACTTTCAAATGAGCCATTATCGATATATAATGGAAAGAGAGACATCTATCGTTCATTGTTGAACCAAACGGTTAGCGCTCTCACCTTTGGTGCGAGCGGTCCCGGGTTCGATTCTCGGAGGGAGCCTTCAGTGTTAACTCAGTATAATGAGGACAATTGAGGAGCTACCTGAAAAGAAGAAGCAGCAGGCTCCAGTCTCGAAAGCCAGAAAACAGCGGCGATGGGATTCGATGCGCTCTCCACGGGTCACACAAAGAAAAACTGATTGCCAGGTCAAGGCACTTGCTCTTGTGCAATGGAGTTTGGTTCTTAATTCTTCCATTTAGAACATATTGTAACAATAATTAATCGGAAATTTCAGCTGTTATTTACAATATCTCAATTGTTTTGTTTTACGCACAGAATTCGAAATGAATCAATTAACACGGTTAAACGTGTAATTTTGGTTCCTTTGAAATGATCTTACTAGCTGATGCATTTTAGTAGATCATAAAAGTACCCTTTTATGCATTTTCTGTATGTATTTTGTTGTACCAAAATGCATCATTAGCAGTTCATTCACTGTAATTATCACTGGAGTCAACCTATTCGTATAAATTGACACAATTTTGGTTCTGTGGGTACAAGACGACATGAACGAACGAACGCAATAGTACCATCACGTTGTCCCCACGATTCGAACCTGTGACCTCTGGCGTTGTACCAACGTAAACTACATACAGGAAAGAAAAATGTATCAAACATAATTTATTCACTTCAAATGCATCAAATGTAATTGTCTTCTTGGTTCGTTCTTCTTCGAAACTTCTGATCGGATGCATTTTAATGCATCACTAGAAAATCAAGGGTTAAAACGAATCAAGCGCTAGAATGCTTCTCTGAATTGAAATTTATTGCATTAATGCATTTCATTGCATCATTACAAATAAGAAGAAAAAGTTCTGTCGTCGTATCTCTCGGTGTCCAATCACAGCGCAGAAAGGCTATTTTGACAAAAATCCTGTTTCCCTGCTGGCTGCTTTGGGGAGGAGGGGTTTGTAATGTTGCCACTTCTTGCCCAAGGAGTAGGCCTAAGTGGTTGTTCGATCGCGAGTTCCTTCGTAGGTAAACGCTGCAACAGAGGGTCACTGCCATAAAGGCGGTCCCCGCGCTGGAATAAGAACGGTGGGACTGTAGTTTACATTAATGTCTTACTTTCCATGTATTTTTCCTGTGTTCAAGATTTAAAAAAGAAGTTCCCAGAAGCATTTAACAACATTATGCAAAACGTAACACTATTTCCTGCATTCCAAAAATAAAACATTATTGCAAACATCAGGAGGATCTCTTGGAATATAAAGAACACAAATAGCATAGCTTTGTTTGCATAAAATACTCTATGCATTGAGTACTCGATGATTCATAGTTAAAAAAAGAATGCATTTTAGTCTGTATTCAATACCTGATGCATTTATACGCTTGCCACAGGCTACAGCTTTCATGTACTTTTCTGGGTTATTTAATGCGTTAACTTTTGTGTGTACGCTAATTACTGGTCTCTGACTTGAATTAATAGGCTACTTAAAATGTGATAAGTATGCCCAATATGACTCTGTTGTTAATATGGTCCGGTCCATCCGCTATATTTTTTTACGTTTACGTAAAATCTACAAGGTAGCATCCTCCTTTAACATTCCTTTGTTACGAAAGGTCTTGATTTTATTTACGTAAATAGACTAAAGAAAATTACAGTACCTTTAGCCTTGGTAATATTTTAATTTTTCAGTTTCCGTCATCAGATGGCTCTGTCTATTGGCGAAGACTAACTTATGCCGTTCATGTATTTCAAGAAACTCACAATTTAACGGGTATTCTTAATTCTTGTTCAACGCTTTACTACACAAACTCCTTACATTATGAAAACCATTTTTATTCATTTAACACAATAAATGACAGTCAAATTTGAAACTCTTGTCGAAAATAGTTCTGAAAATCCGTTCATGAATTAGCACAAAACTACGTAGGCTGAAAGTAGTTTTTATCTTTTACTCCATCAATTGCAGTTACTACTGTGGACATTTCATTGTTATACAGTAGTAGTATTTGTGGTATTATAAACCCACGAAAGGAAGAGCCCCCCTCCAGCAGATTTGCTTACACTTAAAACTAGCTCAACATGAGCATATGAGTTTTTTGCTCAAGTGTAGCACCCTCTCTAATCCAAGATTTTTGTAAAAAAGCCCTCATGGATTCCATGAGAAAGGAAGAGCCCCCTCAGATTGATGTGCCTATACTTACAAAAGATACTTCTGTGAGATTATTGTCCATAATACTGTCAAAAATATGCCCCTCTTGATATTTTTTTGGCCACACATAAAACTAGGCCACGACATATACCCACCCACACACACCCACACCCACCCACATACACACCCACACCCACCCACACCCACCCACATACACACCCACCCACATACACACACACTCACATACACACACACCCACACCCACCCGCATTGACCTTGACCCCGACCTTGACCTTGACCCCGACCTTGACCTTGACCTTGATCTTGACCACACACACCCACACCCACCCACACCCACCCACATACACACCCACACCCACCCACACACACACCCACACCCACCCACATACACATATCTACTTCCGGTCCACTTCCGGTCCACTTCCGGTCTACTTCCGGTCCACTTCCGGTCCACTTCCGGTTTACTTCCGGTCCACTTCCGGTCCACTTCCGGTCTACTTCCGGTCCACTTCCGGTCCACTTCCGGTCCACTTGTGGCCTATTTCTGTATTGCATCATGCTGTGCAACATCCAATAAATTATTAGATGCGTGTTGTTTTCTGATTGGTTGCTTATGACGTAATGTGATTATGTGTTATATTCTGATTGGCTTATTGTTTCAGATGTGTTGTTTTCTGATTGGTTGCTTATGACGTAATGTGATGATGTGTTATATTCTGATTGGCTTATTGTTTCAATGCGGTCCGTGCTTAGGGTATATAAAGAGATTTTGCATTGCATATCAGCCAGTATTGTAAGAGCTGTTGAAGAGTAAGGTTGTATTGTTCCAGTGCTGCTTATATTTTTTAATTGCAGATTTGTATAAATTGAATTAGAAATCATACTGCTGAACCCAACTGATCTAGTATAGAGTTTTGATTTGAACCCCAAGAAATTGTATATAAATACCAAAGCCAAAAATATTGACACACATACATACATACACACATACACACACACACAAAGCACAGTGCTGAACCCAACTTACATTTTTTATTCAGTATAAAGTTTTGAATTGAAACCCAGAAAATTGTATATAATAAACAACAACAAAATGCCTAATCAAAAATATTGTAATCAATGCAATAAAAATATATTTAGCTCTAATTGGGCTAGACACCAAAAGATTTGTGACCCAGACAAATACAGAACCCCCACAAAAATATGCCCCAAATGCAATAAAAAATACAGCATGCAATACTTCACATATACACATAAAAATACTTGTTCTGCACTGTCATCAATATTGCCCCCACAACCATCCACTTCTGGTCTGAAAAGGAAGCATGAAGCACCTGTTAATGCCAGAGCAGCAAAGCAGCCACGCTATGAACCCATCTATAGCAGTTTTAATGCCCAACTTAGGGATTACCGGTTTGTATCAGAGCCAAGATGTGGCATTGAGAATTTTTTGAACAGTATAAATTCTGATCTGCAGGCAATTCTAAATGCACAAAATGGCTCTTATAAGCTCTCTCTCAAATTGTTTGTGCAATATAAGAAACCAAACGGCACAAAATTTACACAGCCCCACATAACAGAAACTGTACCGGTATATTCAAATGCAAATTCAGACACAATAATAAGCAAGTTGATGGATCAATTGAATATTAAACACTCTGAATTTGCGGCAAAAGAGTCTGGATGGAGCCTATGCGGCTCTTCACACAGGCTATATGTTAATATTTCTGAATTCAGCCCATTACAAGGTTCTACATATTTGCCATTACCTGATAATATTAAAAACAGAAGAGCCGTGGTTAATATTGAAAATACCGACCAGAAATGCTTTTTGTGGTGTATTTTAGCTGCTTTGTATCCAGTTTCAAGGCATCCTGAGCGAATAAGTTATTATAAACAACATGAGCACGATTTTGATGAAGCAATGGAGGGTTTGGAATATCCAATGTCTGTTCAGAATATTGATAAATTTGAGAAAAAGGCCCGGGATATCAATGGCAAACAATTATCTATTAATGTATATATTTATTCCACTGGCCGTGGCAATTGCTTGATAGCACCTCTCAGAATTAGTACATTTGTTGATGATTCTACTGTTCCGATTGATCTGCTCTTAATTGAAGAGGATGGCACAAATCATTACACTCTGATACATAATCTTCTAGCTTTAGTGAGAACACAACTAGATAAATCCAATAGAATATTCAGAATATGCAGAAGATGTTTAACTGTAATTGATGGTAGAAAAATGGTGAATGGTGTTTGTAAAGAGAATGCAGAAATTGCTAAAAACAAGTTAATTGAGCATCTGAAATACTGTGGCAATCATAAACCTGTTCATATGGTGATGCCAATACCAAGTGAAAATGCCAAATTCAATAAGTTTGAAGCCTTGTTGGAACACCCAGCATATATTGTCTGTGATTTTGAATCAATCCTCAAATCTCTTGCATCCTGCAATCCGGATCCTGAAGAATCTTCTATTACACCATACCAGCTACATGAACCTTCCAGCTTTTGTTATGTGGTTGTACAGGATGGTGTTGTTAGTAAAGAATATTCATACATGGGGCCAGATGCCATCAAAATATTTGCACATAAAATAGAAAATGAGTGCCGTGACATAGCATCTAACATCTTATTAAAATCAAAACCCATGCTGCCTTTAACAGAGAAACAGATTGAAGATTTCAACAATGCAGAAAAATGCCCGCTATGTGATTCTGAATTTTCAGATACAAATATCAAGGTGCATCACCATTCTCATACAGATGGTCGATATAAACAGGTCCTGTGTAATAGCTGTAATATTAAGATCAAGAGACCAAGATTTGTCCCCATATTTTGCCATGGAGCATCCAATTATGATTTCCATCATTTGATCAGGTACGAGGGGTTTGAGAAGCAGAATTTAAATATTTTAGCTGAAAATGATGAGAAATATATATCTATTAGCAAAATAATTAAAGTTAATGGATTTTCTATTCACATAAGATTTCTTGATTCTTACAGATTTTTATCTGCTAGCCTGGATACACTGGCCACTCAATTATCTGATGATCAATTCAAAATCACACGTGCCTTGTTTCCAAATCAGGATCTGAAATTAATTAGGCGGAAGGGTGTATATCCATATGACTATGTCACAGATTTTTCTAAATTTGATGAGTGCTCCCTGCCACCACAAGAAGAGTTTTACAGCAAAATCAGAGGTTCTGGAATCACAGATGAAGATTATCACCATGCCCAATTGGTGTGGGACAATTTAAAATGCAAGAGATTTGGTGATTATCACATGGCATATTTGAAACTTGATGTGACCATCTCAGCAGATATAATGCAGGCATTCAGAAAATTTTGTATGCAAAATTATGGACTGGACCCAGTGTATTTTTTCAGTGCCCCGGGCCTAGCATGGTCTGCAATGTTTATAAACACCAAAAAGCAATTGGATCTGATCCCAGATCAAGATATGTACTTGTTTATGGAGCAAGGTATAAGAGGGGGGATGGTGCAATGTTCTCAGAGATATGCCAGAGCAAATAACAAATATATTCCTGATTATAATCCAGAATTGCCATCAAATTATATATTGTATGTAGATGCAAACAGCCTGTATGGCCATGCTATGATGCAAAAACTGCCATATGCAGGGCTTGAATGGGTTGAAGATTTCAATATTGAGGATCTTCAGGACTTTGATGACAGTGACTATGGCCTCTTCTTAGAGGTTGATCTGACAATTCCAGATGATTTACATAACAAATTTTCTGATCTGCCCCCAATTCCCGAGGTTCAGTGCTCACCTGGCTCTAAACAGAAGAAGCTCATGATGACACTGGAGGCAAAACAGGGTTGTGTCATATATTACAAGAACCTCCAGTTCCTGATGAAACATGGTGTTCAAGTAACCAAACTTGGAAAAGTTTTGAGGTTCAGGCACTCAGAATGGTTGAAACCATATATTGATACAAACACGGAGCTTCGAACATCTGCAAAGAGCGAATTTGATAAGGGCTTGTTTAAATTGATGGTAAATTCTGTATATGGCAAAACAATTGAAAATGTCAGAAAACATACCAATGTTAAAATAATTACTGACCCCAGCCTGAGCAAAAAATTGGTTGCAAAGCCTAATTTCAATTACAGAAGAATTTATGATGAAGATATGGCACTTTTCAACATGAAAAAAACAAGAATTAAGTTTGATAAACCTATTTATGTAGGGGCTGCAATATTGGAATTGTCCAAATTACATATGTTAACATTGTATTATGATGTGTTGAAACCTTTTTATGGTGATAATGTAAAATTGATGTACATGGACACGGATAGTTTTATTCTTGATATTAAAACAGAAGATGTTTATCAAGATATGTCACAGCCTGAATTGTTTAAATATTTTGATACCAGTGAATTGCCAGACCATTTGAATATTCAACACCACAACAAAAAAGTGCCCGGCAAGTTAAAAGATGAGACACTTGGTGATGTTATTGTGGAATTTGCTGGGTTAAGTGCCAAGATGTACAGTTTTAAAACATGTAATGCTGTTGTCAAAAAAGCCAAGGGCATTGGCAGAGTAACTGTTGAAAAAGAGCTCCAATTTGAGGATTACAAAAATTGCCTCAAATCCCAGAGTTTAATCAGAACATCGGAATCCAGAATTCAGAGTGTGGATCACTTATTGACTTCAAATGTTGTAAGAAAAGTGGCTCTGGACCCACATGATGATAAGAGATGCATTTTATCATGTGGCATACATACTTTACCATTGGGGCATTGTGATTTGAAAAATGGGAATCAATGCCCAAGTACAGAGCATGATTTGAAATAAATAAACATGCCTATGAACTTATTTGGGTTCAAAAAACAGGGTATTATGGACCTGCCAACACCACAAGCCTCTTCTGATAAGCTGTCTAAACTGAGTGGCTTGTTAATTATTCATCTGAACAGCATATTTACAGATATTGATGATGAAACAGGCAAAATATTGTACATATTTAACAATAATTTAAATTATTACCAATTACCTGTAGGTGGGCAATTGCAATTTATTACAACCCCTGAGGGTGATGTCAAAATTTCAGTAGGGAGAAATATTTATAGAATTAAGCACTCAAACATGGTTTCTGGCACTGTTTATACTGTTTCTGCTGGTGACTGCTTATATATTGAGGTTTCTGGATCTTATGATAAGCTTATACCCTTTTTTATAGAATTAAGAATCAGATACTCTATAATAAATAACTACTAAACAAAATGCCTAATGATATTTTTGGCCATACAAGACATGAAGATCACAGTGATGAGATTCTGATGCTTGATGTCAGAGTCAAGAAATTAAGAAGTGATTTACAAGCTTTACAAACAACACTCAATGCCAGTCTTCAATTAGAAATTACAAATTTGCAATCACAATGCATGGACCCTCTTCTTAAAATTGATTCTGAACTCAAATTGCTGCTTCAGAAATATACTGATCTGGCTACATTGGATAATTTTCAAAGTTTAGAAGAAGCTGTAGCAGCTCTTCAAGCCAAATTTAAGACCCAGGCTAACAACTCTGAGCAATTGAAACAGCAATTAGAAGAGCAAATAAATAATGTCCAGGCACAGCTCCAAACAATTGTCAAAAGCATAAAATCACAAGAAGATTTTGATCTCGTGATTTCCACTCTAAAGGAACAGATTCAGTCACTCCAAATACCTAATCTGGACCCTCTGAACAATGCCATAGCCGAGGTTAAAGAAAAAATTGAGACACTTGAAAATTTTACGAACAACTTGCCATCTTCCGATGCTTTGAATGCAATAACTCGGAGTGTGGCAAATATTAAGCTGCAACTTGAAACATATGAAGATTTTGGAAAAATTCAAAGTTCCATAACCCATCTTGAAGGTACAATAGCAGCAGTACAAAGTGATTTGGCAAATGTACTAGAATCCAGATTGCCTGGGATTGTAGATACCCTTGTCAGTGTCCAGCAACAAATCACAAAGCTTGAAAACCTCAACACTGAATCTGAACTGTCTCATTTTCATCACTTGATAGATGATATCCAAACAAAACTTGAAATTTTACAACAATCCACACCCTCTCAGGCAGATATAGCCCTGCTCCAAAATGCAATGCAAAATGTGGCTGATGCTTCTGAATTACACAATGTAAAATTGGCACTTGAATTTTTGCAAAATACAGTGTCAAATCTTCCTACATCACAGGAACTTAAAAATATTAAGAGGGCAGTGAATAGGATATTGAAATCAGAAGATATCAAGAATATCCAGGCAGAGATCAAACATCTCACTCAGACAGTGGCCACTCTTCCAACCAATCAACATATTAATGAACTGCATGCCCTGTTTGAGGATATCAGAAGACAGGTCCATGATCTTACAGCTCAAAATTCAAAATTGGCAATTGTTGAAAATTTGCAGCAAATTGTAGCTAATATCAAGCAACAGCTAGGGACCATGGAATCCAATCAAGCAAATGCTTTGTCTGTTTTTGCCACCCAGCTACAAGATATTGTGCAACAATACAAGAAACTTGCTGTTGACATAAGAATCAAGCCGGGGCACGATGAGATTGTTAGGACCATCAATGAGCATCTTGAATCTGTAACAAGCAGATTGCTCACAGCAGAAAAGGAAATAACAGGCATAATCGAGAATCCAAAACATTCAGTAATTCTTGAATTGTACAGCATCCCCAACAAAGAATATGATTCTCCATTTACACCAGGTGGCAAAATATATATGCTGTCCCCTGCACAATTTTATTACCAATTTTTTGTTGGGGGCACATTGAGACCAATCAAGATCAAATATTGGCTTCAGCCACAGGCACACCACTACCCCACCTTATCAATAACAAATGCTGACAACAAAATAAAAATCACCAGTGTAGAATTGGAGGATTTTACAGATCCCAATACATTGGAAACAGCCTATACTGAAGATGATGGCACTCTGGAATTTAAAATACAGATAGGGGACAAATTATATTTAGAAAATCCTGCAGTTTCAGCTGCTGAACACCCCATAGTTGCAATATTCTTGTTTACATATTATGTCTAGAAAAATTATTGTTGATGAATTACACAGACAAGCCCGACATAATTATAAGAGACTCCCAGTAGTCACAAAGGGCATAGATGATTTATGGCAAAGCGACTTGATTGAAATGGCAAGTGGGCAGTTGAAAAACTTAGACAAAATCAACAAGGGCTACAAGTATCTACTCACTGTAATAGATACATTTTCAAAATTTGCCTGGGCTGTGCCACTCAAATCCAAGACTGGAACATGTGTTACAGAAGCCCTCAGGACAATCATCAATCAGAGTGGAAGATCCCCGCGCTATTTGCAAACAGATAATGGCAAAGAATTTTATAATTCAGTGTTTCAACAATTTATTAAAAGCCAGGCAATAAAACATTATTCGAGTTACAGTGATCTCAAAGCCTCAATTGTAGAGAGATTCAACAGAACCTTAAAAAATCTTATGTATAAACAATTTACCCTCCAAGGTAATTATAAATGGATTAATATTCTTCCAGAACTTCTACATAAATATAACAACTCGGTCCATTCCACAATCAACATGAAACCCTCTGAAGTAATAAGCTCATCTGATGAGCAAAAATTGATCAGCACTGTATATTATCCTAGATACCAGCCAACAACAAGAAAGGCCAGATACAAGATTGGGGATCAAGTAAGAATAAGCAAATATAAGCACTTATTCAAGAGAGGCTTTACAAGAAACTGGAGCACTGAATTATTTACAGTGGTTCAGGTTAAACCCGGGACCCTTAACACATATATAATAAAGGATCACCGAGGAGAAATTCTCAAAGGCAGGTTCTATGAACAAGAGCTCAGCAAAACTAAACAGCCTGACACATATCTCAGAAAAAATTATCCGCAGAAAAGGCAACAAGTTATTTGTCAAATGGCTAGGACTTCCAGAACACAGCTGGATCGATGCAAACAAAGTGATAATATGAATACCTGGGATGTTATAAAAAGGCTGCCAGAACCTGAACAGCAGAATAAGAGAAATGGCAAATTGCTACCTGATAATATTAGGTGTCTTATTGTTGGGCCATCTGCTTGTGGTAAAACTACACTAATGGTTGATAATTTTTTATTGGCACCCAACTGGTTAGACTGGAAAAACAGGCACTTGTATATCTTCTCTAAGAGCTTGGAACAATTAAAATATCAGCAGCTGATGAAGCTATATGATGGATTGGATATTGCCACTTTTGAACCAGATGTTAAGCCACTTGATGAGTGTCTCGATAATTCTGTTGTTGTGTTTGATGACATTATATTGGATAATCAAAACAAGGTTAGAATTTTTTTTACACAGGGCCGGCACAAAAACATTGATTGCTTCTACCTGGCACAGACTTTTTCAAAAATACCCAAGCAGCTGATCCGAGACAACAGCAATTTTATATGTGTATTTCATCAAGACCATACCAACCTCAAACACATACATGATGAATATGTAGGTGGGGACCTGAGCTACAATGATTTTTCCAAGATTTGCAGCAAGTGCTGGAACCAGGACAGTTATGGGTTTGTCACAATTGATATGACAAGAACACCCAATAGTGGCAAATACAGAAAAAAAATCAACAATTTTCTAGACATTGAAACATAAATAAATAACCATGAAAAGGCCAATTATTGATGATCTTAAATTAAGAGATTATCTTGTAAAAAGATTTAAGGGATGGAAATCAGAGAACCGTGGAATTTATGAAAAACACAAACAAACAGAACAGCCTGTAATTGATGCTATTAATAATTTAGGTAAAAATATCAAAACTGTTACAGAGCAAAATCAAAATTTGCTCACAGAGCTTGTACCTGTAGCTGCAAGGAACATATTAGATTATCCATTCACTCCACTTTCAAGTATTCATACACCTAGTCCTATTGCTCCTAGAAGAATTGAGGCTAGTCAGGATCCTATTGAATTGGGTCTTCTTGCTCAAAAATATTTAACCACTCCTAAAGACAATAAAGATGAGGTTTTTGGCTTATATGCTGACACAGAGCTTGATGGCAGCATTATTCATAGAATTGGCAATTTCAGAGTAACATTTATGGGAGATGATATAATTGTATATTCAGAATCTCGACTTGGAGAAAAAGGTGCTTTTGTTAAGTACTCCGGAACACCTGGATTGTGGGAATTGATGACTAGGAAGAGACCTGGCAGCTATACAGATCAAGATTATGAGGATTACAAAGAAATATTAATAAAATCAGATGCTCTATACCAGAACAATGATCCTACACAAAAAAGAGTCAAGTCGAGCAGTGGGGCAAAATACAATAATTTAATCAAGCCCATATGGTCACAGATCAAGACTGGCAGTGGAATCAAACAATACAACACCCTGCCTAAAGAATTTGTGTGGGTTGATGATGTCAGGAAACTTGTAGATAGGCTATTGGTGATAGCTGGGGAGGAAAATGCTGGCAACCACAATTTTTACAATGAAAAGGTTGGAATTATGGACATGATAAGCACCAAATTGTCTAATTTTATAGTAAATGACCCTAAGGGGATTGGATATCTCATAAAAATTATTAATACTCTACCACCTAAATTTTGGAATATTTCTGAGGGTCGGGGCCTTGTTAATGACATTATAAACAAACTGCCATTTGAACTACATATTCCAGGTTATCAGTATTGTGGTCCAGGCACAAAACTGGACCATAGATTAAACAGAGGGGATCCTGGTGTTAATCCCCTAGATGCTGCTTGTAGAGACCATGATATTGCATACAACACACATTCTGATCTTGACAAGAGACATGTTGCAGATAAGAAATTAGAAGAGGCTGCATTTGGCAGATTTGTAAGCAAAAATGCTTCTTTGAGTGAAAAAATAGCAGCATTGGGAACCACCATAGCTATGAGCACCAAACAAAAACTGGGGTGGGGGTAGTAAATATGTATATAATAAACCTACAATGAAGGCCAAGGGTGTTATGTATCAAATACCTTATGCAGGTCTCAAATCTCTTAAAACTATTGACAGTCTTTTGACCAAAAAGCAGCGCAAGAAAAAAAATTCTTGTATTGCCAAGGGGCATGGTATGAAATTGTTGCTCAGTACCCCCCAATTAAAAAAATTACAGCAATCAAGAAAAAAATCACATGTGGGGGGATTCATATTTACCATCCCTGCCATCTTAGCTGCTCTCGGGGCTGTGGGGAGCTTGGCGGGGGGATCAGCTGCCATAGCAAAAACAGTAATAGATGCCAAGAAGAATAGGGCAGAATTAGATGAGCAGAAGCGCCATAACCTGGCAATGGAGAAACAAGGCAAAGGTGTTAAAAGAGCCATGAATAAGTTTAAAAAAAACAAGAGCCGCTTACAAACCAAGATATTGAAGCTTTAATCAAGCCACTGGGCATCAAACATTTTAGAGGTGTGTACATGTCTGATTCTTTGCCAGAACAACCACTCAACAAAGAGTGTGGCATTGTTAATTTGGATGAGTACAAAAATCAGGGCACTCACTGGATTTGTTATCTTAAATATTTAAAAAATGAGGCATTTGTATTTGATTCATTTGGAGGTGTTCCACCTGAAAATTTAATAAAATATCTAAAATCAGCTAATCTTTATTACAATAATGCCCGTGTTCAAAACTTCAAAGATGTTAATTGCGGACATTTGTGTTTATCAGTTCTTAGATATATGTCTCAAATAAATAAACCATCAATTGAAGATTTTCAAAAAGCCTTGTGGTATCTGAAACATCATGGGGGTATTTCATCTCACCAGCCAAAATTCAATATTGAAACTCAAATTGCATGATGACATAGTATATCCCAAAACAATAGCTCTCAGGGCATTTTATGGCATGTACCTGATCCCCAATATTACACACCACAACAATACAATTGCAGTTGGGGATGAAAAAATTGTCATAACTCCAGGGCAGTATAATCTATCCACTCTAAATGCTCAATTACCCAGAGGTGTAGTGTTAAGTCTGTTAAGAGCTGTTAGGATTTGAGAACAACACAAAACTTGAACCAGGCATCAAACATACTGCTATGAATATACCTAAATTCTTAGCCATAGAGACTCTGAATATTCACTGTAATGTAGCAAAGGGTATGATCACCAAATCAAATGGCATAGGCACTCACAAACAAACCGGCATCATTGCAACATTCAAACCTAATTCTGAATTTATGGAGCCCATCATCTACAATCCATCCCCAACATTATATTTTCCTGTGTGTCATAATAGAATAGATAATATTGAATTGATGGTCACTAATGAAAAAGAAGAATTAGTTGATTTTGCTGGAGCCACAACAACTGCAATCATAGAGATTAACATTTAAATAAAAATACATACAATGGAAAATATTGAGAGTTATGAGCTACAATCATTCCCCCCAAACAGGAGGACATTTGCAAATTTAAATCAACCCAACACAGAAATTGAGGTTGATCTTGATGTAGGGGATGGCTTTATACACCCCCACAGAGCAGATCTATACATTAAATTTGATGTTGTAAAGCTCGATGGAACAGCTTATCCGGCAAATTCAAATATAAGACTTGTAGACAATTTTGTGCCTCATCTGTTCTCTGAAATTGAGATCAGAAAGCACGGTGTTGTTATAAACAGAGTGGATTATCCCGGCATTACCTCCACAGCTTTGGCCACACTGAAATTATCCAAAACCGAGGCTTCATACTACAAAATAGGCGGATTTGAAGCTGGTGATAAGATATTATCTAAGAACCACACTGTGCTGTTCCCCATGCGCCTGTTGCCAGGATTCTTCTCAGATTACAAAGAAATTATGTGGAAGGGTGGGTTAAGAATCACATTTAGAAGAGCTGCAAATGATAACAATGCTTTGATGAGGTACAGTACAATAAACCCCACAGGAGAAGCTCTGCCTGATACCCTACCAGATGCAGGCAAATGCATTATTCAGACCATGGAGCTAAGAATCCCTGTTGTTGAGTATGAAGCCAGTTATGGTCTTAAATACAAAGCTGATATAATAAAAAATCCACAAATTCCTCTACAATTTTATACATATCAATGTGTACAGAAGCCCGCATCTGGTACATATTATGAATTTGATGCTACAAATTCATTCTCCAGTATTCAATATGACATGCCTGATTTTGTGGTAGTACTGTTTCAGACTGGGAGACACAATAATCAGGAAAAAAATTCAAGTAAATTTGATAACTGCAACATCAAGAACATATATCTTAAAAATGGCAGAAATGAGGTCTTTCCTAGAGAGAATTACAATTTAGACATGTCCAAGGATGACTTCCTCAAATTATATGAAGCTTTTTCGGCTTTCAAGAGGGTCACCACAGGCAATACTGACATGTACTACACACCAGATGAATTCAAAGCACAGAGACCCATGTTTGTAATCAATGCTTCAAAAAGAAAACAGGTTGTGGTGAATGACAGAACAAATATTAAAATTATCTGTGAATTCCATGAAGCATTACCTGATAACACCATATGTAGTGTTATTCTCATAGGAGAAAAATCATATGTTTATGATGTAAGAAATGAGAGAGTCACGGAGCAATTCTAGAGACCCTCTAGAATTGCATTGTTTTAATATTTGGATAAACAAATTGAAGCTGGTATCCAATTGAACTTAAACCAGAAGTAACTATGTGTGTGTGTGTGTGTGTGTGTGCATGTGTATGTGTGTATGTGAGGGGTGGGTGTGGGTGGGTGTGGGTGTGTATGTGGGTGGGTGTGGGTGGGTGTGGGTGTGTATGTGGGTGGGTGTGGGTGTGGGTGTGTATGTGGGTGGGTGTGGTCAAGGTCAAGGTCAGGGTCAAGGTCAAGGTCGGGGTCAAGGTCAAGGTCGGGGTCAAGGTCAATGCGGGTGGGTGTGGGTGTGTGTGTATGTGAGTGTGTGTGTATGTGGGTGGGTGTGTATGTGGGTGGGTGTGGGTGGGTGTGGGTGTGTATGTGGGTGGGTGTGGGTGTGTGTGGGTGGGTATATGTCGTGGCCTAGTTTTATGTGTGGCCAAAAAAATATCAAGAGGGGCATATTTTTGACAGTATTATGGACAATAATCTCACAGAAGTATCTTTTGTAAGTATAGGCACATCAATCTGAGGGGGCTCTTCCTTTCTCATGGAATCCATGAGGGCTTTTTTACAAAAATCTTGGATTAGAGAGGGTGCTACACTTGAGCAAAAAACTCATATGCTCATGTTGAGCTAGTTTTAAGTGTAAGCAAATCTGCTGGAGGGGGGCTCTTCCTTTCGTGGGTTTATAATACCACAAATACTACTACTTTATACCTTACATTGTGTGGCCACTTCGGTGGCCAAGCGTGTTGAGTGGTCGACTCACGATCTCGCCGTCGAAGGTGTCTGGTTCGAATCCCGACCTGGGCGACTGTGCCTTTATCAATTTAATCTATTCAACATTCGTCCTCATCGCCGCGACTAGCCTTATCAGGTAGAAAAAGTGAAAGAAGAAGATATGAATTACTATGAAGGACATATAACATATCTGTGCAATAACTAACCTGTTTCTATCTCGCAAAGGAATACATAAATATATGTAATTGAATTTAAAAATAAAAGATGACATTTCATGGAATACCATTTCAAACATTAAAAAGTATTTAATTAACTTCAATCCGCTAAATTATGTATTATAATAATTTTAGTACTATTAGTCTACTACTTGAATCACACGTAACAATGGAAGTCTTGTAACCACTAATAAATATAAAATGCAGCCATAAATATACCTGCAAGCACAGAAATTTATCTTCAATTTTTCAGTAATACAAAAGTAGAACAAAGGCATGCGCAGTAATACACTGTTCAACCTTTAATTTCATTTTAATGGACGAAGTGCTGCAAGAGAAAAACAAAGAATTCGTGTCAGACAGAAACGATAAGATCTATTGTACACCTCTGCCACCTGGTGTCGGAATTATGAACGAGGCGCAAAATCTCATTGATCAAGAGGAGGGGAGACCGTGAACGCAAGCTCCAGAGTAAAGACTGTTCGACTGGACTTGTTTTGTTCACCGAACGCAGTGTATTACTACAAATGATACGCAGTATGTAACGTGCGTACAAGAAGGTAAATATGTCGAAATGTGAAGAATTTGTGCAATGGAAACAGGGTGAGACAGAAAAAGTGCTCTACTTCACAAGCCCAACTGGAAAGCTTTGGTCCAGCAAGAAAAAGTCAGCTTCAAACACTCGTAAACACCAGTTTCGCGCAATATAAACTATATTCTACGATGCATATGTCACGGTCCGAAGCTAGGGTTTCACGACGAGAGTCTAAATCATAGTGCCGCGGCGGAGTGGTTAGCATATCACGCTACGACGCCAGAGGTCCCGGGTTCGAATCCAGGACTGGCCATTTTTGTTATTTGTAAGTGTCCCTTCATCAATCTCATCAAATCACTCATCCTCATCTTCCCGATTAGCCAAAAGTGGCACAAATGCGAAGTAAAATACAATCTATACCATAGTGTGGAAAATACACAGACCCTGGATATAGTAAGGGCCTTTAAAGTGTAGGAATGGACACAAAATCTGGATAACGGATATCTGAATATCAAATTATCCGATACTTTTGCGGTTGCAACGGATAATCCTTGTGGTACAGATTTGATTAAGTAGAAAATTCGTACAGTGAAATACGAATGTGGCGAATAAAATAAGGCTATTTAATTGAAATCCGCATACAAAATTATCCGATATCCGTTTAAAACTTTATCCTGATCTGGCCATTCCTACTTCAATATCGGACCTACACCGGGCAGAAAAATACATTGAGAAGGACATAGATATTTGAAGTGTAGGAATCATATTAATTTGAAAGAACCAAACACATTTCATTACGTTTTCGGTAACCATAACCCAAAAAATGGTAACGTGTACTCAATTTGGTAATTTTGAACAAATTTTTGGTGAAAATGCGCACGATTGCTAAAAACAATTCGTACTCGTAAACAATAATTGCTTGTCGCCTATTGAAACAAATGTCTGGTTACAATAAACCCACTTTTTTCGTGAAACAAACCAAATGTAACTAATTTCAGTTACACTAATAAAACTATCAGTGGTCAAGGGAGGGCGTCACGTCACGATGTTATTAGCCTGAGCTTCCACATATATAAATCCTGGCCTGGAAAAGATACTAAAAAAACATAGCGTAACATCATTGTACACACAGAGAACCAGTGGCGGCGATTGGGTTCCAAAACCGGAGGGGCAAGGTGCCAAGGGGGGGGGGCAAAGACAGTATATTTCTGTTTGTATATAAGGTTTGGCATAGTATAGTGCGATGGCAAAAGTGGCGAAAAGTCGGGGGGCAACTGCCCCCCCGCCCCCTAATCGCCGCCACTGCAGCGAACTAAATGCATCATATCGATTGATGCACCAGAATGCATCGATTGATGCACTAAAGTGTGTTTTGTAGCTTGTTCGAAGAATCAGATTCACATTTGATGCATTTTTGTGTGTCGTGAAAGAAACGCCAAAGTGCATCATTTGATTCAGTCGAGATGCACTTTAATGCACCTTCCTGCATCGTTTTGGATAATGCACTTAAACGTTTGATCTGAGCTACAGATTTTATATAGCTCAGACGAAACGTTTAAGTGGATCATCGAAAAAGATGCATGCTGGTGCATCAAAACGCATCAACTGATGCATTAAAGTGCATCTCGAGTGAAAAAAATTCTCACTTGAATCAAATGATGCACTTTGGTGTTTCTTTCACGACATACAAAAATGCACCCAAATGCATCAAATGTGAATCTGATTCTTCGAAGAAGCTACAAAACACACTTTAGTGCATCAATCGATGCATTCTGGTGCATCAATCGATATGGTGCATTTAGTTCTCTGTGTGTAGCACCTTATGTAGAAACGGTGAACGGTGAGAACATCATAATAGGAACGCCAACAACGATTTTCAAGCATACATTCCCAAATAAGAATGTACAAGGGCAAAATTTCCGAAGGTTAGGTAACAAAAGAACGTCTAGGAACAAAGTTCTTTCTACAAAGCATCGTAAAACTTACTTTGATCGCTTCTTTTTTTTTGTACAACAGGTGAACTAGGAGTCCCTTTTTTATGGCAGCCTTGACTGTCCTGACGACAGTAGTGTCCAGTTAGACCATTGACCCCAACCCAAACATTTTTCCCCTTCTTTTCTTCCCGATTTTAGCCTTATCTTTGTGCTCATCGGTTTAAGAGAAGGTCATAAATTAATCTAGTTGAACAGACGCGACCCTGATCACACAAAACTGTGCCGTGTCGTCGTCAGCTGCGTTGAAAGAAACAAAAGACTGTCGCAGGAAATGCAGGAATGCATGCTGGGACAGACGCCATCTTGCCAGCGCGGCATGGTGTCAATTTTTGTTGGTTTTATGGCCGTTTCGACGGCGGTGCGAGTCACCTGCGAAAACAATGGACAACTCACAGGCTGCTAAAGAATTCCGGAAACAAAACTTTGGAATTTTTTTTACTGGCAATGAACAAAACCGTTGTATTTTGTAGCCGACAGAATATTGCCTTTTTAAGTCTGAGTACAACGTATGATCCTTTGGTGTAAACGTATTATGGAGTTTTACTTCGCTACTTCTTTTGAAAAATATTAATTTTTCTCGATAAAAATATTTTAGTTACATTTATAGAGAACCCCAAATCTGTCAACTGATACAAATGTGATGATTGATGTAACACATTAAAGTGCATAGCCTCAATTGATAATTATGCAATTTTGGTGCATCAAATTACACAGAAATGCATAAATGAGATCGTTAACCTTTATTTGCGTTCGCGTTCTCTGTATGTATTATTAAGAAGAAAACGGTCTCGGCGATTAGGAGGGCGTAGGGGGCCGTTCCCCGCCCATTATTTGCAACTTTTGCCCCCGGCACTATGCTGAAACTTATCTACCCAGGGGAAGTAAACTGTCCTGCTCCTCCAGTTTTGGAAGCCAATCACCGCCACTGGAAGATAATATTGATTTTTACGCCAAAATGTTAGCTGAAAGTTTCACTATAAAGACCAAAGAATTTTAAAGTTATTTTAATGTAAAATACGCTCTTGGCATGTAAATATGAATATGCAGCACTATCGGGTCTAATGATATATAGTTTGTAGACTTTCACGGTGTTACTAACAACCGTCGGTTCAAAAATAAGTTTATTATTTCATTGTTTGTATCATTTCCTCGCAATTGTTATGCGCTTTTGTTCATTCATGTACCAGTGTTGTTATTTATTACTAAAATATCAGACATCAATCATAAACCTGAACAAGTGGTACTTATCTATGATATATTTCTGGCAAAGAGAACATTTGATTTCAGGCTTCCTAGTGCTAGAGCAGTAAGCCATAAATAAAATTTTAAAATATTCACATATTGCCTAGCACTACTTAAACAGTCCCAGCAATCGTGAATTTTGATATATTACTGTATGCCAGCTATCTATCAAAGCTACTCTCACTCTCCAACTTCCATATCAACAGTCCACTCAGATAACATGCCAGAGTCGAAAAACCTTACAGAAACCGCCTTCTGACACATCAAGAGGCTCCGTCATAAATACATCTGCAGACACATTCATCAATTCTGCTTCAAGATGTACAAAGATGGAGCTAATTTTAACTTCCATAAAGTAAATCATTCGAACGAAGAAGTTTGTGGTCAGGAAATGCTATTAGAAGTTGCAGAAAAAGCTATGCGTGGAAGTGAAAAAATCCTGTGTCGGAGATTGCAAGAAATGTAAAACAAGGCATGTTATGTACAAAACCATGTCCACGAACAATATGTTCAAGTAATGTTTCACGGTTTAAGGCGAATATAATGAGGAGAGTCGGTTCCAGATTTTAATGTTCAAATTTTCGTGTAACTTAGGTTGGGGGACTCACAAATTTGCATAAAATACAAGTTCTACAGTCCCATTCTTCAAATTAAAGGTTTCTTATAATAATTGAGCTGTTAAGTTGAGGCATAGGCCTATGCGAGAAATTCCGAATGGGATTATGGGATTCCAAGTCTGCATTCAACTTTGTCTCAAAAATCAAGGTATTTGTGAGTAAGATGGGTGAATAACAGGTAAGTCAATAACGAGTAGTGAGCGGGCATTGGCTCAAAGATATTACGTCACACGTGCCTACAACAGAAGCTGATTCAAAGGATTCTTGCCAACAAAATAATGTGAATTACTTATAATATGTCCAGGGATATGCCAGTCTTTGACAACTTGTTAATTTTTTTTAATTAAAAAGGACAGAATGAACAAAGCAAGATAAAACAACTACAAAATACTTCAATGAAGTATGAATGAATATACTTCAATGCATTGAAATAAAGAGCGAGTGTTTATTTGATAATCTCTTCACGTTTGATTTTTTTGAAAATTAACCATATGAGAAGCATAAAAATCCCGTCACTGCCAGTCGCTCGATGCGGGCAAATGCACAAAAATCCCACAATGGGACTCGTAAACGTTCGCTCGACTACTACTGGCAACATTGCAGATTTCTTGGGAGAAACTTGACAGCTGTCCTTTCCGGAAAGGGGGGGGAGGTCGAAGCTGGCACCAAATGGTATCGAATACCATCTCCCCTCTCCCCTTCCCAACTCGAAACCGGCCCTGACCCCCAACCCGAAGCATTCCCATTCACAGAAGATACAGAACTCATCCCCCAACCTCCTGAAACCTCACACTACTTCCCCGCCTCCAAGCGGCCAGTCGCCGAAACTAGACAATACAACGGACCAGCCCCTCGACCCCAAATAATGCACCACCATCATGAAAAAAGGTTGGGAGAGGGGGAAAAATGGTAGGGCGATGACGCCAACTGATGACGTATAAACATGGCAGAATGAAGTAGCACAACGTGAATCAAAATAGAGACTAAATAAGTTGAAGATACAATTTATTTCGACACAAATGGAAATGATGGATTTGGAGAATTTCATGAGCAATTTGCTACGGTGCCGTATGGCGACTGACAATCTAATTTTGCGACAATTTATCCCGGTTTGGAAAGTCTATTGATACGTGATAATGGCGCTGGAAAATGGTGGGAAACTTGACAATATTTTGGATGCTGTTTCTCAGCATAATCGGGATACATGTGTAGTCTAAACTTTCAAAAATAAATTCTGATACAGAGACTTTATATATATATATATATATATATATATATATATATATATATATATATATATATATATATATATATATATATATAAACATTTTAAACAGAGGCGTAGCAAGGGGATGAGCGAGGGTGGGCGACCGCCCGAGTCTCGCATGCCATGGGACCTATTTAAAAAAATGTAACAAATAGAAATTAGAAAAATAGATGGCTATTTTTTTGTGAGCGATAAAACTACAACATTCTGTTTTAATCCTGCTTTTAATTCTAAATAGTTAAACGTTATATCTTTGATCTCTTAGCGCTATATCTTAGAAAGGTTGATAAGAGTAACACATTTTTTGGCTTCTCATAACTTGGCGGTTCGAGCACATAGAGAAATATTATCCAAGAACACAAAATTCAGACAATTTGATAGATTTGATAGAAGTTGCTTTCGAAATATGACCAAGTACTACAACAACATTTTAGATGTATAAACAAAATGGGATTCATAATTATTATGTAAGTTCTGAAATTCAAAATGAACTGATACAATTAACGACAAAGTCTAAATGGCTACATTTAAAATTCAAATTAGTTGAGACCGGAGATTTAACAAGTTCAAGTTCAGTTGCAATATTTACTTTAAGTTTGTAACTACTTCTTTTAGATCCTGGATTATTTTGTAAAGATAAATAAGGATTTCCACCTCTGCTGGCATAGTGGATTCTAGTTGCTGGACAATACATTGTCTCGCTTTGGTTTGGAACAAGATTTACAATCGCATATATAACCTGTGGATTTCATATATTCTATGTCAGTTTCTTTTAACTATACACATTTTAAAATACTTAATTTTATATGCTCACAACACTGTAATTTCATTTCCTGTCTTGATAGGGCTTTAACACATTCCACTCAGGAGCTCATTGCGATATATCGAACGGAACGGGTAGCAACTTGCTCTAAATGACACAATGCAGTAGTTGGCAATACTGTTTGTTTACATTTTGCGTGTCGCTGGAACGAGCTAAATGGATTGAATTTCTGTATCACTGCTGCATTTTGGACAGTAATTCTTATTCCACACAGTGTTATAGTATTTACAGTTCTCCGTGCGTTAGAATAGTCGCCATAACTCATTAATAAATTACACAAAATTACGGAGCACGGTAAAGTTACATCGGTCGTCCATTTGCCAAGAGCCAAGGTTGCCAGGTTCTCTATTATTCAGAGAGATCGTCTAGACTCGCTTAGACTGCGAGTTACATAGAGAGCTTAATTTTTAAATGTCTACAATGCGTTTTAAGTAGGGTCATTCGCCAAAAGGTTTTCAAAGTTTAGGTCCACTTTATGGAGGGATAGGCTATTTGGGACTGGACCTACGGCATCAGGAAAGCCTGGAGGACATTCATAGGTGTTCGTCACGTAATATGTACGTTGCAATTATTACAATAAATGTTTATTTTGCAATCTCATAAAATTTTGACATTGAACTTTAAATTGTCGAATTTTTAGTTTCAAAAATCGCCTTTTTTTTTCCAGTTACTGACTAATGAACTTTATGTGCCAGCGAAATTTGAAATTTTTATTTATACTTTTCTGTTTCTTATGTAGATATTAAATATACAGAATGTGTTTTTCGATAATGAAATTTAAATATGGTACATTAAGAAATTTGACTCTTCATGTTGTATGCTGCTTTGGTTTGGTCTCGACAACGAAACGACATGAATATTAGTGTGTTATAATCGTTAGGGAGTTAAAGAATAGATATCAGATTCATGTGCGAGTATTATGTGCTGTTCTGTTTTGTGTCAATTTATTTGAGCTGGTTCAGAGTGACCGAGCGTGCTTCGATCTCTCTAACGAAGTTCCCAGGCTCAAATACTGGTGTGGTGAGCATGGGTGTTCATTATGTGTCCCTTTATCAATGTCATATGATCACCACTCATTCTCACGCCACGATTAGCCAAACGTGGTAGAAAAGCGACGTAAATTAACAAAAAAATATACAAATACCAATAAATTTATTTGAGGTAAACTAAAATTTCTTGTAACCGACTTACGATGAAGATGGTAAAATTGTTTCTCTAATAGGAACTAATTTCTGATTTTAGTGTTAGTAGTTGAAACTTGCTGTTATATTTCTATTCTTACATCATTTTTTTACCTGTTTATGTAACAATAACCGTTATTATTAACTAATCACTTTTATTATTAATTAAACATTACTTTATTAGTATTATTAGTACATGCGAGTTACTTGATTCGGATTCTTCCCGAAATATAGATCGATTTGGACCTGGTTCTCCAGCACACTAAATTATGGTTTTGTACGTTAGTTGTTCGAGGAATCGAATAATCGATTCCTTTCGATTCTTGACGAACTTGCAAATGGAGAATTATTTGAACTGGTCAAATATCACGTTTGTAACTTAAATAGTTTCGAAGGTATCTTAATATTAAAAATTAATCTATTGTACTAATCCGTGGTCTGAGTTGACACGAACTAATAATAATAATTGCATGGCGAGTTTGTGTGAACACCACCCAAACCTCGAAATCATACGTTTCAGCCCTTGTGACGTCACGGTTTCAATTCGCCCACTGCGTTGCGATGAATCCCGAAACCAAATTACACGCACTGTCAAGGAGTTATGCGTGGAATCACATACAGGAGAAAATGCCGGTGCGCGTGAATGATACGTTCTGCGACACCGGGTCGTTCCGTTAACCTCCATGCATTCGTCGTCATCATCAACAATTACGCATGTATCTGCACTTAATTTCCATTCCATATTCATACCGTTTTAGTAGCCTGGCAGTTCATAAATTTTAAGCGAAATAAGCGTCGGGGATTTTTCCCCCCTGTTCCCGAACCTCCCAGTTCGCACGCACACACTCACGGCTCCTGCATATGCGACCGAACTCCCACCCCCATTCTAGTCTCGGCAGTGTTGGCAGATCAATTCTCGAAAATTCCCTCACAATACCACAACATCCTTCCTACCGCAAAATATCCCTTCTGGAAATTCCCTCGTTAATGGACATACCTGAATGGAATCAGCTTGTAATGTAGGTGAAATTGAACGTGGAATTTACAAAGCATTTAGGCAAGGGTTTCACTTTTCACATGAAAATTAAATACAAGCCCCGTCCTTTGATGTACGATTCAAGGTTAACTTGACTTGCTGATGCAATTAAATTATACGTTTTGTGTTTGCATTAGAAACTGTTGTGTTTTCACTTTGATATATCAGACTATCTCACCAACTTGAACGGAAGAAAGATGTAGAGTGAAGTTTTCGTACTTAAAATTTTATTAGTACTCAGAAACGCACCTACAGTGGGATCCATGAGTATTATTATGCAAATTGTCCATGACTATTTTCATTAATTTTTCTCTTACATCCTGTGTGTTTTTAAGCGATGGATTTTTATGTATGCTGGTGCAGAAGTTGTCAACAGCTTGTTTTGAGTTTTCTTTTAATTCTTGAAACTCCTATTGCGTCAAATAAAGTGCACGAACATGGTGATGGACAATTTGCACGGTAATACTTATGGATCCCACTGTACAGTACACTTCTGGCTAATAATGATCCCATTGAAAGTCAATGGGGTTGTTACAACCCAGAAGTGTCCATGGCTGTAGTGGGATCTCCATGGTCTTTCCTTTCAAGGTACTATTTCAGCATTTCCACGGAACGACCGAGGCAAAACATGGGAAAACCTCACCAAGAAAAATCGGGCGAAGGATTAGAAATCTGTGCGCCCTCCCACATCCCTAAATATCATAGGGAAAATGCATCTTAGAGGCAAACGTTCATTTTCATTATCTGTCGACTGGCTGACTGGATTTTGTGATACACACTGTAAAGATATATTCTCTTAAGTACGTTTATTTATATCTTCAATTAATTTAATCGCGACGATGGGAACTTTTTTTGACATCGAAATGAAACAGATTAATCAACAGCACCCACTGGGAACACCCAAGGCACCTTGCCCCCCCAGTTTTGGAACCCAATCGCCGCCACTGCCCAAGCCTTACCCGGAATTCGAACAGCGGACCTCTCGGTATGAACAGGACAAACTATTTAAAGCAAGTCACATGGTGAAAAGCAATAGTTCATAAGAAATACAATTGTGGTGTGAGAAATCATGGATCCTGGATTCAACTTCTTGTCAAGCAGATAATTATCATCATTCAAAGCTCGTTGCTGCTAACCAAGGTAATAATACAACACGTTGAAACACCTAAATTCGCCATTAATTCCAGCGCTGGTGTCTATATTTAAAATTATACGAGGAGGCATCAAAAAGTTTTGCCTGTTGCGGTATAATTTGTTTAATAATGGAAAGATTGAAACAATGAACATACATATAGTTTGCCTGTAGTGTCCTCTACTCAGAGTTACCCTTCCAAACAGTTGCCATCACGTTTGATGCATTTGAGCGAGTGTTTTATCCAGCCCTCAAAACCAGTTTGGAAAAATTCCACAGAACATTCCCTGCCCCACTGTTCAGAGCTGTTTTAACCTCCTGTAGGTCATTGAATCTCATGCCACGAAGCACAGACTTAAGTAGTTAAGTTCAAAGTGAGAGAAACCAAAAGTGTGGACATGACAAGGAGTGGCAGGCCATCAACGTCGTTGACCGATGACAACCGCCACAGGGATGATGATGAGCTCATTCGAGAGGATAGTCGCATCACCATCCAGGAAATTTCTGATGCAGTACACATATCTTACGGGTCAGCACATGCAATGGTTGAAATTTTGGGATACCATATACTTACTTATATACTTAATTTATTGTTATTGTTGCTGTTAATTTACATTACCCCCTCCCCCTCAGGATTTTCTGGCGAGAACTGTAATCACGAAGGTCCAATCTTAATTGCAAAGTTTTGAGTTCAATTCCTGATTCATTCGGGCTTGTTCCTTCATTTAATCATCATCCATTTTTATCGTCGCGACTGACATAAAAAGTTGTCTAGTAGCGGCCAAAGATTCAAGACAAAAGCAGGGGCAGGAAGCAACAGCACCCTGCTGTACCTGCGGTTGGAGAGGCCTGTGCAGCGACTCGTCGTTTACATGCGTCATCATCAGTAGCTTATGATTCGCAATACGATATCACCACAATGCAATTATTACACTTTATCCATGCACACACATATTTGCCACTGTAACGATCATATCGTGCTGCGATTCATAACTTTACCAACAATGACGTAGCATGTAAACAAAAAGAGTGGATTCAACTAGCTGTCTCTGCCACCAAAGGTTCCACATTCTCATGAATTTCATCATTATTCAATCTCATCGCCGCGATTAGCCTGAAAAGCAACTTAAATAAAAAAAAATACGAATACAGTTGCTAAGTTCTTGGAGGGAAGTATTTATGTAATTTTATGTTGCTTCTCTGACAATGAATCTAGGACAATTGCGATCGCGGACAATTGCGATGAAGTCAAAATCATGGACAATTGCGATGAGTTTGACGGTGATGGTCATTTTACAAATTAATGGTAGGACAGTTGCGACGATCAGGACCTAACCTAACCTAACCTAACCAGAGGCGCCACAGAACTAACAATGCTGTAGAAGGTTGGAACAACAAAATAAATAGGTGGCTTGGAAGACCGCATCCAAAAGTTCATGGCGTTATGGCCTGCCTCAACAGAAGAAACCAACATGAAGTACATGCGGATGAAACTTAATCTAGAAGGTCAGAAAAGGAAGAAGCGTGACATTAAAATCGACGATAGTGTTGGAAAGTGTATTCGCACGTATAAGGAAACGGGTGACTTCAAGAGGTGTCTGTTGGCTCTAGTCCATGTTCAAAAAACTTGATTGAACCAAATTCCAAGCCAAGTTTGACGAAGAACTTCCGTGCTGACAAGAAATAAAAGAAGAGAGAAAAGGAACCACAAAAATTCGAGAATGAAGAAATAGTTATGACTGACGATGTGTGGAATAACAGATCTTAAAAACACGCCAAAGTGGTTGTAATGCAAGTTCGTTTACAAGCTACCTTGCCAGTCTCAAGCCTGGAGAAAGTGTGAGAGGAATCAGTGTTCTATTCGAAAATACCAATAGCTATTTCACATAATTCCCTTGTAAGAGTCTTGTTTCCATGATATGAAAAACTCAATATGCTGACCAAGGCAGAAATTTATTTTATTATAAAACATAAACTAAACGTAACGTGTCAACCTTCTAGCAAGGTCTTCTTCAGACTCTGCACCAAGTACAAATGTAACAAGGTACAAAAACAGGACGATATATATACACAAAAACTCTCCCCTCCAGACTATTAGAAAGTAGTTCTGGAACAATCTAGCAGGTGGCTTTCCCTTGTCAACTCACGCTCTTTTTCCTTCATTCTTCTTCCTTCTCCTCTCCTCTTTCTCTTGTCCTTTCCACTCTTTCTAACACCTTCTTCCATTCTTCGTTTAACTTCAGTCCCCCATTCCAGTTCATTGTGTCTTCTTCACCTTTCTTCTCTATTTCCTTGGACTCCTTCCATTTTCTCACTAGCATTCTCTTCTCCCTTCCTATCTGCTTACCCTCATCCCACTCTATGTCATGTCCTGTTTCTCTCGTGTGTTTAAATATCGCATTTCTCTCTCTCTCTCTCTCTCTCAAGTCGTACATCATCCCTATGTTGTTTCAACCTGTCTTTCAGCCTCTTTTTCGTTTCTCCTATGTACACACTCTGACATTCTTTTCATTTCACTTCGTAGATAATCCCTTCCTCTTCCTTCACTTCTGTGTTCATCGCAATTGTCCGGCTACCCTGACAATTTGGGTAAGTCACGACGAGAAAACAGAACACAAGTCAGTACGGAATATGAAATTTCCCTCCCTAACGAAAGTTTCCCTAAAATTTGCAACACTGTTTCCCGCTCACGCACACTGTCCAGATACCGCTCCGCACTAGAGCTTTGTTAATACCTTCGATTGCAATTGGGGGATCCGGTGGTGTCCGGTCGTATATCTATCCCGGACGGACGGCCAGTGATTGGTGTGTGGTGCGGTCACGGGGGTCTCTCTGCCTGACTGTTTTGAGTCCAGCCGAAACCGCATCTTCCCGTTTCCCTATTTGCCCGGCGTGTTCCTCCCAAATTCGATTCATTTCCAGACATGTGCATTTGTCCTTCAAGCCGGACAATAAAAGTCCCTCGTCCCTTTTATTTAACCCACTTTTTCGTGGCTTCTGCCGCGCGATTGCAGCGCCGCTCTAGCGGAATTGGCTTGAATTGTCTTTTAACACTTTCGTATCTGCAAAAATCGAATGCAGACCTAGACCTACTGTCCTGACAATCTTCTCTCGATCGATATGTTAATTGAACTATATGAAAAATATTGCTTTACTGTTGGTCTCTATCGAGATATAGGAATGGTTATCTGATTGGGTAGATTTTATTGTAGCATAACTTAATCGAAAGCATGAGGAACAAACAACTATGACATGTTTCAAGCATTCATATTTCGAGCACTCAGTTATTTTCAATTTGTACTGAAAGTGCTCTAAACATTTCCTCAAAACATTTATCCTCATCGTTGCGATTATCCTAAAGCCGGACTCGGTGGCGGAGTGGTCGGCGTAACATTACACGTAGCCAGTGGTTTCAGGTTCGAAACTTGTTTAAGACATGGTATTATTGTGTTTGTCCCATCGTTCATCAGTCATCCTCATCGTCGCGGTTAACCTCGAAAGTTGAAAAGCAACGCAAGAAAAAAGATTAGGCTACAGATGAAGTCACATGTATTTCTATATTAATTTTATGTAAAATACTATTTAATGTATAACCAAGAATTAATATTGCACACAGAAAAACATTGGGTATAATAATGCTACTGTTACGCAACGCAAGCACATAGGTGTGGAACTAATTCGTGGTGGAAGTGATGTGAATAACACCATGCTCCGGCCATCTTTTCTTTACAGGGTCAGCCATTAGTACCACTGGTCAAGCATTGAGTCCCAAGGCTCGAACCAAAGTATCTAGTATACCAGTTAGACACCTTACCGACTGGACCATCGTGATTCTAAACTACGAAATGTAAGAAGGTATCAAAATGTAAAGAAGTTAAAAACTAGGGGTTGCTTTCCCTAACCCTCATATGAATATCTTGTATTTGCGATACCACAAAGTATCGCAAATAACGCCAAATAAGGTAATTTACAACAAAAAAAGTCGTGACAAAAATGTAGAGAAATCGTCAGTTTATTGTTACACTTTATCGAATGAAATGTGACTAAAATATGGTATGAAATACATTGTCCCATGTATTTTCTCTTCTCTGCATTCAAACGAGTTTGTACAATTCCTCAAAATTGTACGAAGATCTATCTGCACTCAAAACGTGTACAACATCACTGTATCGTACTTCAAATTATATTTAACGCTGCATAGCATATAGGAAGTGTTTTACAATGTTGGTACAGAAAGTATAGCTTGTTGTGAAAAGGTGGCATATTCTCAAAGCACATTCGTGGCCACGCTAACTTAAAAGCACTCAGTTCTAAAGAGCGAACAGTCAAATCTTGGGCAAGAAGTGTGCAAGGGCAACTTTTCCCGTGACGGTCAAACGCAACGCTAGTTTCATGCGTTGGAGAAAAACAAGGACAAAAGTTTAGTTTTCTAAACGACTCCTTACCAACACGAATAATGCGTCTTATATTTCACTTCGAATTCACGTGAAGACACTATGATGAGCGTTAAATGTATTATTTCTCGAACAAAGCACCTATGTTGCGCGTCATTTAGTGCACTGTTTCCAATTCAAAACTACTTCTGCAAAATACGCTCGCAACAACACTGGACTGCAGCACTGCAGTGTAGCGTGTGTAGTGCTTCAGAGCAGTTCAGTGTTTCTTCTCTTGTATTGTAATAATTTGGTGGTGATTTAACTTGTCTAAAGATGGACAATGCAATGGTTCGAACTGGTGATATTCCACAACACTGTTTCTACTCTAGTGCGCATGCCCATGCCCCAGGAACTTGCTGCAGGCTATTTCCATTGTCCATTTGTTGTGCGTCAAAATCGTTTGGGGCAATTTTGTCCCAGACATTTGCGCCGCGGCATGTTGCCGACAGTTTCCATTTCAACAAATGCTTGGCACATGCCGTGTCGCATGCCTCGCGTCGTGTTGCGCGGCAAGTTTGTGGTAATGGAAACGGAGCTTTAAGAACATTCCCAAATATAGTTCTATAATGTACATTTTGCCACGAACATCTGAGCATGAAATTTAAAAGCTAAAACAACCCCAAAAGAAAAATGATTTTACTGTTCGATTTTTGTGCAATAATCTTCACGAGAGACTTTAATACTGCACTTCCAAAAATGGTTTCGAAATTTGTTTCTTACAAACATTTATTGTACGTACGTATGTCACGGTATCTAGTGACATGAAAAACGCAGTTCGATATAAATTATTTTTTGTTTATTGATTCATTTTATGCACCAACATGAAAGTGTGAGGTTTGATTTTATTTTGTGAATAAACTTGTATCCGAGCCAGACGTCGGAAGTTGGGAGACGGGTTTTTCTGAGTGACAGCCGAGCTGTCATCGCTTTGAAGTTGACATATTTGCACCAACACGAAGATAAGGAAAGATTATTTTCGCCACTACCGGGCTTGAGTCGCAGCAGGCGTTCGAACCCATGTTCACGGATGACCAGGAAAATCAGCTGGAGCCCAAGCCTGCAAGGATCGAAGATGCTTCGGTGACCGAGTTTCAAGACAATGGACACAGGTCATTCGCATCTCCTCCGAAAGCGAAGCCAAGCTACTTGAGCGTGCCTTTCAACGGACGGATTTGAATCGCTTATAAATATACGGTATCACCATCCCAGACACAGTTTTTACCCGGATTTCATAGAGAGAGCATCTCCGCGCTACACTCTCGCGTGATTATTGTTTTGTGTCCGTGGACTTCGTTTTCTTACGTACCGTGAACGAATCGCAGATAGAGAGTTACCAGTGTGCGCCTTATTTTGGTGAAGATTACGCGGTGATTTGTTTTTGCCAAGCGTGGACTACATAATAATGGAGGGCTAAAGAAGATAGAGAACGGAGTCCGTCGACTCCCCTGACGCCTGCAACGACGCCGAAGCCAGTCAGACGACGCCAAAACCAAACACTGCCCAAAGCCCGAAGGACGCTTTCAGATCGACGTCCCAACCAAAGCCCGAAGGACGTTTCCAGATCGACGTTCCAACCGAAGCTCGTTACCAGAGAGAGAGAGAGGGAAGGACGATTCCAGAACGACGCCCAAACGAAGCCCGGCACCAGAGAGAGATTATTGCAGATCGACGTCCAATTGATGCCCGACACTGGAGAGATTCCTGACCGGCGCGTGACCACGTACATCCGACGCTAGTGGCAAGAGGAACGCCCGAAGTACTAAGGAGGTGCAAGTACACCAGATCGTCGCAATTATTCTTCGTCGCGATCGTCCTCGGAGGACAATTTCGCCACAAAGGAACCGTGTGCAAGTCCCGCGTCCAGGAGAGATGAATGACCACGCCATGTAGCAGAGTCTGGTACAGTATACTTCAGAGGGTCTCATGTCCATGTAAACGTGCGTCGTTAGTATCAACACCGTACAGTTAACGCCGAAGTCTCACTTATTCGCAAAGTTACTCAGGAAACCCCGAACCTAACCCCCGCGTCTGATAATTTTTGATATTGTTATAAAAAGGGTAATTTCATGTTCAGATGTTCTAATTTAATTGTCTGCATTCAGGGTTAGAAGCTCCATTTCATTTCTTTAATATTTAGTATAAATTGTCAAAGTGTGCTCCATTTCTTGTGTAACCGACCGCCCCGTCGCGCCATTTAATTTGTCAATAGTTGACTGATGAGTCCTTTTTAATTGTGGAAAGCGTAGTTTTTTTTATTGCAAGGTCGTGCGCATGAAGTAGTATTATTTGTTGCATAGTGGTTATTAAGGTAATTTTTGCTCGCGCCGACGATTGATTAGTGTATTCCGGCAGCTGGAGCCAATTAAGTTTTTGCATCACTATGTAATGGAGTAGTTGTTCTCATTGGACGAGAGAGGCTTGTGTGTAATACCCCCGTCCGAGAAACTTGTATAATGTCGTGCTTACGACTCGATGCATACGTTCATTCGAACGAAAGATTTAACCACGCCGACCCAAATTGTCTTAGTTAACCGCTTTCCGAGGGCTGGCACTTAAGTTAATTTAAAAGAGCACAGGAGCTGGCAGACAAATGCCCCAAATTCACATTAAGGTTTAAAATTAAAAGGAATGATATGTTAATGAGATCCATGATTTGTATCCATACTTCACATGTAAAAATACCTCATGTGTGTGAAAGAGAGATAGAGTGAATGTTGTGAGAGTGAGGAGGCTTTGTAAACAGTTGTTGATTGCAATATTTTTTTGTTGTTACAATATATATTCACTTTTTTACCGTTCGTCAGTGTTGTTATTTGACGTTTTTCAGGTACCAGATATTATGCTATTAGTGTTTTATGATTGTTCGAATCTACATATCAAAGGTAAACAAAACAGTGTAACATTTCAAGGCATTAATCTCCGCCTCGCACTAGTATGACAATAAACGACCGTCTCAGTACCGAACTTGAAAACCTGGACCGTGAGTCACGACCGGTTTCCCGTACACATAACGACGTTTGGCCCCGTGCCGGGATATGATTGACACGTCATTTCGGGGACCGTGAGTGCACTCGTTACACGTATTTACATGCACCACATTACGAGGGTCACTATTTATATTTTGAGCCTAACAATGAAAAAACAGGAATTTGGCATTGAAAACTGCTTTATTGTTTTTCGAAGTATTCTCCTTTATGGTCAATACACTTTTTCATTCGTTCGAACCATTTGTCAAAGCAGTTTTTCCAATCTTCTTGAGACACCTCCATAATATGGTTTTTGAACGCATCAACGGCGTCTTCCGCCAACGAAAATCGTTGTCCACGCAATTTATTCTTGACATTCGGGAACAAGAAGAAGTCATTGGGTGCCAAATCAGGACTGTACGGCGGATGACCCATCAATTCGATTTTTTGACTGTTCGTAAAGTCGGTTGTTAGACGAGATGTGTGACAGCTGGCATTCTCTTGATGAAGGATGATCCGACGGCGTTTGTTTGTTTTCCGTATTTGACCGAAGACCTCTGGCAAACAAATTGTTGTGTACCATTCAGAGTTGACCGTTCTACGTTCCTCTAAAGGCACAGTTGCCACATGACCAGTTTTCCCGAAAAAACAGGCGACCATTTGTTTCGATGTGCTTCGAGCGCGAACAACTTTTGTTGGATTGGGTTCATCTTGAAACACCCATACAGTCGACTGCTGTTTACGTTCCGGCTCGTATGCATATATCCATGATTCGTCACCTGTTACAATCTTATGTACGTCTTTTGAAGCACCACGATTGTATTTATTGAGCATTTGTTTCCACCAATTGACGCGAGCGTCTTTTTGAGTTTTTGTCAAATTGTGTGGGATCCAACGAGAAGATACCTTTCTCACAGCTAAATGATCATGTAATATTTTATATATGCTGGTGGAACTAATGCCTATGGTTGCCTCAATCTCACAGTATGTCATATGACGATCTTGCAGTATTAGGTTTTGCACAGCATCAATGTTTTCTTGGACAACAACTGATTTTGGACGACCTTCGCGAATCTCGTCGGTGAGCGAATGGCGGCCACGATTAAATTCGTTATACCAGCGTTTCACAGTGGCAAAGGATGGGGCTTCATCGCCAAATGTGGAAGTAAGTTGATCGATGCACTCTTGTCTTGATAATCCACGTCGAAAATCGTATAAAATCATCGCACGAAAATCTTCACAAGTTAATTCCATTTTATTGTTGTCGCGCAATCTCCAAGGCAACATAAACAACACAAATGAAGCTATTGACAAAACATTTGAAGTACGTTATGGTCAATAATGACAGACGATTCCGTGCAAACGTCAAATCGCGCCTAACTTCAATCAGTGTTGCCAAGGCTCAAAATATAAATAGTGGCCCTCGTATTATGTCTGCGAGTTACGTGCACAGAAACTACGAACATCGGAACGTGACCATTTTATTATTCGCGCAGAAGTAAACGTTGTTTTTGGGGATTTTATTGTACATAAAGAGAAATTCACGCCGTAAGTTCAAATGCCACTAAATGCTCAGAAACTTGATTAGGACATCAACAAATCAACAACTAAACGATTTGTTCTCTCATCGCTACAAAATCCGATGAAACTATTCGTGAAACAAGCACACTTCTCTTATGTACTTACATAGAAATGGTTGTTTTCGAAATAACGCCGTGTATTTCGAGTCGAACTTACGAGACAAGTTCAACGAACGCCGCAGTACACTACTTAACGCAATAGACGATAACGTAATCTTCACATTACAGTCCATATTCACAAGACAAATGCGACACTACAGATTATTCTAAATTTCTTTATATACACTTACGGATTGTACCCGTCCTGCAATCTTGTTATGTATCCATCTATCACCTATTCTTCCTTCCTGTTTCATCCTGTAGTGCTCTATTCTCACCTATTTGCGATGAAACTCCTATTATTTCACTTACATTCACGGCCCGATATCACCTAATCGCCTTGAAAACTCCAACTGACCAGTCATTCATTATTCCGCCATCAGGGTGCTCAAAAAGTCGCTTAACACCCGCGGTACAAGGCCACTGCAGCGCGCAACGTGGAAATGGTGATGACCAATCATTGCCAGACCAAAGGGGAATCACATTGACGCCACCCGCACGGTCGGCGGCCATCTTGATGTCCACCATCTTGAATTCAACTTCAGAATTTTAAATGGGAAGGGGGTGATATGATATATCAAATCAGGCTAGAATTTCACGAGAAATGCAATGGCGAAGGTTTTTTTTATGTATCTTTAACCAGTAAAAAGTTATGACTGAATTCTTATACCAATCTGCTCCTTTTCGAGGTGCTAGAAAAATGCCTTCAAATTTGTTTAGCGCATCGGTAACGCATCGAGATCAAAGTGATGTCTAGGGAGAGAAGTTCGCATGCCATTGCACAAGATTTCAATCGGATACATCCATGAAGAGCTGCGCATTATGAATGGTTGTCGCGAACAATTACAGTGTGATGCTTCCATTAAATGAAAAGTCCTTCACAGTGACAAGGCTAATGTTCAAGGTAGGAGATTGGGTGAAATGCGTAAAATGCCATAAATGATGCCATGAAGCATGTCTCATTCAACGTACGTCAAATACCTTGTCACGTGTGTGTCTTAACTCTTTCAGTCCCAAGTTCATGATGTTTTTTTTTCTTTTTCACATGCACACTTTTACATCTTTGCTATTGTTTTTACTTCCTATAAACAATTGCAAGCATGTTACTTTCTATGCTTGCACAAAATAATAATCTTATTTTTCACTTATGATGTTCAAAGTTTCGGTACCAAATGTTCCATGTATAAGCTACTACATGTGCGCATATTATACAGATATGCGAATATTACCCCAATATTGGGGGAAAATGCTCACTTTGTAGACTTCAATTTACGCTCCTGTAACATTGTTATTAGAAACATTATTACTGTGTTACTTCTGTACAATAATAAAGGAAGGTCCATTGTATGTTGTCTGAAATTTTCACGCTGACCAAGCCTTCACGCTTGGTAAGACTTGATGAAAAAGCTTACTGTGCGCATATTCCCCCGAACTACTTTACATGCTTCTTTTCATCTGTACATGTAATAATAATAATGATAATAAATTTACCTTTTTTAATATAATTATTTTAATCTTATTAACCTATTGATTATAATGTAATTTTATTATTATTATTATTACATGTGAGACACTTGGTTCTGTAACCCCCGAAATGTAGTTCTGGATACGTGCCTGGTGTTGTACACATAGGTTAATAATAATAAAAAAGAGTTCAGAGTGAGATTCGAATCACTATCTCAACTGGGAATCGAACCAGGGTTGCCTTGATTGCAAGGTGACCATATTATTTGTTATACTGATTTCACCCATTGTATTAATTTGTCATTGTTGGTTTAAAAAAAGCAATCAATGCAATTCAAGGAATATTCGTAGAATTTACAAGGTTTATCATTTCCTTTTGCACAAATGAAAACCAACAAAAATGTTAACTTAATTTAAATTGTCGTTCTGTATTAAGGGATTCATTTGTTGTAGAAGAAATAAACAAATAATAGACCCTATACATGAAATGAAAAATCATACAGATATAATATATCCAATTTTAGAACAATGAAGCTTGGTTATTGATTGATTGATTGAATCTGTGTTTAAAGTTCACTTTATGCACAGTATGGCTAATCGGGACTGGACCTACAGTTTAAAGTGGGATTCGATTCCCACTATGTGCTTCCACCGGGTATTGAACCCGGAACCCCTTGATTACAAGGTGACGGCGAGTTATTTGTCACAAAATGTAATGTTTATTTTTCTGCTAATTGATAATAATAACAAAACGTATGAAAGATTGATTCATACCTTGATATATTTAATCATAGATGGTATCCCTTTCCCCCCTTCGCAAATTTAAATTCATACTCTTATTCGCGGTCATTTACAAGTGTGAACCTTGTAAACTATACTGCAGACAGAACTGTTCTTGCTATACTTATCGCAAAGAAGAGGTAGCTAAAATAACATAAAAACTGCCTAGAAAAAGATGCACATAACATTTCCTCCCCCTTTCGCGACAGAAGGAAGGAAAAAAAAGTGATTCATGTTGCAGCGTGGGTTTTCCGAACCGCACGCAGGGAAGATTAAAAGCTGTATTGCCTGGCAACATTGAGGGCAAGAAAAGAAACGCTGCAGAAGCACATCGCATCTAAAGCTGAGATTTACTGGTGTGTGTTTGCCCCGGACTAAGCATAAGACCGTGATAAACGCTTTCGGAAAATTTTTAGCTGGTCCTACGGATTTTGTACTCCAGATCCATCCTCTTCTTCTTCCTATTTTTTTTTGGTGGGGGGGGCGTGTTTATGACTTTTTCCGGGCGGAAATACAGTGAAAAATGCTAGGGAAATTAAGAGCAATAAAAATTACATATTGGCTATTAGGTCTTAGCTAGATGTTAGGGTGCTTCCTGCGAGCATGAAGAATAGCTGCATTTCTTTGGTCAGCCATGTTTTTGTTATTTGCTAGTTTGCATTTTCTCTTGTTAGTTCTCTGTATGTGCTATTTATTTAAAGTATTTGGCGCCGTCTATTTCGGTTTCAGTGCAGGGGGACGGGATGAATAGGACTACATGTGAATGTCTTATCTTAACCTTTTAGGATCACGTCAGCTGGCTGACCGATTCAGTTAGTTAAAATTTCAAGATTTTAAAGAATAAACATATTATTTCAAACGTCAATATAGACTAATTGAATTTTAAGAATGCAAAATAATTTAGTGCTTGAACGTATCAAGTCGGGTACTAAAATATCCAGATGCATTTTAATGGCAAATTCAATGTCATGCATTTAGAGATTTTTGCTACAACTTTCTGCACTCTTTTGCGTTAATAAATGCGTTCAGTATTTTCTGCCTGGATCTATATTAACATGTTCAACAAAGTTGCAATTGAGACTACACTTTTTGTAATTGTATTTTGAAATATTATGTAGTGTTTTCAGACTATGAACTCTTACATTATTGTACCTTAGGGATTTATATTGTATGATCTCGAATGATAATGTAGCTACTTTGTTTATTGGTTGGGTGGAATGGATAAATGTTGGCAAGTAAATTCTCCAACACCACGTTCATTCTCTTCGCTTTACACAGTATCAGTGCAATTCTATTCCTTTAAAATACATTGTACAGTGGGATCCACGAGTATTACCATGCAAATTGTCCATGACTATTTTCATTAATTAATTAATGATAATAATTGATTCATTACTTTTTCTCTTACATTCTGTGTGTTTTTAAGCGATGGCTTTATATGTATGCTGGTGCAGAAGTTATCAACAGCTTCCTTTGAGTTTTCTTTTAATTCTTGAAGCTCTTATTGGGTCAAATAAAGTGAACGAACATGGTGATGGACAATTTGCACGGTATTACTCATTGATCCCACTGTACGTATGTAATGTAAGATAAAGGTGAATGAAAATAATGCTGGATAATTTGCCTAGCAATATATATGCATCCCACGGTACAGCCATATTGCCCTCTGCTTCACAGGGCCTTTTCTCTCTTGCGTTACAGGAAGAAGGTAATACAGTATGTAATTTGCTCACTATCGCTGAACTGACATTATATCCCGAACGAAAATACGCATAAAACATTATTACTCTCATTCTGGTGTTGACTTATACAATGAACACTTTATCAATCGAGACGATACAAGTACAAAAAGTTTAGTTTCACTTGTAAGTTGCTTGAACGTGATAATTTGGATTCACAGAAAATAGTTAACGCGCAGAAAGTTGTAGGAAATCCCTAAATGCATAAGGTATTGAAATTGCCCTAAAAATTCGTCTGGTAATAATAGTACTCGACTTGTTCACGATCAAGAACTAAATTATTTTGCATTCTTAAAATAAAATTAGTCTATATTGATATTTGGTATGTTTTCGATCTTTAACATCTTCAAACTAATGCTATATAGTTTAATGTATTAAATGTTTCAAATTGCTGTTTAATATAATATTGTTCAGATCTTTAACCCCATATTATATGGATCGCATTTCCTCAAAATGACAAGAAAAATGCTTTAAGGTTTGGCTCAAATACAATAAAGCATTTTAGCGCATAGCTTTTTTCATCCTGACACTTTATTTTCACTTGATGCATTAAAAATACATTAGATCAGAAGTTTCGATCAACAACAAAGTTTGTCTTAGTTCACTTGATGCTCACATAGGCTAATCGGGACTGGACCTACAGATCCGAACAACTACGTGTTACAACGGCTACCGAACCTAGACCTGAGGCCTATTCGACCAACACACTTTATTTCGTGTGTACCAGCCTAAGTCACAAAGCTCATGTCTGAAAATCTAACGTTCATACGATACAGCGAAAATAATAAATGAATGAGTTACGCTTGCAAAAATATTCACATGGTTCTTTAATATTGATCGCGTGGAAGAAATGTGATTCAAAAAAAGGATCCCCCAATTAAACGATTTACTGTTAATAACCTCGATTGTTATGTAGTACGAGTTCTCCCGACTTGGGTTGAAGCGAACACGAGACGATATACAACGGCAGTAAAGCAATCAATACTTGGGAGGCAATCTGTTTTAGTAGCTTCCGAGTACGCATGCGCCGACAAGTACACGCGTTGTCTTCCACAAAAAATACAGGCGTACTCACGTACAATGGCACGAAACCGACACGCAAATCTGTCAAAGGAAGTTTCTGACAGTTCAATCATGCAAGGTTAATCCGAAAATTGCAACTTTGTTGCACGAAAATTAACAGTAAAGAAAATAAGTGCAAGGGCTGTTGAGTTCTTACAACACAGTCAACCAGTGCATTCTTATCTGTCTACACATCGACATGAATTTTTATTGCCGGAATGCCTGCACAGATTGTAAGGAAGTACCGTTGTGTCGTCTTCTTCTTCTTTCCCTGCCATTCGATTTGGCCTTGGCCATATCTTGCCTTTAGCCAGTTTTATTCTTTGTGCTCGCTCAGGGAAGTTGGTGACACTTTTATTACGTTTTCGACATGCTTAAATGCAACCCCGGTCGTCATAAAACGTGGAAAAAAGCAGTGGACAACGTTTCCTTTGTACTTGAAGACGTTGTTTCAATACCCTTCGACTTTGGGTTTTAGAATAGCCCCGTGGTTGTTTCGTTTGACAAAAAAAAAGTTATAGTACCGTTACGTTTAAGCAAAATAGAGGGTCTGTTGAAGAACTGGTCGAAATGACGCGTTTTTAGGTTCAGCGTAAACCACAAAAGCGTACCGTGTCCTTGCCGGTGACTTGTGTGCTGGGGAAAAGAAGCAAATTGGAGCTTCAGTAACGGCACCACGCGCGTCGTGCCATACTCAGAGGCACTTACACATTTTTTGATTCGCAGTAAACACTCTCGTATCATCATTCATATTGTTGATGTTATTTTTCTATTGTTGTTGTTTATTTGTTGATTTGGTTTATTTTACTTCGCTTTTCTGCCACTTTTGGCGAATTTGCGATGGTGACGATGAGTGATGATTTGATGAAATGACACTCAAAAAGAACACCCATGTTCAGAACGGGATTTGAACCTGGGACCTCTGGCGTCGTAGCGCGATGCTAACCACTCTGCCACGGAGGTCAGCGTTATTTATCAATAGAATGATTGACGTTGTTCAAGGATTACGAAATGTAAAGTTAAAAGCCAACAACAAAACAACAATTCAATCGAGAAATGAATACATTTCCTTTAAATAAAGAATTACAAAACTTAAGCCTTTTCTAAAAACTTGATGAAATGATGACACATGTTTTGACAAGAATATACACAGTCTGTATCAATTGTATTCATCTTATCGAGCACTTGTTCACCGGAGCATGGTGCTGATCACATCACCTCCTAAATGTGCCTTCATGGCACGGTGCTATATGCACACCTTACCTTTACTTTATTTTTTTTTTATAGTTTATAATAGACGTTGCTTAGCATTCAAGCTGAATGACAAAACGTAAAAACGTAACTTAGCTCGGAAAAATAGTAGCTACACGAACCAGATCAGAACCATATTTTCATGTCCTACGGGTCAGTCCAACGAAATAATGACATTTCAAAATTCCGAATATGAGATTTTTATGAGAGATAGCACAATGTATATAAACTTCATGACTAATATTGCTACAATTTTCAATTTCTTTTTCTTGGACGTGGTGTGTAAAAGTTAACAACAGAATTGAATGGCACGAAATGTAAAAAAAAATAAGAAAAACAATTATGCCGCTTATACACTCATCTGGCGTATCGAGAAAAAGGGTTCCTCAGAAATATAATAATTACAACAATTGTAATTTAATTATTATTATTTACACTATTCATTTTTAATCAAGGACTCCCCACAAGAATTTCTGGCGGCGTCCATCACCTATTTTAACTCAAATGTGTCGACATCAGAAACTTATATCAGCAAATTATTTTAAATCCTACAATTATAATTACAGGATTATTGGACTTAGAATAATTACGTTCACTAATGTTTTCGCACAGCTTGGACTATCACTAAAGCCTCAGACCACATATTCTGCACAAATAGTCGTAAATACTTCATAGAATTTGCAGTCCTATTGCCGTACCTCTGCTCGCTTTCTTCGAGCAGCTACCATTTCATTCCTCTCCTTTTTAAAAGAAAAAAAAACTTCATTTGATGTTCATCCTTCTTGCACACTACTTTCAGTCTTTTTAATATCCCTCCCCACTTCTCTCACACACGTTCTACACCATTCCACAACCTTGCAATTCTAACGTACTCTCTTTCGCGATAAAATTAGCAATATTTTTGCGGTAAAATATGGCACAAATTTCCTGAATATAGTCCCAAATGAAAAGAGGGGGCCCCTCCTCCCCAGTAACCAATAGTAAAAGAGCATTTTTCATCAAGGGAAGAAGAAAGACGAAAAACGCGTCAAGGAGGGGGGAGGACACCCCCGCATTCCCTCTTATATCACTCCTTGTCCCATGTTAGGCCTATTTCGCGAGGGTAAAGAAAGAAAAAAACTGAATGGCTCTGCAGAAATTAAATTCTTATCGACCTAAAAGGAGGCTACAAGCGATAACGTGAATTAGTTACAGGGGAGGAAAAGGAACTAGATGAGAGGGAAAAAGGGAAACATAAATGGGAAAAATGAGGGGAAAAAAGAACATCGTCATTTTTTTCTCCCACCCCGCTGCTTATCCTTTCATCATCTGAGAAAACGGCGGCAAATGAACGACTTTGAAACGCAAGTGAAGACGCTCACGAGAAAAGAATGAATAGGAGATGGAAGGGGGTGGAGAAGACAGCGAGGGAAGGGGAACTCGTAACTCTAGCAGACATGAAGCTACTACTAATGGGTTACAGTTCCCCTAATTAAGAAACGGTAGCCTGAGAGTTTACTAGCGCAGGGGGGGAAGCGGCACCCCCTTTCCCCCCGAAGCCGCGAAGATGAGAAATGGCTTTATGGCGGTGATAATGTAGCAACCACACCGCCACAATCTTATTACTTTCGATGCCTTCAGGCTCGAATGTTATCTGGGCGGACCCTTAGCTCTTTCACTGATAGCAAAACGGTTCCGTCATATTTGTTCGAGAGAAGATATGAGGGAGGAGAGATATTGGTACCCGAGCTTATTTACAACTCTGTTTAATTCATGATGATACATTTAATCCGGTTTCTGAACTCAAGGATAGTTACTTTTACTCTGCGGGCAAATTGATGAACGAAATTTCAACAGAAACTGGACGTCTGGATAAGTTGCATAGAAAGTAATTTTGTTTTCAAGTATCTACACTGCAGTTTACCAAAGCTCTTGGAGTACAGAAATTAGATAACTAACTATAACGGTACTTCTTGACTTGTGTTGCCTTGATAAATTCAGAACTGGATGATTTATTTGCCAGGACGAAACATATTTTGTTGTTGTGTTGTTCAAAACTTGTGTTCATAAAGTTACTCTGGTTAAACATACATAACGCTAGCACGTTAATTTTTCGAATAACTTACTCAACTCTGCATTATTAATAACAATAGCAGAAAGACGAATTTCTCAAGAATTGAAAAGTTAACTTACATTAATCCATTTTAATTAAGCATATTGGTTTAATATTTTTCGGTACGCCTTGAACGTAAATATATGTCCATAAAAATACTTATACACTTAATTTTATGATGGTACTTGACTTTTTAGTTTTAAATATACAAATCAACATGTCAATGATTAATGTATTAATTTAGGAAAAAATAATAATACGCTATTTACTATTTAGATGCTACAATCTTCACGGCAGCTAATAAGTATATGAAATGCGTTCATTAGAAGTAGTCCATGTCATACGAAGATTTCGAACTTCGGATCCGTGGCTTCGTAGTAACGCTTGTCATTCAGCTATAAATCCTGTCATTTGATTTAATAATGATAATAATATTAAAATATGTGGATATGAGAAGTATTCGGAGTGTGTTTCCTAACTGAAATCACTTTCAAGGTATACACAGGCCTAATGTGTAGGGTACAGACTTCTTGCTTATGCACCTTTTATTTATTCCGAGCTATTAAAACATAGGTTTTAAAGTTCTGAATTCATTTCACGTTGGTTCAAGTTCACTAACACAGTTCTATAGTGCCCATTAACGGCCCACTTTGAGGTTTGGTGCCTACTTGTACAAATCTTGCCATAAAAATGCTTCTCTAAAATATTTTTTTGCAGATATCCGTTCTCATTCGCTACTTTCGCTCTTCCACACATTACATGGTGGATGGCAATCTCTTGTTTTGCTAGTGATACTTCATTAATTTCATCATCGTCGTCACGATTTCCAGAGTAACAGAAAAGTTACCAAAAAATGAGAAAAATACAATAAATAATAATAATACAAAGCAAATTAACAGCAAGTTCATATTCACTGTCTATTTTGGTATAATTTTACACAGACTAGTTTTTAAGTACCTAATGATAAGAAACACCGATGATATTTAGGGAGTCTCAAAATCTAACTTCCTGCCGAATATTTTTGCACTACCTAAAATAACAGGCCAGATATTTTTCGGGTGGAGCCAAATTTTCGGTAAAAAACAATGCGCGTTGGAAAATTGTTAGCTGAAAATAGTACTAAATAAAACTTATAATGTATTAAATGATTGCCACCATATACATTACTTGAGACTATTATGATCATAAAGTACTATGAAAAGCATTCAACTAACACAGAAAATTTACAATTTTTGCTGTGTTCTTTACAGAATATGTACCAAATGTGTTGAGATGATAGAAACGCTTTAAAAAAAATTAGTGTATTATTTTGTGACTGTATTCATAAAAAAATATTTCGCATGTAATTCTATCCACTTTTGAGCAATATTGGGCAATGTAACAACTTTTCAATTATTGCTGCTGTATCTATAAAGAAAATCAAAAGGATCTTACATTAATATGACTAGATTTCGCATGCATGTGTTGAAATAAAAAATAATGTGTGTCCACTTTCGCATTAGAAATGAATAAAATTTTGTCCATTATTTTTTAAGTGTTAGTCAATTAAATGTTTTGGTGGTGATAAATGTAATAACAATTGGTTCTTTGTATTTTTTTTTACATTGTTGAACTTTGCTTAAGAATATAGAATTTATAATTTCGGGCATTAGTGTGTTTTCTGTCAGATTTCACTGCGTAACATGAAAACATGAATCGCTCAAAAAAAATATTTTCATTTTGTAATTTAGCGCACCAAAATCTATAATATAAAAAAGGCTACTTTTGTCTTTGTTCAAAACTTCAGTTGTGGAGAAGTGTCAATTGGTAAAATTTTCGGAAGGGACAGGTGGACTTATACAGGCACAGTGGGAAGCACAACTATTGCTCGGCAAATTGTCCTAGACTATTTTTATTATTTTTTGTCTTGATTCATGTGTTTTAAGGAATGGCTTTTTGCGTTTTCTAGCGCAAAGGTTGTCAACAGCTTGTTTGACATTTTGTGTCAATTCTAGCAGCTTTCACTCGGTGAAACTAAGAAAATAAATATGACGATGGACAATTTGCTTGTTAGTATTTATACATGGTTGAAAATGTTTTCCGTTCTTCCTCTACACACCTGTGAGCTGTGACAATTTTTCTTTTTAGAAGAAATTTAGAAATGCTACGTAAAATGCACGGGGCATTAAAAAAAACAATATATACTCACTTAAAGAAAAATATCCCTGCGTATTATACAAATCCAAGCGGTATAAAAAAAACCGCGTCAGTCAAACGCGTCCATATCGACGATGAAACACTCGGCACAAAACGCTTTCCTGACGCACTCAGAGGGCGACTCACAGAATCCAGTCTTCAACCTCGTCTTTCGGCAGCCCTTTTTAGAGGCCGGTCATAAAGTCTGCCTCTGTATGGTTCGTTTTGGGTTAGGAGGACTTCGGCCTGCTCGTATACAACCAGTAGCTGGTATTGGTAGGGGGGAAGCGAACGGCGTTTGGCTTCGCGGTGGGGTGGAAATGGCCGACCAGCCACTCTGCGGGCAGGGTTGCCAATACCTTCTCTTTTTTTCCCCTCGTGTGGAACAATTCGACTTGCGAGCACATTCGGTGGCCAGATGCTGGTCTACCCTGTCAGGATTTAATTGGCAAATCTAGTGATAAAAATAAAGAAGTAGTGTTGGGCGATATTGAAAAAAACTATCGTCCAGGCGATATTAACTAGACGATATATCGTCACGATATTTTGGCGATATACTGTCAGTTTGTCACGATATTTTAGCGTGTATATGGTGTCAGCGATATATCGTCACGATATATCGCCGGTATCACAATACTGAAAAAACATCGTATCGTCTGTGATGATATTTTCTTGACGATATATCGCGATATCAAATTTTCGATATCGTCCATTCCTAACCTACCTACCCTGTGAGGATTCAATTGGCAAACCTAGCGATAAAAATAAAAATGAAAGTGTGAAAATAATGATAAAAAAACTTACACAGGAAAAAATATTTTGAACAACGAAAGAAGTTTCTGGCAAGCGGCAACGAAACGTTTGCTTAAATCTGCGACAAACAAATTATAGTTCAACAGAATCAAATGCTTTATAGAAATCGTGCATATTTGTTTGGAGTTACCAACAAAACTGGTCAGAATTACTAATTTTAGTAAAGGTTACCAACATTTTGCTATTATGATAACCAAAACGTTTAACCACTATATTTTGTCAATTCAAACAAATTAGTCTCTTTTGTGTGCGTCTGTCAATGAGAGTAAAAATTGACAACAATGATATTTATAGAGAGAGACCTGTCCGTAACCGAAACAAGTCAAAATATATTTTGTGGGTAAAATGCCGATAAGACAATAATATATATATTATTTTTTAATATTTGTTATGTCGATTTGGATGTTCAGGAAACTACGAATTCTATAAAGATAAAATTTTGGGTAATGCATTGTGATTCGAATGCTAAATAATAATAATATAAGTTATCCGTAAGCCATAAGAAATCTATAAATAGCAAACCGAAGGTTAGGCTAATGTAGCATATTGCGTGCGGTTACATCTCATTATTGAAGTCATTAAAATGCATAAAATCTTATATAAGCTCTCTTGCGAACAAAACCAATTTACTGGCATGGGTGTTCCTTGTAGGTTTCCCTTATTCAATTTTATCACTCATCCTCATCGTCGCGATTAGCCGTAAGTTGCAGAAAAGCAACGCTAAATAACAAACATCAAATCAAGTGTAGGAGCCGGTACCCCGTGGCGTAGTGGTTAGCACATCGCGCTAGGAGTTCCAGGCTCGAATCCTGGCCTGGGCGTGGATGATGTTTGTCCATTCATCAGTTTCATCATATCATCACTCACCCCCGTCTTCGCAAATTAGCCAAAAAGTGGCGCAAGAAGCGAAGTAAATCAGTCAATCATGTTTAGGATTACAACTGCACATTGTCCCGTCTCAAGTCTGGAAAGTGCTAGAGAACGTTACGTGTGCGCTGATGTCACATGCACTCTTTGCACGTAATTCTTTAACAGCCCCGTCACCACTGCTTTCTGGCTATAGAGAGCAAGACCAGAGTCCTCTACTACTGGGTTCAAATATTTCTATTAGGATATTCATTTACATTGAATAGTTAGTCCTGCTATTCGATATATTTTGGTTCATTTGCTTCATATTACTTCGTTTCTCTGCCACTTTGAGCTAATTACGAAGATGAGGATGATATGATGAAATTGTTGAAGGGACACCCACAAGGAAAACCCATGCCCAGACCGGGATTCGAATCCCGGACCTCTACTACTAGTACTGCGTTCAAGTATCTTCCCAGATATACAGGATAAATCTCTTTATCTACCATCATGGACATTCGCAGGATTTTATCCAGAGAGGGACAAGCAAGGTAATTTTTTTTTTCCAGGGGAGGGCAAAGGAGGCATATTTTCCGCTATAATAGTGATTCCCCCTCAAAAAACACTGCTTCAGTCTGAATTATCATGTTTCTTCAACGTCAAATTAACATAATTTACTGTGACTGACATGAAATTATTGTGAAATAGAAGAGGACATTCATTTTCCGGGGGAGGAAGGATTGTGTCCCCCTTTCCCCCACTTTCTGGGCGTAGATGTGTACAATAACTGCTGTACGTCTTACGTTACTTACACCGTATTCACTTCTCGCCCGAACACGAAATTGTGGAATATTCTGTGCGTGAACTGGCAACGCTGCAACAGAAGGCAAAAATGGTTCCGGGGGACAGAAAGAAGGGGTGTGTATGGAATCTTTTCTACCCCAACTGCCCTTTCCTGCTTCCCTCTTCAGCGTCCATCCTGTTCCACCATGGTGGAAGGGATGATATCCTTTCTTTGTATGAACTCAAAGTCGTCACACGGAAACCATTTTCGTTAACTTTTCCTCCCATTTTTGCCTGCCGAACTGAGCCAGTTTTTGGTAAATCTGTGAGCAGGAAGACCGCAATACTCTGATTCGGAAAAAAAATCTTGGTCCAGCTCAAGGTACGTTGTCAATCTTCTGTAGAAATAGCTTTTCTGTACGTAGAGAGAGCGTTGCTAAATGACGTTCATCTTTCAAAATACAGTATTTTCATTGTAGTATAGGCACTAAAAACTTGTAAAATAGGCAGGCGAAAAAAACGGCTCTTCCAGGCACTGGCGTACCGAGGATTTTTTCGGAAGGGGCTGCAATTGTAAAGGGGGATAAGTTCATGACTGCTTTCGAGGAGGGCAGAACACATAATATTTCGTATATTTAGAAATTACCACTCTCAAAAATGGAAATAGGGGGGCATTTCAAGGGATGTGTGCATTTACCACACTGGCTATAACCAAATTTTTCAGTTTTTATTTGAAAATGTTTTTCTCAAAATTTCGGAGGGGGTATAGCCTCATCAGCCCTCCTCTTTCATGTGCCAATCCTGGATCTGCCAGTTTAGCCCGGGTGCGTGGGAGCAACCAAAGTGCGCAATTAACCATACGTTAGTGGACAACCACAAATACCTCTCAATCATAATTTTGGTGTCACCGTGAGGTAACTATTTTCTTTCCCTTAGCTTGTCAGTGCTAAACACTTCATTCGGGAAACATTAAATTGATTTTCGGCATTTTTTTTATTGTTGTTACATCTACTTTACGATTATGGCAATTGTATTTATTTCAGGATATCATTCGAAACTTTTTTTTGTTGCATAAGCTAAGCGTCCTTACACGCAGAATTCGAAATGCGCTTTGGGTGCATCAAAAACATGTAATTTTGGTTTCTTTATAGTGATCGTGCAATTTGATGCAGCAGAAGTGCATTGTTATCAACTTATGCACTTTAATATGTTACTGGAGTGCACAAATATTCATATTTGTGTCTATTGACACATTTTGCGTTCTGTGTCTGATACTGAATTTGGAGGGGGGCGTGCTGTATAATCATGAGCTTATATTCGAGTCTACTTAGGCTATGTGCGAAGTCCAGATAATTTTAGATGAACGCTAAACCAATAAATTTTGTGAGCTCACATTTTAGGCTCAATTTCTTGTATGTCAATTTGGTTTGAGAAAATATAACTACATAAGATTATTATAACAGCACAGCTGGTTCAAACCTAGTCTTAAATATTACCATGGACTTTCGAATTCCGTATTGTTTTTGCCAGGTAGAAAATGACATGTCAATAATCTTATTTCTTTTCCATATTGGCTCCTTATTTACTCATTCTATTATATTTTATTCCTTCGTTTCGCTGAGGTATTTACATTTATCGGCATGCGTTAATAATAATAACTGCGGATTTCAATTTTCAATCCGAAAACGTTAACGGTGAAGAATCCCCCCTCCCGGCCCTTTCAGCATATTTTTTCCAATTCGAATACTACACTATGATGAGATAGCACTTAAACTCAGCATACGTCACTGTGTATAATACACCAATATCTTACATTTATGTTATACATTTTTGTGGATTATTGTAGGGTGCGTCCCCCGGTTCCCCGCTAATGACGCCCGTGGATAAATAACGTTTATTGTACAGTTTGGTTATGAATTCCTGATCAATAGTGATTGTATGCTGTTCTTTCTGCTGATTTCCCAACAATAGCTATAAACGTTGTACTTCCCTTCTGTATGGGTTGAGTAGTACCCTTTCAAGAGGTCCCAAAATATTATCACGGGGCGGGTCCCATGGGGCAAATGCCCCTTTCCCCTATTGGCCAATACGCTACTGATTCAATAACTGATTTGCGAAACACAACGTCTGCTACGGTCCAGACTTTTGTACTTGCAAAAGTCTAGGAAGAGAGGGAGAGAGTATTGCATCCATTTTGTTTTCGCTCGCATTCCTCTGTCCTCCGTATGAGAAAAAAAAGTACACTCCCCCTTTCCTCTTCCACCTTGTCGCCTCATGATTCACAACACGCGAAGCCAGCGCCGCTCCCCGTCGCATTGTGAAATTACATCGGAAGACCGCACAATGCCATAAAACTTAAAGCTACAAGTTGGTGCCGGTATGTGGATTTATGCAGTGTTGCCCGCTGTAAATTCTGCAGTGCAGCCAGGCCGTGATCTTGAAGGACCGCCGCGCTGGCATTGCCAAGCGAAACGGACCGTTCCTTGTAATACCCGTCCACGCGGAATTCGCATGTGCTTGCTTTTTCAGCTTGTGAACCGGAAGTTGAGGCTAAAATTATTGTGCACAAGATAATTTATTGTCATACTGTACACGTCATCATTGCACATTCTTTGATTTTATAATTAATACCGTGGAACAGTTGCCCCCCCCCACTTTATTGCCACTTTTGCCCCCGAACTATGCTAACCCTTATCTACCAAGGAAAAGTAAACTGTCCTGCCCCCCCCCCCCCTAGTTTCGGCACCTTGCCCCCCCTACGTTTGGAACCCAATCGCCGCCACTGCCGTGGAAATATGGCAAAATCTAACACTATCTAGTACATAAGTGATAAAAACAGGGTTGCTGTGTTTAAAACAACATGTCTTAAATGTTTAAAACACTTCTACTTTTGTATATAGTATGTGAATGAAACAGTTTGTTCTGTACTCAACGTACGTTGTTGATAATGTCAATGTATTTGGTTGCATTCACAATAAAATGTGATATTTCGGAAAAAGAAATTACTACAACATGGATAGAGCTGGACCTGGCAATGGTGGAATAGTTGAATCTTCTCGACCCGCCCATATGAGAGACGTTTACAAGTAATGGATATATTTTAAGAGGTTAACCAAGTGTTTGCTTTATAACTAGACACACAATCCTTCCTTGGACGATAAAGAGATTCCTCATCAACAATAAGAAATTTTTATTGTTTAAAAAATGTTCTTGTTCTTCATTGTTTAAAACATAAAAACATTTCATTTGTTTCTTTTTTAAAAAAACGGAAAATTTGCCAACCCTGGCTAAAAGTCAGGCCTGTGGAATTTTTTCAACTTTCAGTGTTTCGAACCTATATTATTTACATGCGTTACTGTGGTGGAGTGTTTTAATAGTGATTGAATCATTTGATTTGTTTTACTTCGTTTTTATGCCACTTTTGTCTAATCGCGAAGATGAGGATGAGTGAAACTGATGAAGGGACAATCACAAAGAAGAGGCCAGGCCGGGATTCGAACCTGGGACCACTGGCGTCGTAGCGCGATGTGCTAACCCAGGGGGTGCTCGTTCGGCGGCGCAGATCGTATGCGCACTTGTCCGTGGCTGCATTACGTCATCGTCGAGAAGCTCGGCACGGAAAAGGCTGGTTCCTTATGCAAATATTGAGATATTTGACAACGAATATCTTCTAAAATATAGCAGCAGGGGAAAAGTTACAACTTTTACTGTTAAGATTCATCCTTTCTAATCAATTTATCAAAAAGTTGATTCAAATGTGTAAAATGGTTTTCAAGAAATCGTGTTACGAAGGAACCCCTGTTTTGTTCTCTCTAGGCTTCCAATGTAAGGGAGTTTTAACTTAAGCGCGTTGGATTTATTTTTGCTGTATGTTTTGAAATAAGATTATTTTGTTCTTGTCAACTGAATTCATGCCTAAATGCTATGGAAAGCTGTGAAAACTATTATCAGAAAACTAACGGAAGAAATCTAAAATATCACAGCCTTTCCAGTCGGTAATTGCGTAAGTAAACGAAAAGACAAGAGTGTTAAAAAAAAAAAAGCGGGATTGCCCATTTTTAAAAGAAAGGCATTGTGCGAGATCTAAAAGCAGAACATTTTAATATTGTATGTAAATGTAAGGGTGTAATAAACGTGACTGCTTCCCGTAAAATATCACTGCACTCTCCACGTTTCTCTTCTGTCTTTTCTTTGGCGCCGTCAACAGCTTCAACACGTTGTTTATATATATATATATATATATATATATTAGTCACATATTTGTTTTAATTAGTATTCTGCTCGTTCCGCCACCTGATCGCAGCAGCTACGGCTCAAAGGGCAGTGCAGTTACACCGGAAGAAGGCTCGGAAATGGCAGGCTTCAGAAGTTAACTCATCCAAATTAAATTAAACAGGTATGTGCTCTCTCTAAATTCAAATCATAGTTCACAAATAATTTGATTAAAAGTTTTAAAAGTATCGGTTTTATTTAATAACGTATTAATTGGTGCATTCTTCTCCAGCATAGCTATAGGCAGTGACCACACTACAAGGGGGGGGGGGCAGGACAATTTCTCTCTCTTATCTGCCCCCAGTATAACGACAAAAATAAATAAATGAATGAATGCTCTTTCAGCCAAAATATGCATTTTTGTGTCGTATGTAACGGAATAATAAACATGATTGCCCCGGGAAAATATGATTTACCCCTCCATCGTTACTATTGCGCCGTCACTAGCTACAACATATTTTGATTTCTATTGTTCCCACATATTTATTTTAATTTTAGTATTGTGAATCATATTCCACTGTGTTACCTCACGTAGCCACCCCCCCCCCCCCCACACATGTACGATTTCAGTTGTAAGTTTTAGACTAAGCTTGTCAAATGTCCACTTATATCTTTGTATTCTTGAGCCATTTAAAAAGAATCATTTGGCCCCTTCTTCTGGACGATGTTTTCCCACTGAAAGCCCCTTTGCAGATCGAGATCCGGGGCTATAGCCTTCCCAAGCCACAGTCTCCTCTAAATACTGTCCTGGCGTCATGAAATAAAAATATATGTATTTATACGAAATATTAATTTGACTTGGTAGTTTTTTGCTTCAATAACCTCCTCGCATATTAAAACATAGATGCCATATGATTGTCACTTTCTGTTTATTTCCTTGTAATGCTGACCTCCGTGGCGAAGTGGTTAGCACAACGCTTTACGATGCCAAGGGCCCCCAGGTTCGAATCCCCGCCCGGGCATGGGTCTACTTTCCTTTCATCAATTTCATCATATCATCACGCATCCTCATCTTTGCGATTAGCCATATGTGACAGATAAGCGAAGTAAAATAAACTAAGTCTATTAATCAATTATTTTTTAAAAATTCTTTAATTCTTCTTTAGCATGCCACGTTTTTGTTAAAATTATATTACGATTTGTAAAATGACTAGTGTTGCCCACGGGACGAGACGGGACAGGCTTTTAAAAATTCGAGACGAGACGAGATTGACCATGTGTCATAAGACAAACGAATATTTTCGAGAGGAGACAGCATTTCCACGAGACTCCACGAGATGAGACAGGCCAAAGTCTCGTCTCGTGGGCAACACTGAAAATGACGAAATTCTAAAGGAGAACACGCAACTTTCTTTGTAGCGCATCGGTCAGAAAGTTTCAGGAATATGGATTTTCAAAATACATTTTTTCACATGTACTTTGCCCCCTTTTAAAAGTAGCGCGTTTTCAATTATGTTACTAATCATTAAAAGGATACCTCAATACCATCTTGGAGGATGACAATTATTATTTTCCCCCTCCTAAAAGTAATAATATACTTTCGCTCTCTGAATCTCCCATATAAATGATAGGGGCAGTCTGCTTCAGCCGAGCTCACTGCTTCTCCGGCGACGTCACGCGTTCGTGCAAGATCGGCAATCTTCGGACGGCTTTACCTAATCTCTATCTACCTTGGTGCTAACCGGTTTGAGATTCGAGAATTACGGACAGGCGGGTAGCTTCTATGCAGCAAGCTTGAAAGAGGTAGTAGGTGGATTGGTGCAATCTGATTGGTGGACATGCGACTAGCGGAAGTGTAGTTGACGTGGGTGTTCAAACGGTAGCTAGGGAGGTCGAGCGCTAAGTGTCGAACCTGCGTGCCGCTGAATAAACGGTTGTTTCGGTGCTCTGTGGACAAATATACCCGCGAGTTATCGGGTTATCATAAGTTGCTGTAATCTTTGAAGCTATCGAAGCCAGCACGGAATGTGAAAGTGGAAGTGTTCTCGTACCTTCGACTTACTCCCCCCCCCCCCCAATACACACGTTTTCTTTCTAACTTCTCTTGAAATCGTGAAGTGTTGCCAAGTACCAAGCAGATATACAAAGCCACCTTAGTGTTTAGTGTAGCTATAAGATGTAACAATGCAATATCATTTTCACTCTGTCCGCGAACGAAAACAAGTTATAGCTACTATGCGCAAGTAGTGACTGGAGAGAGGAAATGAGTGCATGGAGGGGAAAACGCGGCTGCAGCTATTGCGTACTGCCCGGCTCCGCCCACTAGCTTTCTCCCCTTCTCTGCCGCTATACGCGATCTTGCTCCACAGTCTCCCGAGACAAGAGGGTAATACAAATTTTTAACGCCGAAATTTATATTGTCTTATAAATTTTAAATACCGCGTAGCAGGAGTGTATATTCTAGGCTAGCTCGACTATCTGCGAAGCCTGAAGTCTATATAATAAAATACAGGAGAAAAATTGATCAGAAATTGTAAATAAATTATTCATATCAGCGAGTTGATGATGGGAATTCTGGAGTTGGCAACCTGATTTCTTGTGAGTTGGTAACCCGGTTTCTTGTGAGTTGGTAACCCGATTTCCTATGAGTAGGCAACCTGATTTCTTATGAGTTGGCAACCTGAATTTTTTTTATGAGTTGGCAACGTGATTTCTTAGGAGATGGTAAACTTATTTCTATTCATAGCCTAGGACCATGTGACATACTGAGATATCCCATACCTTGGACTCAGTATACGCAACTGCTGCGTAGTTAGAATATGGCAGGTCTTGTAAATGTCCGTCAGAACAACACCTTCTTGGCACCAACAAAATTCCTTTCATAACACAAGATACACAAGATGTAGAACAAAAAATAATGAAAATAACGATTGGCAATTGACATACTATTATCTTTGCTGTTGACTGTACTACTACTCATAAATATGGCTACTTGGTAGTCAAGTTCTTGACCTTCCTGTACGTCGCAGTGAGGCAAAGAATTAAAACGTTTCCCAATGGAAGAGGCTTTATGATGCGCAAGGAACGCTGTGGATATCTCTTGCGGTTACAATACCAACGATCCAAGTTAGGGGAGCGAAACTTTTGAATCACCCTGTAGTTGAGCAACTAATGTTTCAGTTCACCGAGTTTTAAGTTTGCAGCACCGGCAGATCCTGAGATACTAGTGGGCTCGACCCGCTCAGAGTTGACATAACTTGCGTAATCATTACTGTGGTTCTATATTACCGACGGGCTAAATTATTTAAGAACAGATCGTCAATTATACGGGTAAGCTAACTCAACATGCTTTATCTACGCGTTAATACCAGAGTTTGAACCAGCGGATACGAATTGGAAGCCACTGTGATACGCTGGGGAGCCACGCGATGAATATTCATACGCACAGCTTATGGTGAACACATGCGCGTAATCTTAATAACATCAGTAGCCTTCATCTTCCGAACACAACGGTATCGTCCATATTGATCAGACGCCAGAGCCATCTATTATCGGAACCCGCAAACATGACGTTCGTTAGCAAGTTCTACATAATTAACAGCATTTTAGGCAGCTAATTAACCGAATAGTGGGAGTAAAGATTGCGTCCTGTTGTCCGTCCGTGCCAGATGCCGGTATTTTGCAAACGGAAAGGGGCAAAAACATGAAATTTAGGCGGAAAGGATGCCAAATCGTTGTCGATCCCGTCTATGAAAATTTCGTCCATTTTCAGCAATTTGGACTGAGTGGAGTGTACCTACAGTGGGATCCATGAGTATTACTGTGCAAATTGTCCATGACTATTTTCATTAATTTTTCTCTTACATTCTATGCGTTTTTAAGCGATAGATTTTTATGTATGCTGGTGCAGAAGTTGTCGACAGCTTCTTTTGAGATTTCTTTTAGTTTTTGAAGCTTTTATTGGGTCAAATAAAGTGCACGAACATGCAGATGGACAATTTGCACGGCAATACTCATGGATCTCACTGTACAAGATTTGAAAGGGATCCTTCTTGAATCCTCTAGAGATCTCACATTATTCACTGAAAGAATTGATCAAACAATGAAAGTATAATTTTATTTGGATTACATAAATCATGGCGACATTGGTCTTCTTCTTTCAACATTCCTCAAAAATAGTTAACTTCTTTACTACAAATTCGTTCAAGTCCAGGCACGTATCTAGTAATATATTTCGGGGGGGGGGGCGAACCAAGTGTCTCAGGAATAATAATAATAACGTATAAATTAAAATAATTATATTAAATAAATGCTAATTTTAATAATAAAATTAATGAATATTTATATTTATTACACTCCTCACAAAAAGTTTGGAATAGTGTTGCCCACGGGACGAGACGGGACAGGCTTTTAAAAATTCGAGACGAGACGAGATTGATCATGTGTCCCGAAACAAACGAATATTTTCGAGACGAGACAGCATTTCACAGCATTTCCACGAGACGAGACTTTGGCCTGTCTCGTCTCGTGGGCAACACTAGTTTGGAATATTGTTATATTAGACACATCAAGTTTGGTATATTATTATACATAATAGCCATGGCACGGTGGCATAGGCTATGTCGGTGAAAAGACAAGAACGTCCACCAGACAGATACCATGTGTTGTTGCATTCCAAGGCCGTGTCTATCATCTATTGTCTAACGTCATAATATTCCAAACTTTTTGTGAGGAGTGTATTATTACAGCAATAGGTACAGTGGGATGCATAAATATTACCAATCAAACTGCCCATCCCTGTGATAATGCACTTTATTTTACTCAATGAGACATTCAAGAATTGAAACAAACTCCCAAACAACTTGTTGATAACCTCTACACCTGCATACGTAAAATCTATTCTTTAAAAACACATAGGATGAAAGAGAAACATTGATAAAAATAACCATGGACAATTTGCCTAATGCACCCAACGGCGAAAGAAACAGTAGGTAAATTGTCCACCACCATTTTAATTCGGTCTGTATTACACAACGTGATGACAATGAATTGATATAAAGACGTCAATAAGCAGAGAACTATGCCTGCTTCGAAGCAACATAGTTTCATTACTTAAAACAACACAGGACGTAGAATAGACTAGTGAAAATAGCGGTGGACAATTTGCCTACCATTATCTTTGCCGTTGACTGTACAAATACGGTTTAAGAAAACGGATCAACACTTATTCATTATCTAGCTTACTTGAGGTTAAGGTCGGCATGGTTTGTAATAAAAAAACAAAGAGGCAAGTGAATTGGCAAATAAAATAATGTCAAATAGATGAAGAATTAAATAGTACAAGAACAGAAAGGATGTTAGATCCAGTAGACGAAAAGTAAAGTTCCTGATTAATATTTTATGCATATTATCATAAATAGTTGTAGTTGCAAGCATCTGTTGACAAAATTTCGACCTATAGTCTTGCCAGTTACGGAGATATGTACCTAAAGTTGCACTTTTTCACTCAACCCATAAATTCGCCAGTCAGAAATCCATCAAATGCTGCACATGATCAATATTGGTCGCAAATGACAGATTGACATGGCGTCAGTCATCAGGCGTCTAATTATGACCCTTTGATAATTTCTTATGTATTTTTTCACTCAAAAGTGCATTTCTGGAAAAAAAATTAACGCTGCCTAACGCGAGTTATTAATTTATATAACTTTCTGTACGGGAGTGAACTGATAATGTTAAGCATAGACAAATATGTTTTTGGATCAGGCTTTATAATGCAGCAAACCCGGTGTAAATATCTCTTACGGTTTTCATGATATGAATTTTCAAAGTTTGGGTTGCGTGACTTTTGAAACACACTGTAGAATCCATGCCTCATGCAGTCCAGGTAACAATAATTTTTTGTCTGCAAAAAGAGGGATACAGGATTTTAGAAAAGTTCTCTGCATTAGTCAGTCAAGCTTGCGTATCATTATGTGAAGGTACGCGGACCATAGTCTGAGAAACCCTGTCCTTGAGTCAAAATTTCTGGATCCTTTATTCGCTCCTGGCGCCGAACGTTTCAAGACGAAGCCTTCTAAACTCATACAGACAAAGAGATCCCCTCAAAGAATGTAATGAGGCAACCCAACTCTCTACCACACACGCGCATCTGCCCAGCATTTATATCAACCGCGTCACAGCGCGTAACACTGGCATGGGATATGAATGTCAATCAGGTGTGTAGAATTGAACGACGTTTTCCTTCTTCAAGGTGCAATGGACATTACTGATACTTCTATTGGTTTCAATCATTCACCTCATTTCTTGAATACTAACAACTTTTAGTGCACGGCAATTAGTTCTAAATTCAATTAAATTTACTAGCTCTGCTGTTGCGCTTATAGTAAATTTATAAGTTCCGTGTTCTCGTAGTCTCGCCTCGAAACAGATGACTGTCTCGTTATCGCCTCGGTCTAGAATCCGCTTATGGATTAGAACTTGTAAATTACGAAGTAAGTAGAATAGTAAAGTATAGTGAGGCCGGCGTAACAGCCGGCGAGGGGACCGCCTTTATGGCAGTGTCCCTCTGTTGCCGCGTTTACCTTCGAAGGAACGTGCCGTCATACAGCCATTTAGACCTACCGCTTAGACCTTGTAACCCCTCCTCCTCAAAGCAGCTAGCAGGGAAACACGATTTTGTCAAAATAACCGTTCTGCGCTGTGAACGATGGCCTGTTCTTATGGCGGCACTACTATAATTTATGGTGTAAAGTTTTCATGCTTTATAGATTACAAAAATTTGGCTATTTTTAAGGACTAGACTTTTACCATAGACAGGCTAAGTGTGGTTTTACTGTACTTCTACTTATGCTGGTGAAGAGGTTGTGAGTAGCTTGTTTGACATTTTGTTTCAATTTTTGAAGCTTTCATTGGGTAAAACAAAGAAAATAAAAATGGTGATGAACAATCTGTATGGAAATACTTATGCATCCCACTCTACAGTGGCTTGGATCCCTCTTTAATTTGTAGTCTCGGGTAATAAGTCGCCTCTCGTTCCGATTTTACAGAGGTCTGTCTTATTCTTCGTGTCGTCTCGTCTCGAATAATCCGGTCTCGACAATCATTGCACGTTTAACTTGCACAATAACAATATTGATCAATTTAATTAAAACTCACATCACAAAAAAAATCTGAATTCGTTTAATCGACTACCATGCCATCTGGTGGTGCGTTCGAAATTCAGACCTTCGTTTTCGTTCAGCAGTGTAGGGTCCATTTACTCACGAATAGGTCGCGGTGGACAGCTACCATATCATATTGGATGTTTATTTTGACATGTGTATTTGTTTCAAGTAGCAGCAAAGAGGGGAAAGAAAGACGAGACACAAGAGAACGCCAATAAAGGACAATACAAGGATATGAGAAGGGTTTTGGCTGAAGAACGAGTTGACAAAGCGTTGTATCGAACCAGGAACCGCATGCGCATAAGAAAAGAGGGAACCGGGGGAGAATATATATATATGAATTCTTATCATCTTGATTTAAGAGGTATTCCTGTCACAAATAGAGAAGCTGGTAGCACTGCTCCCGTCCGCCTTAGCTTTTTACATTCAGACAGACCTTTTGCAAGTTAAACAAAAAGAGTAGAGGAAGAGGACGAAGACGGAAATATAGCGAAGGAGGAGTAAAAAAGAAGGATGAAAAAAGAGTGCCATTCGTTTCTGGTGTCATACTGTTCCGAATATTTTAAATAATGCAAGAATCTCTCTTGAGAATGAAAGAAAAACGAGCTGGGTTGAGGGCAGCATCTTGCATGAATGCAGGCAAAGAAGAGGGGCATCTATCTCGCTCGTCTGTCTAATGAAATCCCCACCCTTCCTTGTCCGGCCTGTAGGAAAGGAAGTCTTGAAACAGTGTTGCCAAGTTCTCGGTTGGGGAGAAAAAGTGTCATTTGTGGCAGATCCGTCCGGTATCGATTTTTGGATACGAACAATGTCGATACATCGAATAATAACGAGATTGTCCACACACTAGCTTTAGCATATAAATGTAAACAACGTGTTTTGTGGCAAATCTTGCTTTTATTAAGGATAATGTTCATCCTAGAGTGCTGACAAACTGAAGTAGCAAAATAGGCACACTGGAAAACAATAGCAAACACAAAAAACTGAAATAGCGCAACGGTAGGAGCATAACAACAGCCTACGAATTTCGTAAAGAGGGGATGTAACCCAAAGCATTGGTATTGTTATTAAACATTGATTTTTTTTTATCATAGCATATTGGGGGACAGGAAATGTGAATGAGCGAGAAATGCATTAGTCACAAAAACAGAAGGAAAAAATGAATAACTAGCAAAATGGTTCGTTCATCCTAGGATTGAACTCACGCCCTCTCTATTACAAGTTCACTGGCATAACTATTGTAGTTGCCTAATTCGCAAAACAATTGCAAGATTTCAACATTTTAATAAAAGTCCATGCCCTCGTGTATTTCTTTGTCAGAGCTAAAACGTGTAAGTGCTGTTAAGAATAACAGTTTTGCATAGTATAGAAGTTACTGAGGTAATACGAGACAAAACACAGTCTTGTCTCATCTTGTGAATGGGAAAGTTGTCAGGACACATGCTCATATCAGAAGTAAACTACACATTCTAGTATTTACTGCCGTTAAGGACATAGTACTGTGTCCTTCTGTTGCAAAAGCATAAACTATACGTTGCAAATCTCGTACATAAGGAGTGAAATCGTGCCTGGTGTGAAATGGAGCAGAGGTACGACCTGCAAAACATTTCGAAATTTCTGACGTTTTGAAATTTTTCGGTAATAAACTCGATTACGAATTCGAAATAGGCATGTTTTACTGTATTCAGCAATATTCTTTCATGTTTACAAGCGACTTGCACAGTGTGTGATGTGCTCATCAATTCAAATATTACAAGTCCTTCTTTCCGTATTTCGGCCCTTCGGTGCTGCTCCCTACCGGGCTGCGTGAGAATTTCGAACTACGAAACAGCTGCTAAAATACAAGAAGGCCGCGGTCGCTCGCGAATGTTCACGACTTGGCAGAATTTACTCTCCTCATTACATTGATTTTTTCTGTCCCCACCTTCCATTCGGGCATCTTTCGAACTTGCGTGCGAGCAACAAAAAAGTGCAAGGGGAATGAAGAACGTTATCCCTTCCCCATTATCGTCACTTTTTTCCTTTCCTTTTTTGTTAATAATCATTGTTCACTGTTTTTCTGATCCCTTTTTCTTTTCTTAAGTCTCGTGCCCGGACCATTTCTCACACTTTTTTCCCTAGATCTTTCTTGTCTAGTTGGGAAACCTCTCCTTACTCATAATTCGTAGGAAGGCCTAATGCAAAATCGATATATACCATTACGCTGTCCTCATAAATCTCAGCTAGTCTGCGAGAAACTGCTGTACAGGGCCGAGTTGTTAGTGGTGGTAGCCCCCCTTCCCCCACCCGCCCCCTTTCTCAACTTTTACCTAAAAAAACTCACCCCCTCCCCGTTTCAGCTCCCTGTACAAACACTCACCCGGATAACCCGTTTTCTTCCAGAGCAGGGAAGAATCCGAGCGAATAATTAAGGACTAGGGTGGAAAACGAACCCAACCATAATTACACATGAGTATTTCGAGGTTTCTGATGAGGGGGCGGAAGGGGAGGGGGTGAGTAGTGTGGATTCTAGTGAGATGATGAGCGGCCAGTTTTGTGGATTAGGGATGCACTAAAGAAAAGTTACACAAGGGCGCGTGCACCCTAGTTTTGAGGGAAGGTTTACCGATTTACCGATTTTCAATTTGCTGAACTGAGGGGGGAGAGAGCGTGTGGTGAATCACCGCTAATGGACTGGACATGAGGATCGTGCAGTAATTGATAGTATGACGTAATTCAAGACTTAACATTACTTGAAATGTCTTACTTCAGTGACACAACCCAAAACGTACTGTTCAGAATACAGTTTTAATGAACATTAACAATTTTTTCTAAACCATGAGTTTCTTTCCAAATGAATTTTTATTCGGAGCGAATTTGAATATTTAACAAGATTTATCTGGCACACTGTCAACTAACACCAACGCAGACATGTTTCTTGCACTATCTAACCTTGCCACAGACTGAATACACAGTTCTTGATCTTTTAGTGTTGAACTGGTTTTGACGTTATCCTAATATAGTCTCTGGCCAGTCTACTGCCTTTCTGAAATATAAAAGATCTAGTTCCAGCGAAATGATAAGCACGAAAGTGAAACACTATAAGTTAACCTGTGCATCTTTAATTTTTATATTTGTTTAGCATGGGCAAATAAAATATGACGCTTTCGTGAATGTACTTCAAACTAATTTTTCTCTACATTCATTTATAATGTTATTATGAAAGCTTTAAAATATGTTTTGGTAAAGCTTGTTCGGTGGCAAAATGTCCACTTCTGATGGTGAATAGTCCGGCTTCTATAATTTCTTAAATTTCTGAAACTGTACTGTATATCTACTGTGTGCCAAACAAAAAGAATGCACTTTTAATGATTATATATGATGTGTATATGTGCGCGCGCATCCATGTTAGAGGGTTAGTACGTTGCGAGTTACATCACAGGTCTTGGTATCGTGGTTAAAGAATGGACGTGTCATTACGAGTTTCTTGGTTTATTTCGTACTCATTGTAGCACACACATCCAATGATAAATAAATAGATTAAGGGTAGTCTAAGCCAAGGCAATACTATGCATATAATAATTGTCTTTCCACATTCTCCTTTCTTTTACGGTTTTGAAACTTAGAAACGAAAATTCAAAACAAAAGCACAAGTTGCTTTATAGCATGAAAGGTTCTTTCTGTGCCGTTGGCTGAGTCTAGTATACAGTATTACGAGTGAATTTTAAACACATAAAGCTCAAATGCTACACTATCAGTTCTTCTGTGAATCTTAGGGATTAATGCTGCCTGCACGTTAGCGTTTCAACGAAGAATTAAAGTTCACCAATAAAAAAGGAGATGCTAGAGTATGTCAGGGCCAACCACGTCGGATATTTTCGTTCATAATTCTTCTCCTGAGACAGTTACATTCTCTTCTACTCACAGTTACATGAATTCACTTTACATTCATGCGTGAACATTTTTTAACAGTACAGAGCTCTCATTGCAGAATTAATTTATAATTTTAAATTCAACTTTTTTCCTCCGTGATCGTCAGCGAGTGGCAGTTTGGTGAGGTCAAACAAGTTTTGCAATACGTGTTCATTCGGACTCTCTCATTCCAAACGGAGTAAGGAAGATGCTGACACCACACGAGACAACACCGAGACTTAGTGTTTAAGAGATTTGTCTTGTTTCGGACTCTTGTAAGCTAGGATGCGAAGTATATGAAAATTACACCTTAATAATAATAATAATAATAATAATATTTTATTGTCATTAAGCGTTTACAGCAATAGACAACGTCAAGAGCAAAATACATGTGAAATATATTATAAAATGTAAAATTATAACCTCTTTTATGTTTCAGTTGCACTAAAATACAATATTTTTAATTTCAAGAAATTCTTGAGTTGAGTACAATGGTGTAGCAACTAACCAAGCATACAGTTTATGTTTCAATACATTCATAGGCATATTTGTCACATCAAGAGGTAGCTTATTAAATAGTCTTAATCCTAGAGCTTCATAACTATTCAGGGATTTTGAGAGTCTATGATAGGGTATAATTATACGCCTGCTGTTTCTTGTAGTATAGGAATGTACATCTCGTCTACTTTGTAGTTGTGTATGTCAATATTGTTTAACCGTGCATATTGATTGATTGATTTGGTTTATTTTACTTCGCTTTTCTGCCACTCTTGGCTTTATGTGTGTTAATGCACCACCGGTCAATTTTTCTCGAAACTTCGGCATTGGTTTTGCTATTATAAAAAAAAGAAATCTGCGCGAGTTCATGTGCTTTCTCAGGGAGCGACCAAAAAAAAGAAAGTTTACTTTCTCCACGAGTGATGGCGACTCGTTGTCGTCCACTAAATCCACCGAACAGAAATAACCGCTTCCGATAGAACTACTTCAATATGCGATGCTTGAATATGGTCCTCCGGCCATGCACCAATTCCTCCACTTTTGCAGATTCTGTCTCCTTCCCCTAACATCCATCTTCCTTCCTTCCTTCCGACGTCTCTGGTATCTTCCAGCTTCTGCAATCCTCCTTCTCTTGGACCTCTTTCTGCCTCGAAAGAGAGAGAGAGAGAAGGTTGCATCCTCCATCTTAGAAATCGAGCAGATCTGGTGGTATTAAATCTCCTAGCTCAGAGACAAATTCTTTTATCTTCTTACTTTTCTCAACAAAGATAGATTACCCCATTCTTGCAATTTCCCTGTCGTATCGAGGGCGATAACTCTTCTTGAAATATAGGGGGGATCGAATCTCTGAGGGGGCTCACAGGGGGAAAGCGGGAGAGAAGCGTGGGATAAGGGAAGAGAGGTCAGAGAAGCTGGATGCAAGTATAAAAGAGAAAAAAGGTAAAGGGGGTGAGGGGGTGGATCCCCCACCCCCGATGCAGATTTCCTAGATTCTCTTAAAACATTTCTGTGTTTAATAAGGGTAAGAGCCTCGCCCGAAGTTCTCCGCATCCCAAGGCGATGGATTTAGCAGCAAATTCTCTCTCTCTCTCTCGCTCGCTCTACTTCAGTTAATTTTCTTCCTCATTCCTGCAACCCACACTACCCACCTTCCATTTTGGACCCAATCCTTTCCACCCCACCCCTTTTCCTGGGCGTTCAAGCCTTTCTCCGGGTCCATATAGGGCGCAATCTTTCAGGGTTGGTGGAGTAATGAAACGTAACCTCTTTTCGAACCGATATTTGTCTCTCCAGATCGTCTCCAGCGTAATTCTTATTCTTCGTGTCTTTCCTGAGCTCGTACTGTCCGTATTCCTGAGTGAATTCCGTTTTTGGAATAAGTTTCCCCCCCATTTCTTCATAAAAAACCCTCAGAATGACAAAAAATGTCCCTCTTTGGTATAAAAAATTCCCCACATTTGGCAGAACTAAAAGCAAAATCTCACTCTGACAACAGAGAGAGATTTACGCTCAAAAGAATCTATTGCAAACAATATCAACTGCAAAACTTAGCAATATTGAGAATTTCTGTTGACCCTCAAATATTGTAATAATAATAATTAATAAAGGGTTGAGATTACAATAATTATCGCAAATTTTAAAGCAATGCTGTGATATGTAAAAATCATTCTTACAAATGCACGAATAGTGAAAAATAGTCAAAATATCACAACTGTGACAAAATCATCCTTTCTTTCAGCATGTTCAACTTTACAATGAGCAGTAATCATGAAGCACAGGAAGAAAACAGTGTAGTGTGTCTAAGTTTCTTTATCTAAATCTGAAGATTTCCCGAAAACAAAATTGTCGAACATCAAAATTTGAGAATGCAACAAAATTAGTTAGTATTTCTGATGTTCGTTTTAATTAGCAATTTTATTATTTAAATTGGTAAATTCTAGACTTGTTTGGAAAACCTTGTGCAATGAAACGTGAAGAAATGCAACTGTTAAATATAGAATGGAACATAGAAAACTGTTTTGAGAATAATAAATGCCACCATAAAGCTTAGATTACATTCTGCTCTGTGAACTTGTGGAATAATTAAAGGTAGGCCCATAACATATAGAAAACGACCATTGGTGACCGTGACTTTCCGGTGCCCAATGCGAATGTCCGAGGAGGGACTCCGAACTTCCCGTTTGTTACTGTATGAGTGAAGGCAATATATGAGGTTTATGGAAATGAAAGCAGAATAATCACACATTAGTACTGAAAGTAACAATAGCAATAGAATGAGGAAACGTGAAATTATCAATGTAGAATAAGATGGAATTGTAGTCAATAAAGTACAAAGTATACTGGGTATATTAGAGTATAGGGTTAAAATATTGACGTCGTCACATCTTAATATTCTTATACAAAAAATTTTCGCAGCATTCGTTCACGTACAGTATGTTCAATTACTCGGGGAAGTGTAATGAAAAACTTTTGATCATTATTAACTAAAAAAAGTCAAATATGAATATCATCATTTTCGAATATCATCGAAAATTTCCGAACACGCACGAAGTCCTGGTAAAATATACTAGACACACTTCAAATTGCATTGTTCTGAAGTTATATTTGTTCAACTTCCAAATATATTGTATACGCGAGTGCTCTGTGACAATAGGTAGATAAAAAGGGAAATATTAGTTAAATACATCCACTCTAGCAATTATAATTCACACGGGCATTTTTGACCCACCTTGAGCTCGTATGTAACACGTTGGAGCATGTCGGCTGTAATAAATTTTGAACTCATGCATATTTAATGCATTTGAACACGCCTGGTTCAACAATGCTTAACATAAACGCAGGACAAACCGCATGAACTTTTTATCCCGGCTTATTTGTGCCCCATTCGATCCTTTTTCATGAGTCCTACATATGGTTTCGAAGCAACTGTTATTTCTGTAGAAGCACTCCACATCTTCTCGCTTCCTAAGTCTCATTTCGTGCCTTGAAGCAGCTTGGAGCGTGTCAAAACCAGCCCCCGCTACGAAAGTCCCCTAGCCGTCTGGTATTTCTGTTAGTACAGACAGCCAGTCCCGACCAGATGACGTCATTGATCTGTTTCAAGGAAAAGGAACTCGTTTTTTCTGAACTGGGATGTGTCGCTTCATAGCAACGTAACGTTGTACACGTATAATGGGATGCACAAGTATTGTTCGCCAAATTGTCCACGACTCATTGCTTAAAACAAAATCATAAACATGGTGATGGACAATTTGCTTTATGCAAGGGCAACGAATTTAGCAGCACTATATTATTTATACCTACTTACCCTTGCACTTTTTGTAAGTACGATTAGACAAAGAACGTTTGCAAGAAGAAATAGAACAAAATAATACTTAAAACATCCAATGATATCGGCTTAACTTCCCTTTTTCAAAGGCGCTCTTTAAAGAAACGATTTGATGCATTACTAACACGGCTGTACAGTTTCATGCATAAATATTACCTGCGAATAACCCATGAACATGTTCATTCGGTCTGCTTTTACGGAATGAGAGGTTCAAGAATTGAATTAAAAATTCCAACAAAGCACTCAACAACCTCAGTAGTGATGGACAATTTAGCTGTATACTCAACGAATTTCGCCGAAATGAATCACGAGCAATTATGCTGTATCGCTCATAACTTACATCATGTTGCTTATAAAAAAGTGTTCGTTAATTTTACTACAATTTTGCGACCTATACTGAAAAAATTCCAAACCACAGACAGCACACAGTAAATATTAAGACTGGAAATTGATATTAAAAGCGGGGAAAATTTACTAAAACGTATGAACATCGAATAATAAATAGTGCAAAAGCAACAAAAGAGGAAATGGACAACTGAAAACTATTTAAGAATAAACACAAAATTATCGATCAACATGTAATGTGCACTCACTTTTTGCATTGTAGCAACCAAATAGCTACTTTTCTGCCGGTTCGCTTTTTTATTGAGAAATGTGGCAACGCTGAAACTCGTGCAAAGCAGACAATGCGTTAGAAACAAAAATCAGTTCCCTAATGTATATACACTGCTGTCAAGTCGTGCACTGCACAGAAATTATATGTCCCGTTTGAGTTTAAATCTCTGTGATACTTCAGCACAGACTCAAAACTCAATTCGCTGCAAAGGAAGACAGCAGTCGGGAGGGTTCGGACAGACAAAGTGTAATATGATATTTGTCCCCAGCGCACATGAGCAAGACAACATGCAAATCACTATCTCTTTTTTTTTCCGCTGCGGGGCGTGACTGTTGACAATGTGTAGCTTCCCACTGCACGACATTTCTCACGGAGACTGAAAAAACACGTCGATTGGTTGCGATAAAAAAGAATCACGTGACAACTCCCTATTGCCTTCCCCCGTCTCGAACAGAGAGAATATCAAACCATTCAGCTCGACAAAATCGCAAGAGAATTAATCTGCATACGAGCTCATTGGGCGGATGTCACACTTCTATTGTTCGGCTTGAAACCGTCCGCAAGGTGCGCTGCCGTCGCAGCCTTACGACTCGCGAAACAGATAGAAGCAGACTATTCCTTTTGACCTTTTCCTTGTTTGTAATTTTACGCTCGATTGCGTTCAGCTGTTTTCTGGGACACTTTACAGAGTTGGGTTAGCACCAGGCAGTAATAAGCGAGAAAGAAATCGTATTAATAATTGGAATTGTATGAGAAAATGGCGGACGTACCAGTCCCACAAGACTCATCATCAACTCCGCTTGTTAAGGCTGGATAGTTGTGTCATTTGATGATTCTCCTCCCCACTTCTTTTAACCAGATGAGAAGAGGGAGCCCGGGAAGAGGGGGAGGGGTGAGAAAAGAATGATCGCCTCGCCGAAGCAATAAGAATAATGCAAATTCTTGAAGCTAATTAGCAAATTTCCTGTGGGGAAGAAAATGTCGATTAAAATAAAACTGCGGCTCGACCATTATGGAGCGATAGAGTGGTTATGGGATGGCACGAAATTGCATTTATAACGCGGTCCAATTATGATGCCCGTCATTGTCATGCTGAAGGAAGGAAATATTTTAGTGGAATATTGCCGTGCTTACATTCCCCATACTTTCCTGCTTTCAGATACTAATATCACGGTTTCTGTACCCACAAATATCATGCTGGATATTCAAGATGGCATTAAAGACAACAGAAAATGATAAAATTGGTTCCGAAGCAGTAACCTGGATCATTCTGGTTAGGCGGTGTTTAGGCACGTTCATGTGTTAGAAACCAACATGTCAATTGACACATACATGTTGACTGCAATAACGCATAAACGTGCATAAACTGTAAATAAATGATGCAGTTTTTAGTGTGCCAAAGTACACACAGAAATGCATAACGAGCACTTTTATCAGCTGATGTGCCATGTGATGCACTAAAATGCATCAATTGGGAAGATAAGACAAGATCATTTCAAAGATAACAAAATTATACATTTAGCTGTGCCAATTGATGCATTAAAAGTGAGCCACCCCCGTGGCGGAGTGGTTAGCACATCGCGCTACAACGCCAGGTTCGAATCCTGGCTTGGACATGGATGTTTGTGAATGCCCATTCATCAATTCCATCACTCATCCCCATCTTCGCAAACTAGCCAAAAGTGGCACAAGAAGCGAAGTAAAATAAAGCAAATCAATCAATCAAAAGCATTAAAAGTCAAATTTTATCATCTTGTTTGATTGATGAAAGAAAAATTACTTTTCAATCATTTCAAAGCAATCCATCACAATAACAAATATAATAATAATAATATAAGTTGGCACCACTGTTCTTCTCAAAATCTGATGGCAACCCTGAGAGGGATAAGGAGCACGGAATTCTTACGTCTCCCCCAACCAGGATATTTTCTAATAGTATCTGCATTCTTTCCTCCCCTTCGTCCAGAGTCATCACATCTCCTTCTCAAAACCATATCTTATACATCCCTGCAACGAGCCGAACAACATATGCATATTATACACCAGCCAGGGGCGAGGATAGCGCGAGGGAGGGGGGGGGAGGTTCCTGTAACGTTCCTGCATCTTGGACAAAGATACGTCACCAAGTGGATGCAAAGGACACTCCCGCACAAATTGCGCTCACGTACTCGCTCCCTCCTCCCCCTTCTCTTATTTGCCCGGTCCGCCCCTCCCTCACCTCCCCCTCTCTATTTTCGGTGCTCTTATATCGCATGCATGCCTGTAGGTCCCACATCACACAGAGGTAATCAGCGCATTTCCTATCCCATGAGTCACTGCGCTGAGAGAGAGAGAGAGAGAGTTCGGTATTGGATGCTTCATAAGTTCCACGCGCTCGCTACTCCCAGCGGCATACCCGCCCTCCCCCTCCCCTTCCTGCACAATACCGCCGGCATTGAAATTTTTATATTAGCCTGTGAGGCAGAGGCGTTGACTGAGTCGGGATTAGTTTTAATCTTTTCTCGCGTTTCCTGTGAGGAAAGGAGTGAGACAGCGAAAACTGGTACATCGAAGCTTGGGCGTCGGCAGAAATTTTTGCGGGGGGAGGGGGGATCAGGCCATTGATAAAAGTTGAATAGTAAAAACAATAATTATTATTACCACGGTTATAAATGTTATTACACAATAATAAATACTGTAAACTAATAAAAATAATTATAGGATTTGAGCGGTCAGATCGACCCCCTGCCTCTCCCTGCCGACGCTCATGCACGGAAGACAACTTTGCAATAGACACGCATCCTTAAATTTCACTGATTTTGCAACGCTATTCTCCCCGACTATTCTTCATCCACGGTAGGAATGAAGTCTGTGTAAACAAGAGCACGTGACTTGTGGCTGTGTGTCTATTGGATATTTTTTAGCTCAGCTCGTCCATTACATCGACCATTGGTGTATAATTCATAACGTAAGGTCGCATAACTTCACTATAGTAGATTAGCTTTATCATACGAACTATATTCCCATGCGCAAAATTCCTGCGCAATAGCTGACATCACGGAATCACTTGTTTACATCAACTTCATTACTTCAGTGGTGAGGAATATTTTGCGGTCTCACTGCCACGAGAAGGACCCGGGTTCGCTTTCCAGGATGGCTCATCCCAGGTGGAATTTTCTCGTCAATATCCTCGCACAAGCGGTCCTAGGGCTCACCCAGCCTCTCATCAATGGGTACCTGGAGTAACCCGGGGGTAAAGGCAATCGGGTCGTGGTGCTGATCACATTACCTCCACACCCCTTATGTGCTTTCATATTCATCGAAGGCTTGTGCCCTTTTTTCCAATCTCCTCGTCACGATTATCCAAAATATGGCAGACAAGCCACATACAGTGTGATAAATGCAAACATACCTTTCGATACTGAAGGGAAAACTTTGAATTGAAATTATTGCTGGGTGAGCTTCAGCTGGTCCGCCACGTAACCCGGTAAGACCATATCTTACCAATATTTATTAGAAAACCTACATGATGGTTACAAAATGTCCTTCAATTTGGAATATGAACGTAATAAATACACATACAATTAAATAGCGAGAAAATGTGGTATTCTACAATTCTCTATTCACCATTCATCTCTGTGATTAGCCTATAGGCAAAAGAAATCGAGGTGAAATGATAAAAACATAAACATTGCTTTTCTATCTCGAAATATCGCACCAAAAATAAAGGAACTCCCGTGACTTGAACAAAGAACCTTCGCTCAACATTTACGTTTCAAAAAAACATGATTACAGTATTTGTTTTTATGGTTTTTGTAAACCCAATGAAAGCTAAATTTGCTTTTAATATTACATATGTTACAAAAACTCGCGGCGCTGATTGGCATAAGTAAGTTATCAGCACCTTTACGTTTCTTGGAGTATAGCTGTTACTTTATTATGATAATTTTAAAACTAGTTTTCTGAATAACTAACAAAGCATTTGAATAAAGATAATTCCGATCTCCAATTCAGAGCAAGTGACTGACATACTAACATTAGTTGAAAAAGTATTTTCATTATGCGATTAATATTAATCTGTATATTGTGTCCATAGTTTATTACATACGAGAAATATGCACATTATTAATTTCATACAGTGTTCCTAACTGTTTATAAGATACTGTGAACCTGTGCCTTCATATCTAAATTCTAACAACTTTCACTACACACGTTACAAGTATGAGACGTTTAGTAACGATAATTACCTTATGTTCACATAAAATATATACGATTGTTGAAAAGATCCAGAAATTAACTGCTACCGTTTGTGGCGCTTTCAATTGCAAGCGACCTTCAGTTGTTATTCTTCAACATGGAGATAAGATCTTTCCCAGTTTTGCTAGAAGCCTCGTCCAGAGACTTGAACAATGTTGAGAAGAACCAAGCCAACTGCGAGGACTTTTAAGAACAAACGCTATCACCACGTAAAATCTAATTTGCGGAAGCTATGTAACGTGTTTCAGCTTTAATTATTTCCACTGGAGTGTTTATTTTTTCGCTCTCACTTTTTAATTGCTTCTCCGTAACAACGACCGCATTCTACGAATGCAATGTGAGCAAGGGTAGGAGAAAAGCAACAGACAAAATAAATTTTGGGAGAGGGAAAAAGAGAACTTTGTGTGGGAAAGGGTGGGTTTTCATTTTAAAATTTAGCTCCCGGTTCCCTCCAGACTTGCGTCCTATGCTTCTCCCGTAACAGCTAATTAAGTACTTCATTAATTATCTAATTAATTTTATGACCCTAAGCCTAGAAGGGTGGTAGACCATATGTTCGTCACAAATATGGAGGAAAGTTCTTCTATGAATGCGAAATGTGATTTTTATCCCATGGCGCTCAGGTCTTCTCAAGCGATTCTCATTTGTTCGCACGATTGTTGTCAACGCACGAGTTACGCAGTTGATGCTGTGAATCTTCAGTTGAGTCTGTTAATCTAGGTGAAATATATTCCCAAAGGTTATATGAAATAAGTTATTAAAGCAGAGTTTTCTTGTCTTGAAAGTACATGGGAATTATGAGTTGAATGTGAGTTGATTCAATTTACGCCGAACGAGAAATATATATCTGACCGATGGCGGCGCCACAGTCATTGTGTGTAACGCTATCTTGTTTTCGCATAGCACTTCCGAGGAAACACACGTACCTTGTGTGTACTGTTATCTTGTTTTTGCGTAGCACTTCTGAGGAAACACTCACACTTCCGTTTCTCATGTGCAACGGCAAGACAGCTTCAAAATACAAAAGTCTGAAACTTAATGTATACCTAGACATACATTAAAGCATAATTTTAAAACAAACGTATCGAAAAGGTACATCTTCATAAGCATTCCTCACTGAAAGGAAAAATTAGTTTTGTGGAAACCCATAATTTAGATTCTTCATTCAACCGCTTATTTGATACTCTTACTATGGATACAAACTTTCTTATTCCATAAACACACAGAAACACAACAAATTTCCCAAATGACTAAGAAACGAGCAATTCTAGCCTCTCTTATAGCCAGCTCTCGAATCGAATTGTGACTGAGGGAATTGTATAATTATCATGATACCACCTATAATAATTGTGTTTTTCTTAAGCTACGCGTAATACCCAGAGATCTACTAAAAATTCACTAAAACAATTTCTTATTTGCACCACACCGGCATTATTTGACGAACACTTAAATAACCACCATAGAATTTAGTGCGAAAAATAACGTTATTTGAGTTATTTATTAATGTTGAGTGTAAAGTAGGTTCCACTGTCCTGCTGATAAAAATACATAAATAAACAAAATAAAATACTGTGCAAATCGATGCACAAAATATTGATAATAAATATGTACATGTACAATCGGTTTTATTCCTCAGAAGTGTAGGAAACCTATACGGTTGCCAACAAAATTTAAATTTTAAACTATAATAATTGAATATTTATTGTTCACATTATCTTTCATGTCATGTATAAACAAGTCTATCAGTAAGTGCGATAGGATATTGTACACACAATATGGGTGATGGTCGAATAAATCATAAAACAAATAACGATTTTAAATTACTGTCATGTTGGTGTGAAATTTCTTAAACTCAACGAACAAAAATACTGGCGTGATATTTGTTCATATAGATACTACAGATTTAGTAATGTTCTGTATTCGTGCAAACTCCAGGAAACTTAGAGGTAATGCTGTGACTGTAGTCACAGAAAAAAACGTATTTTACAATTTGATTAAAACTTCTGAGCCATTTTCAACCATTTGTAACAACCAAATAAATTATGTGAATACAAAAATACAAACACTTAGTAACAATTTACAAACATTCTGCATGTTTTTTGTTTTTGTTAAGTTTAGCAACATTATAGTTTTAACGATTTGTGCAGAAAGCTGCAGTAGGCACAACCGGAAGGGAATGATTTGTAACGGAATTTAGAAAAAACAAAAAGCGATCACTCGTAAAACGGAAGGGAAAGCAAAACAAGATAACTGAACCATGTTTGCATATGTTTATTAATGTGAGCAAAGAGCCTCCCTGGCAGAAAAATAATGAAACAAAGCATAACAGGGGGAGGGGGTGAAAAAAATAAGGGAAGAGGAGGAGGGTTTAGAGAGAACTTGAGAGTGGAAGCTAGAATGAAAAGTGGCTAAGTCCACCCAACTCCACTTCCCCCCCTGCGCTTCCGAAATTGCGCGGATCAAGCCCTGCTTTGGCGCAATTTGGGTTCCTAGGCTGGGTGTATTAACCACAACAGAAGGGGGTTAAGGATGTTACGAAGCACAGAGGGGGTGAGAGGGAGTGGGGGAGGGTGCGAGAGGGGGGTATTTTGCAGGGTACTGCAATCCTTCTCACTAAAGCTTTCGGCTTGACAGCATCTGAAGCGAGCGTAATTCCTGGGTAATCGCGTCGGATTTTGCAGCCAGCGCTCCAACGGCAGCTTTCCGAAACTAACCTCTATCTCCAACGCGCCGCGTGTAACTTTAATACGGCATTTCTCTTTCCTTTGCCTTTTCTAATCCTTCAACTTTCTTCGCAGTCACACGCAGTCTTCGCAAATCCTGTCATCCGTTTTTCGTACCTGTCGAAATTTTCCTCTTCCCTCACGTTTTGCTGGTCTAATTTATTGCCCTGTTTTGTCTTAAGGCAGTCTTAAATTAGACTATACGTTGGCGCAAATCTAAAGTGAGAACGATTTCAACAAACGAATGAGCCATTGCCAGCGATAACAAACCATAACATCTCAAGAGATTGATCGACTGAAGTTCATCCAACTTGGAGCAACGGTTACTGCACGTATTCTCGACATCCATTCATGTCAACAAGTAAAAGTGGCGGTTTCTGCCTATACGCACGACCATGAAATTAGGCGTGTGGCAGAAGATCGCGCTGTTGCCACGTCGGAGCACAACGCCGTGTGTTCGGAGGTTTAAGGGAATGAAAGATCTCGTTGTAGAGCCTGTCTTTGTAATCCATGTGATACAAACTGACAGTATTTGCTCGAAAGGTCAAGGATGACACAAAAGTGCCCCGGAGAGAGGTCGGTCTGATGCTCGTACTAGGCAACGGAGCCCGCTTGACGTTGCCACACAGCACGAGGGAACCAGCGACTTCTGCCCCGCTCTCGCTTTGCTTTTCCCATATGTGGCAACAGCGCAATTCTCCCAAACCGCCTATTTTCATGGCCGTGCGTTTAGTCGAACATGCATACCCATATAAATCTGTAATGCAATTCACTTTTATTAAAGTTATACAGGGAACGCCATCTCCTTCAAAACATCAAAGGTTCGCACCGCCAATTCACCTTCAATTTTTCACTTCATGCTTCACCAGCATTTTCGCGTTCCACCGGTCTCTTATATCGACTGAGCCTCGCACTTTTCGAAGTGAAACTACCTCTGCTGCAGTTTTCAGCAAGCGAGTAGAAGGCAGTGAACAGTGGCGTAAATAACAACCCCCCGTGATGACGGAAGGCGCACGAGCTTCGGAGCGCAGTAAGAAAGACCTTTCGGCGTTAAAATATATTTTCAACCGAACATATTCTATTTTTATGCCCCTACAACTTCAAACAGAAAATGTTAATCACAAGTAGAAAGACGATTTAGAAGAAGAAAAAAACTTCATTAGCTGAATGGTTTACGTTGCCGAAGGCAAGGACGTATTTAGGGGGTCCAGGAGGTCCGGACCCCCCCCCCCCCCCGAAAAACTTATCCAGTACTAAAATTAAATAATGAAAATATATTCGTTTAGCCTTTGTTGTGTAATTTCCTCTGAACTTATTGGAAAACAATTATGTTAGGATCATATGGCTTTGAAGGACACGAAGGACGTATTTAGGGGGGTCTAGGGATCCGAACCCCCCCGAAAGGCTTACCAAGTACTAAAATTAAGTAATGAAAATATTAGCATTTGTTGATTTAAGTTATCGATTTAATTTAAACATTATTGTTATTAGTCCTGACACATTTGGTTCAGACCCCCCACCCCGAAACATATTTCTAGATACGTGCCTGGGCGAAGGAAGGGTAGACGACAGACAAGGAAACGCGCTGGCAACGTTGAGTTACACCGCTGTCCGCCCTTACTTACAATTTCTACCAAACGGAAAAAGAAAACATTTTTTAAAAAAAGCTTCTTCGACGAAATTACAAAAGATATTGGCTTCATCAAAAGTTACTTGAGAGGCCCAATGACAAGAGTGAGAGCGACCGGGCTCGACTACACTTGACCAAACTAGCACACAAGAATTTGCTTCCATGAAAAAATGCAGTAGGCTATGTTGCGCTACTGGCAGCGAGCTTAGACCAGTGGGCTTTCCAAGGACTCCGTTCGCACACAAAATCTGTGAGCGACAAGCACCAGGCTTGCGCTCTTCCAACATGTAGTGTTGCAACTCTGTTCCAAGTCGAGAACAACCAAAAAAAAAGTGGGGAAATTGTTTTTCTAAAAATGGAAATTTCGATTGTACAAAGGTGCACCACGACGAGAAAATCCATCTAGCGCTGTCGTTGACGCGAGCGGTGATGCAATCAGCCGCTTGCATTGGTCCCCTGCCTCTGCGTTCCAAAAATGCGCAGCGTTATCAAGATCTCGTTGCTTTCACCTTTATCCAGTGTAAATATTTGCATAATAAATAAATAAATGAAGCAGAGGTGCACACCCATAAACTCAGAGCACCATTCGCCACTGTAAATAACAATGTGTATCATCAGGTAACCTGACACCAAATGCTGACTCGTCTTGCAGAGGGACGTAGAGAGAGTGGATTCATAAGTATTACCAAGCAACTCGTCCATCATTATGATCACTGACTTTGCTAGACAATCCAAGGTTCATGAATTGGAACAAAACGTTAAGTAATGCACGAGCATCAGTACATAAAAATATAAGAGGGAAATGAATGTAAATAGTGGATACTTTGCACGGTACTACTTATGCATTCCACTGTACCGTTCTGTATATAAAAAAAGCTGCAATAATCTCAAAAAGATTTGGAGAATTAGCCTGTGGAGACGAACGGTTTAATTAATGTTTCTTTTGTGTATTGTCATCTGAACATCGACAGGGAGTTGACATATGTAACAAAGAAGAAACACCATACAGTGAGGATGAGGAGTATACATACCACCGTGACCTTTGTAATTCGGTTATTTGTCTGCAGGTACGGCATAGACCGCGGAGAACATTCCACTCTCAAGAAACGTTACGTTTTAATATCTCTCTAAGAAGTACCCTAAAAGTGTAAAGCTTGGACAGCACTACCAAAGCAATTAGTGTAAGACATTTGGTTTTCAACTTTATGTTAGACAGCTTACACTGTTTTTCTTCTTTTACGTTGCCTTTATGCCCCCTTAGGACAAGCGCGACGCTGAAGAAGGACGAACACTCATAAAGGCTAGTCAGTACAATATTTTCACCATAGATTAACGTGCAGTACTATCTTTTCAGGAAAGTTGGGCCAGTGAAGGGATATTAGCGCATCAAATCCAATTGTACAGTGGGATCCACGAGTATTACCTTGCAAATTGTCCATCACCATGTTCGTGCACTTTATTTGACCCAATAAGAGCTGCAAGAATTAAAAGAAAATTCAAAACAAGCTGTTGACAACTTCTGCACCAGCATACCTAACAATCCATCGCTTAGAAACACTTAGGATGTAAGAGAAAAATTGATGAAAATGGTCATGGACAATTTGCAAGATAATACTCATGGATCCCACTGTACGCATATGTATATGTGTGAATCTTACAAAGCGGTTACATTTAAGCCAATATGACCACCAGAGCAATAATTCCCGACTTGCTATCACCATTGCAATGAAACAGGAGAGGCAGAAAATGGACGAATTTACGATAATATAATACTTGAAATCCGATCAACACCATTATATTTATGTCGGTTTGTCAAATATTCTCACTGCAATTCACATGGATTCTTGTGGGGCTAATGGTTGTTTCGGTCCGTCATATCACGGACAACTTGTTTGTCTGCGCTAAAACCATTGCTGGAAAACTCTATAATATATGGTAACTCATTGTTTATGCTCAACTGAATCTGCGACGAAAAAAGAAACAATCAAACGGAAATACTTCAGCTAACAATTTCACAAATCTCGCCGCCATGTTTGAGAGCAATTACTGAACTGTGTAACATCCTGCACTAGACCATTTCTCGCTCAACTACCTCGTAGGAATGTCTCAAGCACAACCAACCACGACTCAAGAGAAAATGTTCAGTACATAAGTCTCTTGTAAACGGAGACAATAATTTTCAAACTAAAATTACTATCCGCTAAAATTCGAGGCTCTTTTAGCGGCCATTTTGAGAGCGACATTCTTACATTCACCTCGCTGCTAATAAATTGTAAGGAAATTCTGCATTCAATGTAGAAAACGGCGGCGACTTCATTTACAATTTTGTCAAGAGTCATCAATCAATTGGTGTACAAAGGCAACTGAAAGCTGTGGAACTTTCTTCCTTTTCTTCTTTTACTGGACAGACAGCAAATAAGCTGTTTCTGTCCATTACACAACATTGAAAGATTCGTACCATTCCTTATCGTCGTTTTCTTCCTCTTGTTAGGCCGCTAAGCACATGCTACTCTCTTTCTTTTCTTCTATTTGTACAAAAGGTAGAAATCCCACAACTTGACTTGTTGAACCAGTTTTCTTGTTCTTTTGCAGCGACAATTAAAACTTGTCTGTTTCCGTAAGACGTAGTTGGCCAGAGGAGATACCGTGTTGCTGCATATCTGAACTCTGCGACATATTCAAAAACGTAAAAATATCGAGACGAAATGTCTGTAGTCTTTCCTGTGCATATCCTGTCTCGTATTCACTTTTATATGCTTATAAATGTGGGAGGCGTGTGTATCTTTAAAGTCTTGCGTACAAACGTGAACACCACCTTCATTATGAAACTATTGTTTTGAAAACCTCTCAGTAAAGGAAAAGATTTCGTATAAAAAAACACACGAGTTGACAAAACACCTTATTATTATGTGTGTATCCAGAACAACATTTTTTCGTCTCTAATTCTCATATTAAATTCTTACACCAGAAGAACTCGACAAACATGATGAACATTAATTCAACGTAAAAATTATTACATAAAAATATACTTTTTCTCACCGCCGTATATTTAGATTAAAAATGGAACAACCGTTTCTACTGAGCAGATCACGCCTAAACTACAAATAAATTTCATGAACACCTACTAGTTTGTCTTGTGTTTATTTAGATTTTCATAAAAAATATTATTATTTTTTACATTTAGTCTTGTGACACTGTTAAGCTTTCATGGTTAAATATGTAAATAATCAAAATGTCATGTATTTGCTTACGGAAAAGTGATTGGTTAAATAGTGCATAGATATTTAACATATATTATTTCACGGTTTATCTGTTTCGTGATAATTTTTGTTACAAAGATTAAGTATTTATACGTCAAGATATATTATTAATGAAATGAATACTCTCAGATTAGGATCAAATATTGGAATTAAAGAGAATTATATCCAAGTGAGACTCTACCTGCTAGAACATAAACAATTTTATTGTTTTAATGCAAAATATTTACTAAATTGATGTGGGAAGAGTTTAAATCATATATCTTTTCAATAAGGTCATGTTTGTACCAGAAGCCAGAAAATGACATTTTGGTGTAAAATGGAGGCACCTAATGAAACATTTTCAATCAGTGTGCCCTAAGGATATAAAAATAGGTGACATATCTCAAAATGTTACCTATCCAAGATGGCCGTTCAAATGTTGACTGGCACAATCACTGAACGCTATGTAGCCAGCCTTATATATCGTTTCCTCTGTATCCGATTTTGATGATTAAAGAAAGCTCAAAGTTGGAACTTGAATTTAGATTCTCGTCAGTTATCTAAATGTATTTGCAAAATTGAAGTAAACGGGTGGTACCGAGATAAATTAGAAATCAACATCATACAAAAAAAAAGCAAGGTGACGACAAGACCAGATCACATATTTCGAGGCTTGTTGAGACCAAGAATGGGACAAGTGAATTTTGTAAATCTCATTCGAGAATTTAGCATTTGTGACTCCAAACTAAATATTATGAGTCCTTTCTTCCCCAAGTATTTTAATTAACACACCATATTCTTACGGTTGCGAATACATTAAAGACGAAGCTACTCACTGCTAAACTTTTCCGGTGGCGGCGCTAGCATAGTTGTGTCCGAATAAAATTTCGATCGTCATTTGGATGCCCTAAGCTTTACATTGGAGCGCGATAGAATGGCTGTTCAAACATACGTATATACGCTATGTGAAGAGTTTCTTGTCTAAATCGATAATCAAAATGTGTTTCGTGAACCTTGTAGATAATTTAGCAAGTCTTAAGATCCCGAGAATGACATTCTTGTGAAGCAAAGAATTAATAAATTAAGGAGCAAAGGCAGAGTAGCTGTAAGGGGCTAAATATCATATTTACACACAAAAGCACTAAACTTGGTGTCATTTAGATTGTTCCGCAGCTGCTGTGGGTTGACAATACAACAATTTAGATTTTACACGACGCTTTATGTTTCTTCTTTTCTGGTTGCAAGTATGTGTAATTCAATGTCGGGTGTCGAATTGGGAAAAACTTCCCAAGAATCCAGAAAAATGCATTAAGCGTCTATAAGCCATATTTATTATTACTATACACTATAAATAGGCACATATTTAGAATTTTTTTTCGGGGGGAGGGGACCGAACCAAGTGTCTCAGAAATAATAATAGTATTATTGTTTAAATTACAATAATTGTTATAATTATATTAAATTAAAATCATATTAATTAAAATATATAAATTAATAATGTATTGGTATTATTATATGAATAGGTAAAAATACGGTATAAGAAAATCAGTGAGAATTAAATAAAAAAACACAGTGTTCTTTGGTACTGTCATTCAAAGTTCTGTAAAAATAAACAACCTCGATTATACGGCAAATGCTAAACAAGTATATCTTCATTATTTCATTCTAGGTAAGCCTTTGGGAGGGGTGGCGGGGGGGTTGGACTCCTAGGCCTCTCCCTCAGATATGTCCTTTGCCAGTCCGGTAGAATAGTTTTGTGTCGAGTCTCCCAATAAAATCATTATGTAACAAAGGAGTCATTGTACTACGTTAGCTTTTGTTTCCACACATCAAATTAATGTTAAATACAGCAATTATAAAAACTAAATATTTACTGCTTTCAAATAAGCTCGGTGAAAATAAATATCACTCTATTGTAAAAAAAATGTTAAACAACGTAATATTAAATTTTTGCAAGTCTTTCGGGGGGGGCAGGACCCCCTGGAGCCCCCTAAATACGTCCTTGACTATAAACTCTTCCATAGTTTAATGTCAACTCATAAATCTTTGCATTAGGCCTTGTAATCAAGGGGTGTCTCGTTCCATATCCGGTGGAGGCACATGGTGTTCGGATCCCACTTTAAACTGTAGGTCCAATCCCGATTAGCCTATCTGTGCATAAAGTAGACTTGAAACAAAAACTCTAATTCAAGCTCATACTCTTTGTATTTCGCAGGCATTTTCCTTGTGTACTTTCCTGTAACGTCCTAGCGGTTTGCGAGATGTTAAACAGAAGACATCTTTTTAAATAATAATTGTTCACAAATTGGTAGGTGAACGTGGGGCAAGGTACCTAATGGTTAACTACATGGAATGAATACTAAACATAAACAAATGTCCATTTTTGCAATACCAATCCCTTATTGGAGCCCTTCTTTAAATGTAAAGATAATTGAATCAAGAAAACATGAATGAATAATTAATTGGTGTAGAAACCAATAGCTTTTTTTCTTTTGTGCCGGGTTACGCTACTCACTCGTTGCTCCCCAATTTCCTCACGATGGTGGGTTGCCACCGGCCCTATACATAGGACACAGGCCGAGAACCCAGAGACTGAACCCATGCCGTTCCACAGTCGGAGCCCAAAGCACGGCCACGGAAGGAGGACTCTTGCCCACATTACTCTATGTATAAAACAATGGATCATTTGATCAGGCCATGCCGAAAATGTAATATAATGTAAAAGAAGAGTCAGTTGTTCTTATTAACAACAACTATTAAAATAAAAGTACAGTCGTATGGAATTATTCGTTAACGGAACAACTCAGAACAATAAAGCCCTGAAAATTGCAAGTGACGTAAAAAATTATGCGAATTTGAACGCTTTTTTGTTCCGATATCTTTTCTGTTGTCGACGATCATCCTTTTTAAAATTTTAATTTTACAGAACTGATTAGTTATCTATCGCATTCGGACATAATTTCTCAGGTTACAGTCGCCTTAAATTTGCAATTTAATATAATAACAGCACGTCCAGCTTCTAATTCCCCATGTATTTAAATTGGAGTACAGTTGACTGTCTGAAGCGCAAGGACGCATCTATCGTGCCACCTACAATTAGCTTTGCTTGAACAGACATTCTGTGGGTCTATGCATCGCGAGATAACCATGCACCAAGAAGCTCCGTACGTACCGTTTGCGTAGTGACGTCACACAAAGAGCTAGAGAACAAAACATCTGTTCTGAAGTCCGAACCAGTCCAATAAACTTCCCGGGCCAATAAATTCACAGGAATAAACGATGTAAACAGCGCTAGCAAATAAAGAATCTCGGAAGGAAAACAACAGCACGCTGTAAATTTGCAAGGAGCCTGCATCTTCATTTATTAAATGCAAGGCAGTTTGATGTATGTAGTGAAACGTGCTCGTAAAAAAATTCGGACTAATCGTGGCTAATTCTTTGCTTAATTCATGATTTAATGAACATTCCCTAATTGTTCGTGCTATTTAAAGTGTGTTTGTAGAAACTTTAACCCACAACGAAACTATTTTCAGGCGATGGTTTATAAAACAACACGTTACGTATGATCACAGAGTACAGAGGAGCAAGAGTGAACATAACCGTGGCGAGCCCCGTGTTAGACATAGGCTAGTAGTGGTACCTGTCACAGAGGCGCTGCGGTCGCCAGAGCATGATCTTATTCCGCATGTTTGCATTTCAGATGGTACCGTTTTCAAGTTCTAAGAAGTGTTTGGAAATAACAGTTACTTCTAATGCAAATCAAGCAGCTACAATACTGTCATTGTATTACCATACTCACTGATTACAGATTTTCTTATCCTAAAGAGAGCACAGCAGAAGTTTAGCCATGGCTTACCTAGAATGGAAGAAAAATTAGAAAATTTTAGTACAGGCTAAAATGCAAACTGTACAGCAATGATTATCAAACTTTGTAAGTACACTGTAGCACTGTAAGTTTTGTACCGTTTGGAAAGTATAGGGTGTTGCGTATAGAACGCCGAATTAGATAATTAAATGAAAATAGGGAAAATATCATGAAAATAGTTATATTTCACATATATGTAAGCAGTAACATATCCCATTTACGTATGAAAGACAATGTCAGGCATATGTCCACCCCTACTGAGTCTGCATGCATTTATACGCTTCACAAAATTATTGATAACCCTCTCGCAGATGTCTGTCCCGATGCCTCCAACCACTCGTATGATTTCCGCCTTCAGTTCCAAAAGGGTTCGTGGTTTGTTGGCGTACACATGTGATTTCACAAACCCCCATAAGAAGAAATCACAGTGTGTAAGATCCCACTCCACCTGCCAAAACCCACACCACACAGTCGTTCTCAGCGGATGGATGGATTTCACACTCCTGGATTATTCGAGGATTTTCGGAAGGGAACCACAACAAACGAGTCAAAACAATTGAGGCTACATTAATCGGCATGACAACAGATACCAACATTGGTAAGAACAGGTCTGCCAACCTCGAAACAAAACAATAGCACTCGATTCAAATTCGGCGTCCTATACGGAACACCCTTTAGAACACAATAGTTCATTTAATTAATTTGCATATCATATATTTCATTAGCGCAGATGGCAAAGGAGTCCACTGGGGTACGTTTATCACTTATCAGTTATAAAATAATCAAGGTACTGCTTGTAAGTATATAGTCAATAATCTTGTATTTACCAGCACAAGGAGTAAGATGCTTATTGTGTCAAATAATGGAAGTTTTAGATCAAAACTATGAAATGTGGGAAAAGTTTACGAAGAAATGAATGTTTTAATTTTATTATTTCTGTTACTTTTATTATTTTCCACAGCTTTTCTAATGAAATGATGGGACAAAGACAATGATGCATCCATGCATGAATGGATTCGAACCTGGAACTTCTGTTACACTGACCACTACGCAACGAAGGCTGGCTTGTGTGATTTTAATATTTGTAGGCTTCTTTACGTTGCTTCTCTTTCACCTTTGGCCAATCGCGACGATGAGAATTGAATGGTGCACGAAATTGATGAGAGACATTCGCAAAGGAGAAGGACTCGAAACTAAAAACCCTTTGTGAGTCGGCCACTCAACTCGGCAATTATTACTTGTGAATTAGCCACGACGAGTGCGTGCTTCACGAACCGTAGACAAGACGGGTCAAATTTTATCCTGTATGTATGCAACCGAGCAGCATAGGCACAGGGTTGCCACTGTCATTTTTTTTTTTTTTTTTACGTCGAGATATTAAAAGTGGGAGCAATACTATAGAGACTCATGTCAGAAGAGATAAAACACAACCCTCTCACCTGAAATCGTGTATCCATCAGCATACATAAATAGCCTACTATGATCTTCATTCGGTGTGTGCTCACGCATGGATAAAAAAAATGCATGAAATTCATAAAACTGTTGCTGTAATGACAGGGTTCTGAAAACATGCGCGCCAATTTCGCGAAAAACTTTAATTGATATATCTTTATACGTGATTTATTTCGCTATAGACATTCTATTGTCACGGGTCCTACACGCGGACTACAGTTTTTTTATATTAAATTAACTATTCTAGTGATAGTTAAGCAACATTTTTCTTACAGTGTCTGTGCAATGAAATATGAAACTTAACATTGTTGATTAAACACAACTATTCTTAAAATACTTTCCCAGATTTGTAGCTACTAGTGAACAATTTTGTGTCACCGGTGGGACAGACAAAACACTGACTCGTCACTTAATAAGAAGTTTATTTTAATTTCCGTGAATTGTCATTTGTCACATAATGAAAAATAAATTAAGACAAAGAGCGACGGCAATTGACCTTTGTCTAGTGGAGTTGAGGGGAAATGGAACAGTTAAAGGAGAAATTAATTGTATTTGGTGTCACAGGTGGGACACAATACAAAAGAAAATCAAAATGTTAAAACAAACTAATAATCTGTAAAATATATTCTAGTTTCGAACTTAATTATGTATAGCCTAGTACTTAATTTTTATCTAATAGACAATTTTAGATTGTTCACTAACAAGATATGATAAAGTTACAACATTGCATTTAATTTTTAAAAATTAGGTTCAGGAGCTTTTAGAGACTGTTCCGATAATTCTCAAATGTTCCTTTCAAATATAAATTGTCAATTGTATTTGCATTTTCCTTATCGTGTAGCTTTTCTACTTCATTAGGTTATTCTCAACAATGAGGTAGGATAACGGAAATAATTTTATTGGTGGATTGACCTCGACAAGATTGCGAGTCGAGCGTTCAAAACGCTAAGCTGATAAGGATCAGGATAATTCCTCGGCCGAAGTGATTTTCTGTTTCCTTTGGAGGCAACATTGGATGTGCACATTTTATTCATGAAAATCCATACACACTTGAGTATAAACAACTGCTTGTACATATTTCATTGATAGATCTTTCAATTTTTAAAAAAAATAATCCAAAAGTTCTTCATGTTCGTCACTAATCTTTTGCCATGAAGTTTGAGAACGACTATGTCCGAATAGAGTCCAGCGTGTTACTGACTGGAACTATATTTGACCTGAAGATCATTTGCCTGTTGGAGTAATGAACAAGGGACAGCAAAACCCTAGCAAGACGTGACGTTTACAGTCAAAGAAAGAGCTTTACGATATCATCCAGAAGCCAATTTGAACCAATTAACCGCTCGCAAAATGACGTCATAAAAATCGTATCTGATTCAGATCCATTTGCAAAAAGAGAAGCTGTGTCAGTGGGGGGAATAAACACAGGAGACCGTCGAACGGAACGGAACTGGTAATTGCAGAGAGAGAGAGAGAACAGATCGCGATAAAACAACTCTCAAGCACAGATTGTTGTCATTTCGAGTCTCGAAATTACTGCCCGCGTCATCATCACCATTCAAGCTTTGGTTCGGCGTCAGTGGTGCTAACCTTGCATAATTACACTAAGCCCAGGCCACTGTTTAAAAAAATCAAGACCACTCTCTACGAGATTTGTATATTACTATACCTATATTTGAACTAGCCTAAACCGAGAATGTAAAGTATGTAGCTACATGGAAAGGGGAGATTGTTATCTTTATGAGAAATTTATAACCGATATAAATGTGGATTTAGATTATTTTCATATCATACTTGCTCATATCTTGAATATGAATCTCTTTCCGAGATTTAGCTTGGACAGAGACAAGGTGAATACATACAGGTGGGATCAAACACTGATGGTGAAATGACATTAGTTGAAAAGAAATAACATAGTATTTGAGGTTTGTGAGTTTGTTTTCTAGTGATCAAAATGAATTAAATTTGCGAAATGTAAGATACGTTTGTGTTCAATGTGTATATATTTTTCAGTTTTTTGAAAGAAAGTCATAATTTACTGATACGATACAGATAACTGAATTTCATTCGTAGGTAGGACCACTACTTGCAATGTTATTTAATGGTAATTATACATGGGTTAGCTCTGCTGTTTAATTTGACAGTAATTAACATTGTGCCCAAAGAATATATAATATCGGAATTGGTATCGCTTTAATTTTGCTTATAAGCTGGTTTAGCAATATTGTCAATAAAGTAAATTATTTTTTTAATCCTAAAATAATTTAGCATCATTTAGTGTTATTTGGAATTCAGATGAGAAATGATTTTTATTTTACGTTTATATTTTTGGTCATGCAGTTCTTTCAAGCAGGACGAAATAAAAAAAAAATACTAAAAATAATAATGTTAAAATTCAATGTATTCTCTTCTAGGGATTTTTTTTACTAATACCAATCATAAATAGTTGCATGTAAGACAGAAAATTGCTATTCGGCGTTTTAACCTGTTGATCGTAACAGAAATCAACATGCTTTAGTAAATTTCGGGATGCAAAAAGCGCTTTTCTTCACCGAGGGCCTGGCAACTCTGATCGGCGTGCTTGCCGCTATGCAGCGCGAGTCGAGTTTATGTCCCTGGGCCGGGGTATACGAGGTCTCCGCCTAGCCGGAGACAATTTAAGCGGTCGTAACTTTGAACGGAATGGGTGAAGCTGTAAAAGGGTTAATAGCTATAGTTCCCCGCCGTTTTACTCTCAGTCTCCGTATGGCATACGTACTCTACTACGAGCGGCGAATGACGCGGGGGGGAAAGAGGGGGATTCATTCATGAAAACCCGTTTTTTTCCCTTCTCTTAGTGCCAATAATAAATTGTAATGAGGAGGTGGAGCTCTTGATGTTGTTTTTCCCTCTTTCCCTCCTTCCGTTGATAGTTTATAGTTGGTTTGGTATGCAAGCTGTCCTTTTGAACCGAGATAAGGTTCCCGGAACAGCAGCGCCATAACCATTACGGCGTTGTTACGAGGTAGGTGGGTGGATATTTCGACCCCTTGCGCTTTGCGTTGGGATAGGTCGTGGATTTCTGAATCGTTGGCGGGATGTTATAAACGAAAGAAGACTGTCGCTAGCTTGAGTAACAGTGAAGAGGAAGGGAGGGGGGAGGGAGTGAAATGGCCCATTTGGAAGGCAGTAAAAATCGAAATAAAACGGTCACTTACACCAGAGATTACGGGGAGTCAAGGGGGCTTTTTTTTTTGGTACGAAACGGGGCAAGGTCGCTCGAAACCAGATGAAACGACCTTGCCTGAGAGCGACATCTTGGAGTGATCTTTGTAAGTACGGTGCGGCGCTATGACCGCGAATTTTGTAAGCATTCTGCGTTTTATCATTGTTCAACGATTCTCATGTTCAGTGGCGTGCCCAGGATTTTCGAAAGGGAGGGGCTATGTATACTTTTCTTGGTAGTCATCCCTCATTTTGTCATATTTTCCTACATTTGACGTTCTTTCTTTAGGAATACTGAGCCAAAGGGGGGTTATAACCCCCACCAACCCCCCACCCTTGGGCACGCCACTGCCCATGTTGCCTTCTGCCTTCCCACTTTTTAGGGAAGCCGGGCAAGAAACTCGCACTAACATTTTAGTCAGCAGGGTTGTTAAAGTTCCAGTATTTTTAAATAAATTCAATTCCGGTCCAGGAGAGTAAATCAACAAGCGTCAATGGGTTCTGGACCGTAAGGAACCTTTTTATCTGTAAAGTATTTCAATTCGGTCCAGGGACCTTTTTTTCTGAATGAATTTAAATTCGGTCCAGGAACCTTTTTTCCGGACCAATTTAAATACGGTCCAGCAACCATTTTTCCGGATCAATTTAAACACGGTCCAAGTTCCGTATTGAAATTAAACAATATGCAATTATATTCGTCACAAATTATAAGGATTTTTGTTATTGCATGGCCACGCTTACGTGTAATTTTTACAATAATATCACAGCTTGTAATAACACATTTTGTTTCACATAATTGGTGAATACAATTGCTTTTGTACTATGTTATGAGTACGTCCAAAACGTAACAATATTTGAAGTTTCATAAATATTGATGGTACACTTAAATGGCCAAATTTGTTTTATCCAAAGGATCTGTATTCTTATGCTAAACTTGTTCCTTTCATTGTAGTTACTGTGTGAAGTTTTCAATAGGTCACCAGATGATTTCAGCCTCCCTTACCTGGAGCTGACTATAAAATACTTATCTGTCCGGTTTCAAAATATCAAGATCACTCATACACCACCACTTGTCTTGTAGATTCCAGAGTATGAAATGATATAACTTTTGCTTAAGAACCACTATTTCTGTTTTGGTCCACTGTTCAAACAAATTTGGACTTATGTCGGCCAAATTCATGGCCCCGACGTTTATCTGCGCGTCCTTTTGGCAGCCATTTTTCCTTACGAAGCCTCGAACTGGGTATCCTTCCCTTTCAAGTTGTGATATGGACACACAGACTATCGAATCATTACTTTTTTCTACATCACGAATGTACCTTTTAATAGAAACTGCTGTAAACTTGTAAAATAAGTTCAAATATGTAATAAAGTTATGTTTCATACAATTTTAAGACATTTTTCTATTATTTACTAACCTAAAAGATAATATTTTGTATGCTTATTGTCCTTATATTATTGCGATATTTCCGATCTTTGTACAAATTGATTTGGCAACACTGCAAAATAGCCATGATCTAAGATCAACAATAATTATGCATTTTCATGGACGAATTTAATCAAAATATTAACTTAACTTCAAATTGTGCCTTTTTCCATTGTATGGAAAACCTTGTGAAACAACTGTGAGTACTAATTAGCAAAGAAAGATTGCAAAATACAAGAATTACAGCTACAAAATTTCCCGTTCTTTGCAATGCTTGCAATGGAGCATGAAAATAAATAAAATACGAGCCAATATTTTAATTTTGAATAACTTTTTAAATATAACTCCGATAATGATGACATTTCAGAATCTGTGCTTATTAATTATGGGGAATGCAATGAAATAAAAGCCCCCACTGAAAAATGAAGATTTAAATATCCAATCTTAGCAAATTTTGATGCACATATAACAGTGCATATGAATGGACTGGTTAGGCTATTAGAATGTGTGGGTTCCTCCACTGTTTTTTAGACAATATCAAATCTCGTTTTTATTATTATTATTATTATTATTATTATTATTATTAAAGTAGGGTTACAATTAAGCTTACAATTTTTTTTACATTGATTCTGAACTACAAAAACACGTTTTATTTCAAATATATAGTAGAGAAATAAAGTTTGAAAAAAAAACCTGCAGGAAATTTTCTATCCCTAAAAAAAATGTACGCTTAGGAAATAACGTCACATTTTTCCTCTCTCCCCCTTTCTCTTCACTTCATCTCTTCTTTCCTATTCAACTCTATTTTTCTATTGAGAGGGAAAAGGGAGGGAGAGAGGTAGAATAAAACAGAACACAGGAGATTTAATTTGAAAAAAAAAAACGAGCGAATAATGTAACATTTATTTTTAAAGCAAGCTTTATTTCTGTGCCCACTTTATAATACTAGATGAAGGTCAACAATTGCTGTTTTTGGAATTCCATGTTTCCTGAAGAGATGTATACGCACCAGAGGACAGCAAAAACAATGCCGCTGGCAACCATGAATCCGCGTTGCGCGGTTGCAAACATACAGGATAAAAATGTTACTACCGAAACTTTCATTAAGAAATGTTGTTTGTTTTCATATTCTCCATACACTGAAAATTTCTAGCTTTGTGTATATTAACTCGATGTGTCATCACAAGTACTCAGGACCATTATTAAAACTCAAATATAAATCTAAAAATTTAACTGACAATATTTGACGATAAATAGTTTTTTTCAATTGAAAATTATATTTTCAAATGTCGCCAGCCATATGCCATTGTAGAAACGGTGCCTGTCTCGTTAACAGTAAAATTTTTGTGGGTTGTGTGACGTGCCAGAACTCCAGCCCTTTACTTACAATCACCATCAGGTCTATATGCGCTACGCAGGCATCAAATTACTTTTGCAACAATCTTCATGTCACTGTCAAAACTTGCGCATTTCATTTACTTATTATTGTCTCGCACGGTAGCCATGCGGTCTAAGGCGCAAGCAATGGGCAGGAATGAGTATCGTAACCCGGTCATAGAAAATCTACAACGACGGGGGTTTCGTCGTGCTGTCCACACGTCATGCCGTAACCAGTCGGTAGGTAGGCTGTTTCGCCACAGGTTATTATTATTGTTTGTTTTTCGAGTCATTATTTTTATAGTGATAGACAATTATTCGTTCTCCTGCTTCTTGCCTACACTATACAGTCTGTGTTACTCGAGATCAGTGGCGTGCCCAAGTAGGGTTATAGGGCCATAACCCCCCAGTATTCCTAAAAAAAGAACATGAAAAGCAGGAAAAGATGGCAAAAGGAGAACTGACTACTAACAAAAGAATACCTACTCCCCCGCGTAGGAAAATCCTGGGCACGCCACTGCTCGAGACCATCGACTCAAGTTCGCATGCGCTCACTGGAGCAGTCCAATTGCAAAATAGAGGTGGCTGCAGATGCAACAAGAAATTTCACGGGGCGCAACCGGTTTTCTTTGTAGGCGTAGGCGTCACCAGAAATATTTGTTGGGTCGAGGGGTCAAGCAATTGATAAAACTTGATAGTAAAAATAATAACAATGATAATTATTATTATCATGCTTAAGATTATATTATTATTAAAAGCTCATTAAATTAAATTATTTTAATGAAAATTGTTATTATTATTGTATGATTGGAAGAACTTTTATACTTGATCCATGAGCACGTGTATTTTTTTTTATTATTTTCTAATATTTCATACAGTTAGCGTACTGAAATGCACAATTGTTCTACCTTGTTATTCACTTTTAGACACCTTGTTCAAGAAAAACCTTTAAATAATTACGGGGAAATTTTAGTCACACAAAACTCTGTTTTGGAATTCTCAAAACTGTGAAACTATATGGTCCTTGGTTCAATTGGTAAAAAAAAAACTGGTCCCTGCATTTTGCACTCACTTCTTTTCTTCAATTTTTTCAATTCGTTATTCTGGTCAAATAATAACTAACTGGATTTTATTTTCGTCATTAACAATAAAAGTAACAAGGACACTTATTTCTTTGTTACTTATAATTAATGATGACTATTTTCATGGGGGAGGGTTGATGGACCTGTTCGACCTCCTCCCCTCCCGACGCCAAACCGCTTGATATATTGAACGCATACACACTCATGCGTTTTATATCAAGTATATAGGCCAACAGTACATTAATGAGAAATATAAGAAAAAAACCTCAGATTTAAATAACTTTTATTGGTTGAAGACTATGATAATAAACTGCAGTTAGCATAACATTATTTTTAAAAAAACTGAATGATTAATGTTACATTAAGTACGGTTAACTATGTAATAGCCGCTAAAAGTTTAAAAACGGTAATGATAATTTTTTTGTACTGTATCAATTGTGACTGCCATTCAACTAACGTAAAAACTTATCATGGCAATTTTTGTAGTATTATTAACGACCATTACATTGTTGGCCTAGTTAATGTAATTTCTATGAATCTTTTTTATTAAATATATTTATGATGCAATTTATAATTATTATCTACATTTATGCGTGATGAAATAGGTATTCAAATTTAAATAAAAACGGTTGTGTTCCATTTTTGTAAATTGACAGCACATTGTATAATTCTAAAAGTATACGGTAGATGGTGATGTAATTTCTCCAGTCATCTTTTTTGCAGTGTAGCCAGAGCTATGTTCCAAGCATTTACACGGACTGGAAAACAGAGGTGTCTTATTTTCAGCTGTTAAAACGTAAAAAATCATAATCGTACCACTAGCGACAAAGCTTATAAAATAGAACTTGCAGTAATAAAAAGCGAATCTTATTGTTATTACTAGCGTTATTATGTATACCTAATTCTAAAATGTTAGAAGCTACCGTAAAATTTTAACGTTGAAATTGAAAAGTCTTCCTGTTAATTTACAAAAACGGGATGCAACAGTTTCTAATTCAAATTTGAAAATTGTTATCATGTACATATAAATGATTATAAATTGTGGATCAATCCGCCATAACTATAAATATACAATATTATTAAAATACTGAATTATTAGAATTGCATAGGGTACGTATAAGATGACCAGATTTTTAAAACAACAAAAAAGGGACATTTTTCACATTTTCCTGTAAGAAAAACGGTACGCCAAAATGTACACATTTTAATATAAAAACTGTATCGTCAGGAATACTTATGTTTGAAAAGTAAATACTGTGTAAATAAGTTTCAAAATATGGTGATTTGCACCGTCATAGTTCATAGCAAAATTTGAGGTGTACTGTTGCAGTAATTCTATTCAGAAAAAGGGCCATTTTGATTTTTGAAGTTCCGTTATACGTAAAAAAAAATTGGGACCGAGGCTCAAAAAAAGAAGGCTGGTAAGCTAGGTATGTAAAATGGCTGTTAATTCGTAAAAAACGGTCATGGATATTTTATTTTCCCTAACGGTAGTTGGATAGTAACATAAAACTGACGGTCTTGGACTTTGTGAATATTAAAAATGTTGGAACAATGGAAGAAAAGAACTTCCCCCTCGGGTGGGATGGGACGAGAATGCGGCGCAAAAATATCGTTAACATCAGCTAAAATGTGAATACGTATCAAGAATGGGGGAGGAGGAACTACGTGGATTTGTGTGGGGGCAAAAGAAAGGTCAGGATTGGCCTGGTTCAGACTGGGGGATGGACACAAGTCGAACTAAAACGGGAGGACGGGAGCGTAGAATGCCCGCGGTGAAGACGAGATGGAATTTCACATTCTCCTCCAGTGCAAAGAAACAGGGGAGGCACGACAAAGATATATCAGGGAAATAAATGAAGCTAACATTGAGAATATTATGACAAGCGTTATTAGGAGGGCGAGACCGAGAGGGGGGAGGCGCAAATAAGGAATCTGGGAACTTTCCTACTATACGCCTGGGTAAAGAGAGCAAAGAAGCTCAGTGGGGATACCGAACATGTGTGAAAGTGGGGCTACTAAATAAATAAATGAGAGAAAATTTAGGAATCACTCAGGTAACAGTGCAAGTGTAGTGAAAGAGATGAAATGAAATAGTGTTTGTGAACTCCCAAGCAGTGTGAATGTGGAAGTAGACTGAGAGGAGGAAGGGGTAGGAAAATTGCACTAAAATTTTTCATCCTTGTATATGCATAGCTGTAAAGGCTCATACTTGAAAATACATTCTATTCTATTCCATAGAAGTCTCAGTCTGGTCAAGATATTATCACAGCCTGAAGTATGGAATTGAATCACAATATTGATTGATTGATTTGCTTTATTTTTAATTCGCTTTTTGTGCCGCTTTTGGCTAATTTGCGAAGATTGGGATGAGTGATGACATGATGAAATTGAATGGATGGACGTTAAAAAAAAAAACTCCATGCGCAGGCGTGGATTCGAACCCGGGACCCCTGGCGTCGTAGCGCGATATGCTAACCACTCCGCCACGGGTAATCACAATATTGATTCTTAAATATTGATTAATTGTTTCAGTGGGAATTAGAAGGCTGGAATTAAATATTATTTAATGTTGAAGATGTAATTTACATCTGTGTTCTCCCACAGAAACGCTTGTTTGAATTTAATTGTGCGCGTTCCTACTTATTTATTTCAGAGAAATTTATTAGTGACTACTTCTGAAGTGTGTATTCTAATCAGGTAAAATGTCGAAAAATCCGAATTTTCTACTCACATAAAACTAAATGCATCAAATTTTTTTGATGCCTCAGAAACGTATCGATTTGTTTCGGGCCTTTGCCAAGAATCAGGCTTACGGTTTGATACATTTGTGTATATGTGATGCATTTTGTATTTTGATGCATTTTTGCATATTTTGATGCATTTTGTATATTTTGATGTATTTTTATTTTGTTTGTAAAGGTAACGCCAAAGTAAAATCAATTATACAAGTGAGTACTTCGCTCTGTGTCGAGATGTATTTTAGTGCACCTTCTACTGCACCTTCCTGCATATTTCTCGATGTTGCAGTTAAACATCTGCTGCGCTCTACAGACATTATGCATTTTTTTTTCAATGTATGCATTTACTTCCCTGTGTGTGCTATAAATATGTAAGAATTGTGTACACATTCCTTAATCAGGTTACACACAATAAAAAATAGATGAATGTGTACCTAGCTTTACACATTATCTTGCATTTATGGCCAATAAAGATTCAGCTTTTTGTTGGTTTTAAAATATAGCTGCCGGATTTTTTTCAAATATGTGGCTGTGATTATAGATTAATAAAAAAAATAGGCAAACATCATTGTTCAAAGTGTTATATCGTATAGTATATTTTTAGTGACATTTCAAGTTATGAATGCACTGAAAAGAGAGCAGACGGTTGAGCACTTTGGAAACCATAAATAAAAAATGCATGGTACTGTACAATGGGTCTTTTTAAAGTTTTGTAAATTTGTGCTTAAATTATTTGATAATTTATCCCATTTGGTGAGAAATGCGTCAGTGGTTGTCTCCTCATTTTTTAAACCAAAGTTTCATTTCTGTGTCTGTGAACATGATTTAGTGATTTCTCGCATGTTGCGGCAACACTGACGCTGAAAAATTAACGACAGATTCTCGGTTATCACTTGAAAAGAACGCCACATCCTGGAAACCAATTCGACACTAAAACAGACGCGCTCTGTACCTTAGAAGTCAGCAATGAGCCTGCTATTTATGTCTGCAACCCTTTTCCCCACTCGGCCGGACCAAGATGCCACGCGCTTTGCCGTACAAGTGCTGCCCCCTGCCTTCGCCAACTTCTGTCGCAATGTCTTGTGTTCTGCCAAACAGACCTGGGCCCATTCGTCAAGACATTTGCATCCAGTGGCACACTAAATTTCCTCAAATGTTTTGGCAGCCAGCTACAGTCACAAGCCTAACGGTGCGCGGGTCGAACGTGCAAGTGGCACGACGCTAGAGACATCTATCAGCGGGAGTGTTTTGACGCCCGAGATTCCGTAAAATGCTATAAATGTCATTGTTATTCTCACAGCGCTGTCCCTTCCTATCTTCAACCAAGGAACGAGACTTTTGCCAGACATGAAGAAAATGATCAGAATGCTACAAAACAAAATTGAGGACCTCTACGGAAAATATACCCCAAGTCCAATATTTCAAATTTTACAGGAGGCACAAAAAACATGATAATGAACTTGTTATTGAAGGTATGAGTAACATTTTTTTTATTTCAAGTAATACAATGTATTTCCAACATTTTGTATGAAAATAAATCGTGACATGTTAATTTAATGCAGTTTAATAAATTATTTTAATTGTAAAATTACAGGCCCTATTTCCGCGGAGACATTTATCTATTATGAGTTAATAATATGCTCGCTTGCTATTGGTCGGATCGGCAAAACAAAAAATACCACGTGGTAGCCCGAAACCCCCTCTTTCCAAAGTGACTTGATGGTTTGTTCCATCTCAAATAGGTTCGGCGTAAAAAAATCACAAAGCGATCCATGTTTTCGGCACCGGTTGAACATTGAAAAGCGCATTTTTTCGGATTTGTTTGGCCCCCTATACCACCCAGGGTACCTTCGGGATGGATACCCTTTCGAACGCCGCCATTTTCGATTTTTTTCCCCTGCCCGTTCCAGAGATACGCCTCCGGAAGAGCCCTTTCTGGCGCGGTCGGGGTGCCGTAACCATAGCTCGAAACATTTTACCTCGGTTTCAAGAACTCGGAACAAAGTTTCCCTTGGTTGCATTGTTGTGAAGTTGTAAACACGTTCGTATCAGAAGCAACAACCTACTATTTCAATAACACCCAGGACCTCCGTGGAATATGGGTCACAGGACCTTTTTCGATGGAGTGGAAATTTTTAATTGTTTTTCAATCACAAAATGAGATTTTTGAACATAACTTTATTTCATTACGTCCCCCGGCACATATAGAGTACTTCAAGCCTAAAAAGTCAATTTCAGAAAAAAATGGACTTGGTCCCATTTTTCGTAGAGGTCCCTACAGCCGCTACATCGAACAAGAATGATCACATGTCATAGTTTTGAGGCTGAACATATTACACACTATTATCATTATTATTGGTGGTGTTGGAAGTCGTACAATTTCAAATGCCTAGGTATTCACATCAGTGGCAGGTGAGCAGCGGCGGCTGGTGACTAAAGACGTTATGCCTGAATCACATGAGCTAGATCTCCTGCTGGATTTTCCAGTTGGACTAGTGGTACTGGCTCCCCTGTTAGTTTTGGCCTCACATGATACTTGTTACCATACTTGTCGGTAGACTTTTGTTCCCACAAGGCATTGCGCAGAACAGACAAGCTCAAAAGATGGACGAGCTGTTTGAAGAACGTTGCAGGAAAATAGCTACTCTTGCCATTAAAAGCTAAAATAAAAGTATGGGCTAGAAATTGGCTCGAAAGAAAATGTCGTAATTAATGTGTACTCAACAGGATTTTTAATGTACTCGGTTATGTATATTCATACATGAGATTAACATTAAATAAAAAAATCAAACATTTAATATACTGGTAATACATAATTAGGATTTTCATTATCGGTTAATCACATGTGTCGTGTACAACTCTTATTGCTTTGGAAAAATTCCTAAATAGTAATTAACACGAATGCACATCATTTCTGTTACTTGTTCTTTCATCGAGCAGCGAACAAGAACAACCAACAACACTCGGAAACCACAGACAAAAAACTTTCCCTTTGCCAACTCGCAGATTATCTTCACATGACCAAACTTTCGCTCTTATTGGCTGTTCCATAGAATCTAGCAGAGAAAGCCAGTTGCAATTAGAACACGGTCTAGCAGCCAGCCATCTTTTCCAGACAGGTAGCCAGTCCAGTGCCAACTAGGGCATTCCTACTGGAAATCCAGTTCCGTGTGATTCGGCCTTTAGGTGAAGGGCTGGTAGAAAAAAAATATCCTAATATCCTAATAATAATAATAATAATAACACCCTTATCCGACGAGAAAATGGAGTTTCTAACAAAATACACTAAATTATACATTTGCATCCATTACAAATTATTTCTGAATTCGTTTTTGCATTTTCTTTATATTCCGCCTCAGAAATGCAATCCAATACCAATAACTGTATACAGGGTGGTCCGAATGCTATCTTGGTTACTAATTAAATTTGTTCTCTGCTTTCAGATGGCTGACACAAGCAACTTGTGGATGAACGTTGTATGAACACTTGAACGTCCACAGACCGGCAACACAATAATAGAAGTACAACGTGACTTGAAATAAACAATTGAACTTGAATAAAGCTTGTCTACGTAAAATCTAGCACAAGACAGGGAGACGTATTTTGTGTCACGAAAATGGTGCATCCGTAACATCGTAAGTTGTACTGCAAGGGGTAGAGTAACGAGACATTCGGACCACTCTGTGCCTTCTTTTTCAATGTATGACGGTGAAGACATAGAGTATGGTCCATCACTGGACGTGAACCGCCATTGGCTAACGAGAAATGACGTTACAGAAGCAGCACAGTGCACTCGATTTCATGAAATTCTTTACAGAGTCTTTTAGTAGAAAAAAGAACAACACAGTCTTAGTAAGAATGAAAAGCGTTAATGCGAAATCATTAACGTACTTGGATCACCTAACATATTGCTTTATTATTTCATTTGAAGGAGAGAACAATGAAATAAAAGCATTCGCGCTGAAACATAATATAATAATATTATAATAACATTCTACAGGATGAGGCAAAAGTCCGGCACCACCCTCTTAATATGAAAACGACTTGACGGAGGGCGATGAAATTTCAGATATGGATAATTTGGGTGGGGGCACACCGGAGCTAGTGCGTATCATGGCAGCCATCTTGAAAGCTGCCATCTTGGAATTACATCCAGATTTTCGAATGGGAAATGGGTCATGTAGCATATCATTTTACATGTGCGTTTCCTCAAAAATAAGAATATGCGGTTATTTTTCAAATTAAAAGGGTGGTGCCGGACTTTTGCGTCACCATGTAGATTTAGCAAGCCGTCCGGATATATATACTCCGTACAGGCTATCTCTGGAGTAAGGCCGTGCATAGCGGTAGCGAAGGAGGGGAAATCGAGTGGGCAGAGCCAAGCAGTACACGCTGCTACGAATGCTGGTAACGGCAGTCGCTTTTCCCCCTCCACGCAATCCCGTTCACGTGTTCATTGGGGGAGCCGTCTTGCGCAGAGACTTGTTGCTCCAGAGATACTCGGGACAGAGTATAGCAAGCCGTCCGGTTGGAATGAGACATGGGTTTATTACAATCCTGGATTTCTATGTAATAACATATTCTATTCCTTTCTAGATACATACCTTGAACACGAAAATGTCAACGAATTATGTTAACTGACATGATTTTGCATAAGTTTTATGTTACATATTTTTTTTCCATATTTTCCATATTTGTTACTTTACTTTAGATAAAACAACATATTTCGGTACTTTTTTTTTTCCAATTGTGATCCTATTTCCTATATTTTTGTTCTCTAAAACATGATGAAGAAAATTTATATCTCATGTGATGTCATATTACGCTTAATGCTTACAGTCACCTAAAATTGACTGCCAAGTCGAAAGACAGGCTGAAGACCAAACAATATTACTGTAACTGTTATTTATCGAAAGATGCTGGAGTTTTCATCCCCTTTCTGATTACATATTTTAGTTTCGCTTTTAGGTTTAGGCAGAGCACCTAAAACCTTGGCATCGGTGGACAAGAAAGCTACTATCCTGTACGTAGCGAGTTACGCAACATGTTCCCTTGTACAACATGTACAACAGTAGCTATGATTATTCGATTGTTTTTTTCTGTAGAAGCTTTTCTTACAACTTGTTTAAAAAGTTACGAATATCTCTCTAACATATTTACATATTGTACAATAATTTAAGATGTGAAAAGTAATTAATAGTTGACATATGTACACGTTACTTGACTTTATAATACAAATTTTAATTGGAACAACTCATGTCCTTAAAATTATGTTGAATATGTTCAAATACAATAAACATCTCGCAGAATTCTTGAAATTGCATGGATACTCGATTATTAATATTACATATTATTTGATACTACATATCCTTTTGATAATACCCATTTAAGTACATATTTTATAAATTATTGTTACATATTTATGTACATATTTTGTACTTTGATATTGCATACAAATCCGAGATCTAGTTATTACTTAATCTTTCTTGAAACCCCTCCCCTCCACAAATGGACAAATTGTTCACGAAGTAATAAAAGTTGACTCGAGATATAATGGTGTAAAGTCATCGGTTTTTCCTCGCATCCACGTAACATAAAAAAGCTGGCATGGTATTTTTGGAAGTATTAACGACTATTAAATAGGTAATACCCGGAATTAGTGTAATTGTACTGCTTAAAAATATATTTATGGTAAAAATAACAGCAATATACAATTATCATCGGCGGTTATGCACGATGCAATATTCAAATTTATATTTGAAAGATTTTCATTAATATATATATATAGCTATATATCTCATCAGTAGGGCTCGGATAATTATGCATTTTGCATATTTAAGGATTTTTAACTAAAAATGCATACCTATTTCATATGCAGGTGCATATTTGTATGAAAATAAGTTTATAATGTGCATATTTCTGTACCCACAACCAACACCGAGCATATACTGTATTTATTTTTCTTCTCCTCGCTTCTCTTCTCTTTTCTTTATCTTATCTGTCTTTCTTCTTTCCTGGATTGTATGAAATTTAGCAAGTAATTACGTCATTCTCACCTCAACAATCGACTAAGCTGGCAACGCCGCGTGTAAGTTTCTTATCGCAAATGGACAACGTGTGGATCATCTGGAACTTGATGTGTCTGAATTTGTTGCCCTAAAATACAGTCCACTTGTATCTTGCGAAGTGGGACGTGTTTTTTGAATATAAGACTATTCTAGCTGAAAACAGAAGAAGTTTCAGGTTCGAAAATTTGAGACATGTTGTTATCAAATGCAATCATGATCTTGATCTGTAATGGTATTGTGTTTCATTTAACGCAGAACCATATTAATTGAGAAAATCTGTGTAGCGAATGAGCATTCAGAATAATGCATATTCATTGCCTGACATGTAATCCTTCATAGTTAATAATATACAGCATTTATAAATTAAATATATATATATATATATATATATATGTAATATGCATGAGTGAATGTGTGTATTTAATATTTCAAGCAGTTGCCGACGTCATAGTTACTCTTCACTATAGCTACATCCAGTGGCGGCGATTCGGTTCCAAAACTGGGGGTTCAAGGACAGTTTACTTTCACTTGGTAGATAAGATTTAGCATAGTGCGGGGGCAAAACTGGCAAAAAGTGGAGGGTAACTGCATCCCACGCCCTCCTTGATTGCCGCCACTGGCTACATCACAGGGAGGTAACGACGTGAATGTGCACGCGCTTACGAAAAAAACCGGTTACGTCCATTTTTGTAAATTAACAGGCAGACCGTGAAATTTCAACGGTAGAATAATTGCGAATTTCACACAAACTTGTAACAGCGTACCCTGTACTTCAAGACGAACTACCACTTTTGCACCCCGGATCGGTAAAACCTACGGATGTTATTTTCTTGTGCATATTTCTTGGCCGGGAACATATGAACTCTTTTGGCACCGCATCCGAAAGGAAGTGACATGTTTCCAACCACCGGAGATCAAAGTGTCAAGCTCCTTATGCTCTTCCTTTCACACCTGCCTTCATATTTGTCATCAAAGCCCGAGAGGACCCACTTTCATTTAAGTTTCAGCTGAAACCATTTTTAAAGCTCCTCACGTTAAAAAAAAAGGAAGTCCGAATGCTCTCAATGTTGCAAATACAAGTCACTGATTTACAATTGCAGACATTTTTAGTTCGGTATGTTTGGTCAGAAGCGGATTCAGAAGTTGCAGTTGGGGGGGACGATTTGCAGTCTGTTACCTCACCTCACCGAGAATCAATCCTAACCCAGACTGTTGTACTGTTTTATGCAAACAATATATGGTATTGTCATAGGCGTCGCCAGAAATGTTTGTAGGGGGGATCGGGCAAATGATAAAAGTTGAATAGCAGAAAAAATAACAATGAGTATTATTACCATGCTTATAAATGTCATTATACAATAATAGAAACAAATTTTATTCGAAATAATAATTATTATTATTAATAGTTGAGACTCGAGTGAAAACCAGCTCAACTATTTTGCATTATTCATTTTGCATTTTATGCAGTTAGTATCTGAAATGCATGTTGATATTAACCTTTGCACGTCTCGTTCAAGAAAAGGCTTTAAATGTTAGGGGGATTTTTTTTTCATAAAGTATGTTCTATGACCTCTCACCTACAACTGTAATTATTAGAATTTTGAAACTGTGGAACCATTTGTTCTTTGGATGAAATGGTGGAATATAACCTTGATCCTGTATTTTTTTTTACTTTGATTATTCTGTTCGAATACTAACTAAATGAACTTTATTTCTGTTCTTAACAATAAGAGTAACAAACTTTCGTTTTTCTTGTATCTTTAAATTAACGATGTCAATTTCCGGGGGGGGGGGGGGGGTCCACCGACCCGTTCGACCACCCCTCCCGACGCTCATGGGTATTGTGAACAGGAACCAAGGTAACTTCCCTGTTCTAGACATTAGAGAAATTTCTCAGGGAAGGCACGAGAACTTTCGAAAAAGTAAAAAAGTATTTATTATTTATGAAGTTTGAGTGTTTATAAAAAAATCAATACCTTCTTCTGTATTATTGCAACTCACGTTTGTTGTCTCTTGGTCATGTCATCTTCCGTGACAGAAACTGCAGTCGTACCTTACTGAATGTATCTATCTCTACAATCAGCAAGGGAACCGGACAAGGTGTCAGCCTTCAAAAGAAAGTTGATACTTTGTAAGATAAATATTAAAGATGAAAGAATTGATGATTGTTTTCGTACATTGAGCATGTTGTTAGACGAAAAAAGACTACAATTAAAAGAAGAAACCCAAAGATTGATGCATGCCTCTTTATAACATCTTATTGTCCACCTTTTCTTACAGTCTTCACGTACTCTTTTATCTCACAAAATAGTATCGCTGAGTGATACTATATTAATCTTGTATCTGTACCAAATACAGATTTAATTTGTATTTGGTACAAAGTCTGAAGAAGACCTTGCTAGAAGGTTGAAACGTAACGTTTAGTTTAAAATAAAATAAATTCTGCCTTGGTCAGCATATTGAGTTTTTGGTTATCATGCAAACGAGGCTTAATGGTGGTATGTTTATAATGCACACGGAATCCAAAATGTGTCAATTGCAGGGCCGGCCATGGGTGGGTGCGAGGCCCGGGGCATACAATTTACACGGAGCCTATAACCATATTTTGTCAGAGGTCTGGCACAATTATAGAATTTTGTTCCTTAGTCTAAAGTAGAGGTGTTCTATGCAACCTCACTATAAACATTATTACCAAGAATTATGGGAGGTTAATAAAAGTTTCTAAAGAAGTGTTACTTTTAATCTCCGATGTGCCAGTGAAGCGTATATTTAATTACAAAACTAGGTGTGTTCAAATATCAAACTATTACATTTATCTCACGTATCAAAGTGAAATTTTTAATCATAGCTAACAACAATCTCTACCATAATTGTTTTGTTGAATTTTAACGATGTAGTGAATTTACATTCTTTCGTACAAAATAATATTTTTACTTCACGATTTTATGTATATTAACTATTTTTGATAGAAATAATTGAACATGATTTTTATGCTTAGCATATGATTTCAGTAATTTTGAATATCTTTAAGGGTGTCAAAACAATTCATTAAGTCATGAAAAATCAGATTAGTTACTTAATTGGAAGCATCAGCTTCCTATAAACTCGTAATAAACAGCAAAAAAAAAAAAAAAATATTTGGTGCGGGGCGGCCCCTTGAAGCCCCTCCCTACAGCAGGCCCTGACAAATATGTTGAATCCAGTAATACATTAAAGTGCATAAATTCCAAATGCGAAATCTTCATTTTTAATTTGCTAAGAAGGGACTGAAACACTAAATAGGTCAATTCTTGAGTATTTCTGGTGTGTTTTTAATGGGTTTGTTTTGCATTTCACGGGAACAAGCTTGTTGCAGAAAACTAACATCTGAATTTTGAGTAAACTGAAGTAAACTGTTATAGATGTTACCGTAACATTTGCAACATTCCACCGTTTAAATGTAACTGCCTGTTAATTTACAAAATCATTTTTTTTTCGTGAGCGCATGCGCATACAAATTGTTCAAATTTAAATTTAAATGTGTAGCTTCAATAACTTACAACATACCATTTGGTCTGTATTTTACGATACGGTATAGTTGGATGACAATAGAAATTGACGATCTTAGTTTTACAAATGTTATTAACAAACCTGCTCACATTAAGTGATAGTAAAATAATGTAAACTGTGAAACGGAAGTTTCAGATAATCGAATCGGAACCGAACAAAAGTAAAATGTGCTCAAACGAGAAATCGTACCCTGAACCTTTTACTTTACAAGAGAACAGCACCATTCAATCGAACAAAGCTATGCTGCAACGACATCCCGTTACAATAGAACATGGATTATGAAGGAAGATGAAACAGTTTAACGCACTGACTCGCGAAAATGTTCGTGAAAATTTGTGTACAATATGAAAATTAATAGTTAGTATTTCCCTACTGTAAACTATTTCTGGCAAATTAATGGTTATTTACAGTCTATCTAAGTGTTACAGAACCAAACCTCCACAGCGAACATGTAACGGAACAAAAGAAAGAAGTAATATGGGGCTCTAGGAAGCCATATTGTCTTGTTCGCCATGAAAGCTGCGCGCGCACTACGTATGAGAGTCATGTGTTGAACGTGACTGGCTGAGATCTGGTCCAATGAAACATGGCAGGAGCGCCATTTTGAGATGCTATCTTACAACGTGTACATAACTTTGTGAATGTGCAGTTCATCGCAAAGGTACAATGCAACTGAATTAACAGAATCAGAATTACTACCCACATCAAAGCAGTTGATGTTTTGGCTTGAAGAGAGAGAAATTCTATTGATGGTTTACAGATACTGTAATTATTTTTTATAACATGTGCAAGGGCATTACAGAGCATTTTAAAATGAACATGCAAGGAAGTAGATAAGTTGGCTATTATTATTATTATTTTAACTTATTCGTTTGATTAACCATAAACTTTGGTTGTACGCTATCTTAACCATAAACACAAAAATACAAGTTAGCCATTGTAATTTTGAATGGGAACAAATGGGCCTAATTTGACTAGAATTACTAATAAACTATTGTTGCTGTTAACATTCGTTCGTTTGCTACGTATTTAAATACAGTTTGTTCACTATCTTCTCTTTATTTTTAGATTATTGGAGATATTACAAATTGTTTTTTGTGCAACGACGTAAAATAATCACAGGAACGTTACAACAAAACAAACGTACCGAAACGAATTGTACTCAGCCAGTACTCTGACATAGTTACAACCGTTGAAGAAACCATGTAATCTGACAAATTAGACACTTCTAAGTCAGGAATCGTTCGGTCAAAGTTATTTTTCAACTCACAAACACGTTTGCGTGCAAGGGCAAAATCACTGCCAGAACAATGGCGGCAAGTTCACGTAAAATGAAAACGTTATTATTCGACATGTTATTTCAATATACAAATGAAAAACTAAAGGTGTGGTGCGAAAGAAAATTATGAAGAAAAAACATTTGAATAATAGTCGTGGAAATATAGCGTCTAACCTTATGGTCACATTGAATCTGGTCTCTGCCGAACTTTACACTGTCGATTTCAACTGGCTGACGTTCTGGCGATGGTGGTCAAATTACATCAGGAAATTTGTTAGTGTGCTGGTAGTTTGATGTACAGAATGTACAGTGGGATGCACAAGCATTGTTCGGTAAATTGTTCATTACTATTTTCATTAATTTTCCTCTTCTTCCATACATTTTTACATTGTCGAGAGGTTGTCGCGAAGGTTTTCTTTCAATTATTGTAAAACTCTTTGCTGAAAATATATTGAAGACGGTGAAAGGGGTATGTTAACGAGCAGACACGTAGCCAGGGGGGGGGGGGGGGCTCAGGGGACTGAAGCCCCACCAGAAATCCTTCAAATATATAATTTAAATAGTGTATAGTGGTAATTAATTATACTTCCATTAAACATCTTGCATAATAACTGAGAAATTCATCTTCAGGGCTTCTACCCCCCAACCCCTACTTGCTCGCCTTTAGATGGCAGCTGCTGATAAGGGATGATCCCTCCCTGTTAACGAGATTCAGGAAGATTTTTATTTTTTTACACATCTTTAAAAACGAAGAAAAGTGTGGCGGGTGCTTTGCTATTTCCCTATAATTTTAGTCACATTTCCTCACTAAGGCCTTTATTATCCACTATTGTCAACGCATGAAATCAAGTTTACAGAGCGCATGGCACTGGTGAATTCGGCCGAAATCAAATAATTTGGTTCGAATTGATGGTCGGTGAAACAAGGCCATGAACGGCAGGAAGAGTGTCGGTTCCAATGTGACAGCTTACATTTATTTGCTTTGTTTTGTTCGTTTTGCCATTTACTGCCTTGTACGCAACAGTCTCCTGCCGTTGTATCTCCCAGTATCCAATGACAGCGCAGAACATTATCTTGAAAAAATCCAGTTTCCTTGCTGCTTCTTGCCCAAGCATTAGGGCTAATTGGTAGGTTGACCGCGAGTACCTTCTTAAGTAAACTCGGCAACAGAGGGTCACTGCCATAAAGGCGGTCTCCGCGCCGGATATAAGGACGGCGGGACCGTGCACATAGAAAACTAAATGCATCATACAGATTGATGCACCAAAATGCGTCGATTGATGCACTAAAGTGTGTTTTATGGCATCTGCGAAGAATCAGATTCACATTTGATGAATTTTTGTATTTCGTAAAAGTGAGGATTTCTTTCAGTCGAGATGCAATATAATGCATCATTTGATGTATTTTGATGCAACTTCCTACATCTTTCTCATCATTGAAAAAGATGCAGTAAGGTGCATCAAAACTCATCAAATGATACATTATAATGCATCTCGACTGAAAGAAATCCTCACTTGCATCACATGATGCACTTTGGTGTTTCTTTTACGACATACAAAAATGCATCAAATGTGAATCTGATTCTTCGCAGATGCCATAAAACACACTTTAGTGCATCAATCGACGCGTTCTGGTGCATCAATCGGTATGATGCATTTAGTTCTCTGTGTGGTGTAAAATTTCGGTCGAAACAGATGGTCACATTAGACCCGGTTTCTGCAGAATTTTTACACTGCATCTGCAGAAAACAGCAGAACGAACAACCATTTAAATTACCATCGATTCGAACCAACAATTTTTCTTTTTGGGTCGAATTCGCCAGAAGTGTAATGATGCTCTCCCTGCTTCATTTCTTGCTATGTTCCGGTGACCATAGAGAACAATAAAAAGTTTATTGACATGGTTTACATTGATTGATTGATTTGGTTTATTAGACTTCACCATTTTGGCTAATCGCGAAGATGAGGATGAGCGGTATGATGAAATTGATGAAGACACACTCACAAAGAACAATTTCAAATGCGAACATTAAATTCTCCACAGAATACATACAGATCGCAAAATTGTCAACTGCCGTCCAGAAACACATTAAAGTGCTAATGTTGCACTTCTGGTGCATCAAAATACGCTCATAAATGCATCAAATGGTACTAGGCACCAAAATTGCAGAAGTTGAAAACATCAGACACGATCATTCCGATCAGTTGTGTCAAATGATGCACCCAAAGTGCATCAAACTCGATTTGATGCATTTCGAGTTCTGTATGCATCCACAAAAAGTGGTAACATTCACTAGAAGTAATAAATTATGCGTTATTTCGCGTCTTAGCATGAAGGAAAAACGAGTTTAGCATGTAATTTTTCTATTTCAACTTACCGGGCCTCATTTGCGTTTCTGGGCGTAATCACAGCTGTGAAATATAAGGTTCTTACATATAGGGTATATGATTTCAATATTTATGGATGGTTCAATTACATCCCTTTGCATAACACAAAACCTAGCAAAAAATCATTCGCCATCATTTTCGAACTCAGCCCTCTAAATTCTATATTTAAAAACAGGTTATTGCATTTTTGTAACAATATGGATTTTATTGTAATTTGGTAAAAATTTCTGCAGGGACCCGGGCTTAATAGGTCCATGTCTGGATATGCTATTGGTAGGGACATTGAATTTTCGCGATGCGCGAAATCGCGAAATGTGAAAAAAAGATACAATTTTGAACATACTGGACGTAACTACACCCCCAATGATGAAATATGCATGAGTTTTATTCGCGAAGTAATGCGAAATGTGTGCTTTTCCACGAAATAACCGTGAAATATCATCAAATTAAGTAGAAAACACGCAAAAACCGACAATCGAGGTTGTGCGCTCAAACTGTCGATTTGTAACGAAACGTTTGCCTAAAGTTTCCTACCATTTGCAGCTGAAGAACATTTTATCTTCGATCACATCAGGAAGACGCTCCAAATTTGGATTTCCCATGCACATAATCTCAGTTCGAAAACTTCGCTCCCTGTCAAGCTGCATTCCTTTGTTTCCCCGAATGTCTACTCAACTTCCAGGTTTATTGAACTTGCTAGCTGTAGCAGCGATAACATTAGTCTGTTTTTTTTTCCACCGCTGGTATATACCGCTGATCTAACATTTTATTTACAGCTCTCCTCAGTTTTTATTTACCATAAATTTGTCTCCCTAGCTATTGGCATCATGTATTCACAAACACATTACCCATTTGCCATTTGTTTCTTTAAATATGATTTTCTTATAATTTTATGCCCATTTTACATGTCAAGTCATGTTGAGACTTTCCAAGTATTCAGTTTCTACAAATAATAGTAGTAAAAGTTTCGTGAAAAGTTAGACTGTGTCATAGCTACTAAAATTTACAAATGCATAACATGCTCGCATTTGACACACACAGAATCAAAAATGTGTCAAGTGACACAAATGTGCTGACACTAGTAACACACTGCTAATGATGCATCAAAATTCAGAGAAATGCATAAAAACGTACTTTTATCGACTGCTGTTCCTTGTGATGCATCAAAAAGTGCATCATCAACTTTGATTTTAGATATTTCGAGTTCTGTATGTAATTTATCAGAAAAAAATATGAAGCAATAATTTGTAAAAACTTAGTATGTCTTTTTTACAATATACATTTTCTTTTACAGAAAATACAATATTTGCAACTTTCCGTGCATGTTTGGTGCAATTTACTATCTTGCACTTTCATTATCATAATTTGTTATAGCGAAGTGTCTCATTGTTTTGTTGTTTTTATGCTGGAAGGCATAAATTTTGTTGCCCTTAAACAATTTCCCAACAGAACTTGACATTTGTACCAAAAAAAGAAAGAATAAGGTTGATGAATACAATTATGCAAAACGTCCGCGAGCACAATGACATATGATGGTAAAACTTTCGTGAGAAATGTTTCTGCGCGTGGGACATTTTCTGCACATCCTTCATGAATCTTCCAATAATATTCATTATAATTTAGTGAAGAACGATACTTTAAGTAATTAATTATATAGTCAACGAGATGATAATGAGAAATTTATATGTAAGTGCGAGAACGTGGCTTCATTTATCATATTTTATCTACTTTCATCTGACAGGTATCGTACGTTTATACGTTTCCTTACGATCCTTGCACTTCACACATTGCACGCTGAATTGTCATATGCAATTCGTGCGTTATGTCATTTGCATGTACGTAAAAGGAAGTGGTAAAAATAAAACTTCACTCGTTTCAGAAGTTGAAAAGAAAAGTCTCAAGGTGTTGGAAGTCCTTTATCTTATGATGTTGTTTATACGGCGTGCTTGCATTTTTTTATAATTAAAATCATTGTAATAAAGGAATTGTAATAAAATAATTGTATTTCCAAGGAAAATAATGTCAAAAAGCAAACGTGAGAACAGAAAAACGTCCGTACACACAGAAAACTAAATGCATCATATCGACTGATGCACCAGAATGCATCATCGATCGATGCACTAAAGTGTGTTTTATGGCTTCTTCAAAGAATCAGATTCACATTTGATGCATTTGGGTGCATTTTTGTATGTCGTGAAAGAAACACCAAAGTTCATCATACTGTTCCTTGATGCACCTTCTTGCATTATCAAAAAAGATGCATTCTGGTGCATCAAAACGCATCAACTGATGCATTGAAGTGCATCTCGACTGAAATAAATCCTCACTTGAATCAAATGATGCACTGTGGTGTTTCCTTCACGACATACAAAAATGCACCCAAATGCATCAAATGTGAATCTGATTCTTTGAAGAAGACATAAAACACACTTTAGTGCATCAATTGATGCATTCTGGTGCATCAATCGATATGATGCATTTCGTTCCCTGAGTGTAATTCCATCGATAGGCGGACCCTGATAAATTTACGAGTGGGCGGGGGCAGTTGCTGAAACAGAATATTGAATAGGTAGAAAAATGGAGGGAAATATTTATTCGACTATTTTCATTTTTATTATTTAGCACCGCTTTTCTGCCACTTTTGACTAATCGCGACGATGAGGATTCTAACCCGGTACCCTTGGCGTTGGGGCGCGATGTACTAAACATTCCGCCACGGAGGTCGGCCGGGAAAATTTATATTTATATTAGGCCTATTTTCTTCAATAAATAATAGTTTTAAGGGGGGACCGGCGTTCTGAACTCCTTCATAACAACCTTTCGATGCGCATAATATTCCAGTTGATGAAAATGAAATTCATATTATTATCTTTATGCAATTACAATTACTGTTAGTAGACAATGTCAATTGATAGTCGAGTCACAACAAACAGCAAATAAACATTAATTTTACGGGAGACCCATTCTAAATACGTTTTTGACTCTCAAAGTGTTTTTCTGCAGCATTTGCCCAATTCAACTGCACAGTGCCACAAAAAACAGTGCAAAATATTATTCTGGTTTCACATTACATTTTACATCCTGGAAGTTTTCCGCAAGAATAAATATGCTATCAAAACGTACTCACAGCAAAAATCATAAATCAATCTAACGAATAAATGTCATTAATTTTAGTACCCATCCACCATGACAGTGGAATGCATTCGTCCGATATAGCTTACAATGGCGTTGAACAACCGTGGACCTTGAAAATGTTGCACGTTATTGATTTGAAACACAATAATTACTATTCAGACATGTTCACTGCTCTGAAACACCAAGAAATGACACATAAATGCATGTTTTATGTGTATATTGCAATTATAAACGAGCATTTTTCGAGCATTTATTATGCAAAACTGATGATATGACAGTAAAATTATGTAAAATCCATAAATTATTCATTTAATGTGCGAAATAATTCAGTTGAACGTTGAAAAATGCTAGGTCGGAAGGAAAATTGCTGAAATATGCTAAAATAACCATAAAACATTAATACAGATCTTCTACACTAATTATTGCTTAACGTAACTACTGGTATAACGACATATGAGATAAACCTGAAAATGTGTCAAATTTTATGTGTGGATCTGAAATTGATCTGAAGTAAAATTATGTTTCTTTATGGTAAAATCTATTTATGTTTTCACCCAACTCTCTCTTGAAAAAATGGGGCTGGCTAGCTGCGAAATTTGCTGAAAATCTAATTTTATAAAAATTCAAAAGTAGTTATTTCGCAATTCATTAGTACTCAAGAGAAATAAAGTTTATGCACTAATTTTCATAGCATTAAACCAAGCATCATACATAGAAAAAAAATCGTTACTTGCACAGTTATTAGTGTCAAAATGGTTATTCATGACATAATTTATATTTATTTTTTATTTTTTTGAAAGGCACATATTGCAGAATATATTCTACCAAAACAATGTTTTGCAAGTAAAAGCTTGCATGCCTTCTAAAATATTAAAAATTATGCAAGAGATAATTCTAAATTCCTTATTCTAATGTATGTACCATTCTAATATTTTTTTTGCAAAAATAAAAAACTCAAAACTGCTATACAATATTTATTTTACTATATTAGATTTGAAATCTAGACATTTGGAACATTTTGAGTTGTTTTTCTTTATTCTTTACAATTTTTGGCATATTTATTGAAGCAAAACATTAGTTTCAATTTTAGTAAAATACATAGGCTATTTAAAAAAATATTTTATGAAATAAATATTATTCCATCCTGGCTACTTTCTAGAAATTATTTTACACTATTGTGAAAAACAATAATTTCCAAGCCATTCTATATGATAGAAATAAAAAAAAATATATTTTGGGTTCTTTCTGTATTTTTTTCATGGTCTAATTTATTTTTAAGTGATTAAATAGTAGGCCTACATCATGAATACGTTTTGAGTCAAATCCTGAGAGATACTTATGTAATTTGCAGGTAACTTTTCAATTTTTAGTGAAGAGACCTAGCCCTGAAAATCCTTGGTTACTTATGCTGAAATTTTGATTCTTTTATGCTGTAATTTTTATTTTGTTTTCAATATTGCAAATAAATAAATGAAAAACAACACATAAATTATTAAGGTTACCGTTATGATCGGATTATAATTCGTAATAGCTTCCATTAGATGTGTGTGCAAATATAGCTCTTATTAACAAATAAATAAATCACATTTACAAATGAATTTTTTTGCACTCTCGTAGTCATTGAAGAGTTTTATCTACTTTCAATGCTGAGCTTAAAAATATTTTTATGCGATTTAATGATACTAAAGATTTGTTAGCAATTAAAAAATTTAAGGTATCTAGTTATATTTACTTATTAATTTTACCGTTGTAACAATTAATATAGATGTTTGTTTCTGTGTTTGACTAATCAATCTTCTGTAAGGGATATTTAGAATTTTATGGGCAGTAACTCGCGTAATGTAAACGAAACGATGACGTAACACCATAAATATGGTCGCATTCCGGAATTTTTTCTATAGAAGTGGGCCTGGGAAGGTCCTTGTATTTTATAAGCTTAACAATAGAGGATCCGGACAGAAAATGGCAGTTCTAACGTAAGTTTATTGACTGATGACGCGCCTCAGTCTGAAAAGCCTGCCGACCGCCATGCCGTTTCCATAGATACGGGGTGGGTTGGCGGGCGGTGTGTGACAAAGAGGGGAAGAGCTACGACCCGAGTTAGGCTTAAATCACCGCCGAAGCGAGCGATGGGTAAGTGTGTTTCGTTATCACCAATTACATCTACTTTTAAGCTCTTGTTGCAGGGTTGTGATGTTATGATCGCGTTGCTGAAGCCTTGGCGCGTCTTTCTGTCACAGAAGAGTCCATCCAAAGGTAGTAAATAAGTGAGTATTTGCGAAAAATTGGAGAATAAATTGACGAGAAGCCATAGCTTACCTCGGCACGGTGATCATTCGTAATGGCGGCGTGAAATCCGCTCTGAGAACCATGTCTGCAGGCAGCAAGAAACCACATCCAACAGTTGCACACGTGTCGGCTAACTCACAAAACGTAATTCCTGTTGTTTCATTACACGTTCTTGTGTAGTTTGTGGTATGAGATTAGCACAATACTGAACCTTATTTTGCCCTTGCACATTTCTGAATTCAGTTAAAGACAATAAACACACATTTCTCACTGTTGCAAGAGCATGATACACACAAACATCTTGATAATGTTTCACTACTTTTTCTTTACGGATCACGCGCGAAAATATACAGATTCGTTCGTAAACTCCACGCGGCAGTAAACTAACAGAAATCGCCTGCAAATATACAAGCTCAACTCAACACCACTGCGAATCACAACCTAAACCTTCAAGGGTCGATGAAAGAAGTAAAAAAAAGTCTTAAAACCAGCTGTTGTTCCCCAGAGTAGAAAACAGACGCTTGTAAAAAAGCCCCAAGGGAGTGTTTCACTATTTGACCATATCGTCTTGCTTCCCCAGACCCCAACTTAGCTTTTTCTTCAGTTTGTAAGGTGCCTTTTCCTCCTGTGCGAGGGAGGCTAAAAAAAAAAAAAAAAAGAATAACGCAGCTCCTTTCTTGTTGCTATCTATTGAAAGCACAAAAAAGAACTCTGGAAAGACACTGAGAAACCAAACAATGCACAACTGCGTCGTGATAAGCTGGCTGTAAAAATGTGCTTCGTTGTAGACCTGTACATGTTGGGGTGTCTGACCAGGGACGAGTTTAGCAAACGGTAAAAGTTGTTTTCAGCGATAATGACTGCTCGTATTTATGATGTGTTTTACGACCACAATCAGGTTCTATGCTAACCACAGGCTACTAAATGGACACTCTTTCTTCTTCTTCGGGCAGGTGCATTTTTAACTCACTTTTGCCCTTGCAGTTTCAATACAATGGCCCAGTTTGCAGTATTATAATTGCTGAAAATGGCCAATTTTTAATGACTTTATCATTTAAAATCATGTGCAGTGAGCTTAATAAGAATTCTTATCCATTCTGTTGTCACTTGAACATCATATATTTCTATCATAATAATCGCTTAATATCAAACCATTATAGCAATTACTCTTGTTTATCTTCTCTCTTCCTCGTCTAATTATTATGATTTACAGCGTTTTGTTTAGCACGTGTCTTCTATTTTCTTAATTCACAATATCGTGCCCAAAATGATAATTTGTAGAGGTGGGATCGCAAAAATAATTTAGAATAAGAACCAAACTATTGACTGTGCAAAAGGGGGGGAGGTTAAAACGGTAATAAATTTCATCAATAATTCCCCACAAACGCATTCGTTCAAATGAATTAGTAAGTAGCCTGTGCACTTTTCTAATGCACTTTTTGATTAGTTTGTACTTTGAAATTTATTAATCCGGAAAATAATGTACAATGACATTTTTAGATGCATTTGCTTCATTGCTCAAGCATTGTTTTAGGTTTATTAATATCTTGATTATGATTATTTTCCTCTGCTGTTCATTTACTAAATTACAATAATTCTGCCATTGGATCTCCGCGAATTTATTTAAGAGTAAGGGTCTGATTCCAGTCTAATTTACGGACGAATTATTTATAATTTGTTGAAAGAAAATTACAAAATTTTCATTCAAAATATATCTTAAATATATATTTTTTTAAAACAACTCTTTTACGTTAAGAAAATATGACAAAACGATCCCGGTTTGAGCAGTTATTTTCGCATACAGAAACTAGATATCCATGGTTAAAACCTAAAGAAAAACTATTTTTTACTAGTTATTTAATTAAGTTATAAGCTCTTAAGTCAGTGGTTAAACAAATGACGCTAACTGACCGATCAAACACTAAATTGCACAGCAGGTATTTCGATGAATGTTCAACATAAATCATGTCACTAAAAGTATCCAAGGAAAAGTATACTTTAGTGCAAGAACTAAGGTGAAACATAATTGAACTGAATTGTTCACAAGGGCATTGTCACTCTGTTTTCATAATATTTCGTACAAAATAAGTGCGGGATGTTTGCTAAATTGTTTCACTCTTTAGAAATTCGTACTGGCATGCTACCATAAGCTTACCAATTTTTAAAAATAGTGCAAATAATAAACAGGATTTAGAGGTATAAATGAGGGTTACGAAAGTTGAGTAAATTAGAAAAAAAGCACTAATTAAAAACGGATATATATTTTTAACATATACACGCTAACTCAAAACTAAAACAAAAACTGTTTTTAAAAATATATAATTTTTATGTCCCTCCAGTAAAAGTCCTGCGATTTCGTCTATCAAAAAGATACCTTAAAATGTAAATATTCTTGCATTCTAAGTACATTTTAAAAATCTTCCGGAAATGTATTAAGGGATTCTAATCATCTTAAGGCATTTATAAAACAGTAGGAGGTGAAATCATTCTCAACACTTGAGCCTAATGTGGTGTTAGGAGGAGGCATTTCCCTGCGCCGACTTGGTTCTGGGTTAGTACGCCCACCATGACGTGATAATGTCCCATAAATCGGAATAATGGCGCCCAGAAACCAAGTCAAATATTTCCGGTCTATTAGGGCTGAACTTGAGACGTGTAAGAGCTGGAGGGGGGAGAGCAGCATAAATGAAAGACAAAACAATAAAAAAAAAGGTTAACCTGTAGGCACCGGAACCCAGAAACCACGTGCTTCTAATTTCCAATTCATTCGGACCCAACGAAGAAACACTGTCCTGTTTCTCGTCAGTACCTTAATTTCGAGCTGCAGTTTTCCCCTTTCACACATACAGTGCAAGTTGGATTGGTTATTTGCAGCTTATTTAGGGCGATTTGATTATTATACACCAGACGTGGCAGTTTGTAAGTTTATGATCCAACTCGCTACAATTAAATAGTACAACAAGTAGCTTAAAAGGCTTCAGAAAACCTTTGTCATTTTGTATAAACATAAGAGTACAAGTGTGAAATGAAGACAATACGATGACATTGAGATTTTGCCTGTGTTAATTCCAAAGAGCTATCGTTTTTTGTGAGAACACAAAGATAAAAAAAGGTGAATACTAGTCGTACCACACGATATTCACGCAAGACTAAAGTGAAAATAAATAATTCGATGACATTGAGATTTCGCCTGTGTTAATTCCAAAGACCTATCTTTTTTTGCAAGAACACAAAAGACCAAAACCGGTAAATACTGGTCGTACCACGACATTCATGCAAGAATACACGACAGTCCCAAAGTGAAAATTTAAATATTTAAACTTTGCAATGGGGGGTTTGTGGTTCCAAATTCCAAAGCAGCGATCGGCGTTGCACCAGAACTAATTTGAATAGGCTACAGTGTAATTATGTAGGAAGGAACGGTAAGGTGATAAATTTGAGTGGGTGGGGCAAGAAGACTTCGGATGATAGATGTGGAGGAAGTAATGTGACCAACGAGTTTCAGGATCATCGCAAACATACCACAACTTCCGGGGACGTAAGAGTGACATAATTCACAACAGCGGGCTTATCACACAGCCCAAGCACTGGCGCTTTGAGTTATAACAACAAATCCCAAATTTAGTGTCATGCGCTACTGGTGAAAGGCAATAACGTGTAACCTTAATAGCTCGATAAAAATCATAATAAACCCGCTTTCAAGAACGGAGGGGGGTAATTGTCGCTTCTGAAAAGGGGAACAGAGGGGAGGTCATGTGACAATGACATGCCCCTCTTTCGAGAGCAAACATGCCCCTTAATTTATACCGACAAGATAATGGGACGGGGAGGTCAACGTTGGTTAAATAGGGTTAACTTAAACAGTGGTGTGTACTGAGGTAGCGGCTTATTATGAACAAGTTTTGGCGCGAGAAAGACACAACTTGAAGATTCCTGTGTTTTGGGAGGGAAAGTTTATAATCTTAGCTAACTCACCTATTGGTCTGGCGTCCCGTTGTTGGACAGACGTCTCCAATATTGGTGTCTTCGGTTCAACATTGCGTGTGTCCACAGTATACCCAACGTGTGAATTTCCAGCCTGCCGACTTGCAATACGTGAGTTAGGTATTGAAGATGCTTTACGGTCTGCCCCAGCTAAAGAGGGGTGCAGCGGAGGCAGGGGAGGGGGAAGTGTGGCCGACTGGGAGGGGGCGGGGGGGAAACAACGGCGCGGGACGATGGAAGCTACACAGCGGAGTCGAATGCCTGCCAACCCCTCTCTCCCGCCCCTTCCCGCGCGCTGACGTAAGACCACGTGACCGCATAGACCTCCCAATCACATTACCTTCCGCCAAACTAAAATTGTAGTATAGGCTGCCCGGCTCGCGCCCAAACCCGCAGACACTGAAGAATATCATCATTTCGACAATTAATTAAATTAAAAGGGGAAGCGTTGGGCAATTTGCTGGCCTCCTAGCGTTCGAAGCGACAGACATACCACTTCTTCAAGAAGTATATCCGGGCCTAGACTATTTATAGGCTTATCAAAAAAGCATTTAAGCAATACAAATGATGCACATAATTATTTTTATAATGGCTTATGTAACCACCATGATGATATCTCAAAATCAGTGTTCTGCCAGCCGAAGGGAGAGTCGATTATGATTGTGTTTGGAGTCCACTTTATCGGGACAGGACCTACAATTAAAGTGCGATCCAAACCACCATATGTGCCTCCACCGGGTATCGAACCCGGGACCCCTTGATTACAAGCCGACGAGGTTACCGCTTCGCCATCGGGGAGGCCCAAACAGAGAATTGGAATGGGTACACACAAATCTAAAATGCATCATATCGATTGATGCACTAAAGTGTGTTTTGTAGTTTCTTCAAAGAATCAGATTCACATTTGATGCATTTTGGTGCATTCTTGTATGTCGTGAAAGAAACACCAAAGTGCATCATTTGATTTAAGTTAGGATTTCTTTCAGTCGAGATGCAATTTAATGCATCAGTTGATGGTCCTTGATGCACCTTCCTGCATCTTTTTGGATGATCCACTTAAACGTTTGGTCTGAGCTACAGAGTTTATGTAGCTCAGACGAAACGTTTAAGTGCATCATAAAAAACGATGCAGGAAGGTGCATCAAAACGCATCAGCTGATGCATTAAAGTGCTACTCGACTGAAATAAATCCTCCATTGAATCAAATGATGCACTTTGATGTTTCTTTCAGGACATACAAAAATGCATCAAATGTGAATCTGATTCTCTGAAGAAGCTACAAAACATACTTTAGTGCATCAATCGATGCATTCTGGTGCATCAATCGATATGATGCATTTAGTTCTCCGAGTGTATCATTACTCTACAGTGCTTAGTTTTCTCTTTAATAATATCAACTGATAGAAACCATATGATTACAACCAGGGGGAATTTATAAAATTTGAGCCCATAGCCTATCTTTTGTCTTGAGCCATGGCGATATTATTATTATTAAAAGTTTTGTTTTCATGGTACTGCACTTCCACTAATTGCATGCTCTGTATTAATAACACCTGCAAACTTTAAAATATGCACACATCTGATTACAAATTATTAAACTTCGTTTACGTTTAAAATGTTATAAGTTATTTAAATATAAGAAACTACTTCCTTTTACATTATTTCATGAAATAAGCAAATAAAACGACTTGACATGTTGTTTATTTTGCTATTATCACAATATTAAGGAATTTTAATAGTCGATGTCACTTCTGCCCATTCAGCGTCTCATTTTTTGTGCGTCAGCTCCCTTGACATAAGGTAAAACTATTTTGTGTAATTTGTTTGCAGTGAAGGGTGAAAATGTAGACAGCCGATATTATTTAGCTCGCAACTTTGGTGAAGGATAAATTCAGGGAGCATGAACAGTAGATATTACATTCGTTCATCTAATTTATAAGAAGTGTAAGTAGCGGCAAGTATTTAGGGAATTCTCTTCTCTAGACTTCAGAAAGTTCCTTCACAGGGGAGCTTCTTTATCTGTACCTTCGTTTCCCCTGTTGCTACCATTTATACAGAAATCTGTGGCTTTGATGTCATTATGGAAATTCCCTCCGCATCTGCGTCAAAGGTTAACAGCTCCCAAGTTTTGGGAACGAAGGTAAGTGCAATTGTTTTGGCCGGGAGTGGAATGTACGCTAGGCACTATGATTGAATATTGTCCATCTTTTCTTGTGTAATATAAATATCTGTATCATCAAACGTAGTATGAAGTGTATGATTTCAGTTGTAGCTAATTGACACTTCAAGTGATATTTTAAAAGATATAGAAAAATGTAGTAGCTATTTGTGTGATATTTTTAAACTTTATATAACTTAATGCTCCCCCCTCCCCCTCACACATAATTTACTTTAACATATGCATAAACATTGATTTATTCAAACACAGCATACGTTCCTTGCATAATGTTTCGACTTTATGGAACAGGTCACAGGTTAATGCCTTTTCTCTCTTCATCATTCCTTCTTTAATTTCAAATTATTTTGCCTTAACCTATAATACTCTGAGTTTTAATATTTAGTTATCATTATCCATACACATTTTTATTTTGTCTACTTATTAAAGTCGTGATGATGACACAGTTTAGAGTGGGATACGAAGCACCGTGCAATGTGACTCCACCGGGAGTCGAACTCAGGACCCCTTGATTACAAGGCGATAAAATTATGCAAAACAAATGGCAAGAATAGAAATAAAACACAGTAAGTGTTCATATATATTTGTCATTTATAATAATGTCAAGTTGACACGAAGCGGGAAAGCTTTTACACTAACACTTTTGATGCATATCTCGAAATACATCAAATCAAAGGCGATGCATGCTTCAAATGACACAGTTAAGCGTCTAATTTTGGTTTCTTTGAAATGATTGTGTATTATCTCAATTGATGCATTTTGGTGTCTCATTCCGAACAACAGCTGACAAAGGCACCTTTTATGCATTCCTGTGTGTATTTTGATGCACCAAACATGCATCTTTAGCAGTTCATGCATGTTGGTTCACACAGAAAACTAAATGCATCTAACGATTGATGCACAAGAACTCATAAGATTGATGCATTAAAGTGTGTTTTATGTCATCTGCAAAGAACCGGATTCACATTTGATGCATTTATGTATGTCGTAAAAGAAACACCAAAGTGCATCATATGATGCAGGTGAGGATTTTTCAGTCGAGATGCACTTTAATGCATCAGTTGATGCGTTTTGATGCACCTTCCTGCATTTTTTCGATGATGCACTTAAACGTTTGGTCTGCGCTACAGACTTTATGCATTTGTTTATTTCAAATGATGCATTTACGTTTCTGTGTATGTCTATAGCCTACATGATTGTGTTAATTCACATATTTTTGGTTCTGTATGCATCAATAATAAGGCAATAATAATAGTATTCAAGAAATTGAAATATTAGCGTTATAATAAATAGTTAACTTTGCTGTATAATGGGATTAGTAAGTTTTCAAAAATGAATAAAAATAATTTAAAAATTAGTAGAGCCAACAGAACAGTGAATGGCCCTGGAAAAAGTTGTGACAAAATGCATTATATATTATGTAATTATAAATTATTTTGTGTTTTCCTATAGTCATCATTAGTTGATTGATTGATTTGGTTTATTTTACTTCGCTTTTCTTCCACTTTTGGCTAATCGCGACGAAGATGATATGATGAAATTATGAAGGGACACCCACAAAGAATACTCATGCACAGGCCGGGATTCGAACCTGGGTCATCGGTTCTGCTACTACTACTGCCATGGGCGTATCCAGCGTGCCCCGTCCCGAAAATTAGTTACCAAAAATTTTGTGTAATGGCAAAAGTTTTAATACCTCTTCAATGATTTTGACTGACAATTTTGATTAAATATTAAAATTGTAGTAGTTGTGATTCTGGCTTGAAATAAAAACTTAAATTTTATAATTTATGGGTTGTTTGCCCGTCCCTAGAAAAAGTCTGGGTACACTAATGACTACTGACACTACTACTAATACTAATACTACTACTACTACTACTAACTATAATAATAATAATAATATTGTGCATTTTTCTACCTGAGAAGGTGAGCGAATTTCTTAGCATCATCCCACAGCAAACTGCACACAGAAAACTAAATGCATCATATCGATTGATGCACTAAAGTGTGTTTTATGGCTTCTTCAAAGAATCAGATTCACATTTGATGCATTTGGGTGTATTTTGGTATGTCGTGAAAGAAACACCAAAGTGCATAATTTGATTCAAGTGAAGATTTCTTTGTCGAGATGCACTTCAATGCATCAGTTGATGTTCCTTGATGCACCTTCCTGCATCATCAAAAAAAGATGCAGGAAGGTGCATCAAAACGCATCAACTGATGCACTGTAGTGTATCTTGAACTGAAAGAAATCCTCACTCGAATCAAATGATGCACTTTGGTGTTTCTTTCACGACATACAAAAATACACCCAAATACATCAAATGTGAATCAGATTCTTTGAAGAAGCCATAAAACAAATTTTAGTTCATCAATCAATATGATGCATTTAGTTCTCCGAGTGTAATTTAGACACTGCTATCCAGAACTAACAACCAAGGTAATTGTTGACTTTTTCTTAAACTAGCAACCTAATAGAATAATACGAAATAACAACATAATGTATAGATTTTAGTATTATTTTTAATACTGTACTGTTATTACGTATAATTATCGTATACTTTTTTTCATCAACAAGATGTGGAACACATTACAGTTACTAATGTACAGTGATCAACACACTTAAAGCAAAAGATTTCTTGAATTAATTAACACGCCTTCTACCTCTATTTTCAACAAATAATAATAATAATAACCACAGTTCATTACAGAGTTCTTTTCGTTGATTCTTCACTAGAGGTATCCGATTTCTAAGTCACGATAACGTGATTTGCAAATCTTGTTTGTCCAGAATCAAGCATTGAAATCCAAGTTAGCAAAACTTGACCAAAAAAAAAAGTCAGCTGAACACAACGTATGTCGTTTAATAACACAAATAAATGTGTTTGGTATACGTTTAAGTAACGAGGAATGAAAAAAACAAATGAACCTCGAACACATTACACTACTCACTCACGAGTGTTCAAAAACGACTAACACACACATATCACGCACTGACACAAGTCTACACACACATATGAAGTTCACAGAGGTTATATTTTAATGCAAGCCAATTCGTCCGTCTGTCTTTTCGGAATGAAACGAAAAAATGTTTAGAAACGCTACCGGGACGCCATCTGCAGGAAGTTTTGGCAATTATTCTCCACGTAGTCAGGTACTCTCCCCTCGGCCGGAATATTGTACTGGAGGAAAGAAAGAGAAAAATAAAAATAAATAAAAGGAAATGGAATTTTCTTTCGAGATATAAATAAAAACAAAAAGAAAACTGTACCGACAAAACAAAATATTAATGACCGAAATTGAATTATTTTTACAGGGAAAATATTGAATATTAAATTCATATCATGTAATTACTCTTTTTCAGTCATTTTATACTCAATCATTTAATGAAAAATCATGCATGTTTTACAGGTAGCAAGCAGTAAGCGATATAACCTCGTATATACATTTGGGCATTTTAAACTGTTTCCATTAATATTTCTGTTTTGTGCTTGTACCACTTAGTGGCTAAGCTACAAATTTCATTTTAATATATATTATTATTATATTGTATGCAAAAAGTAATTTGTAATACTCTGAGCAATGCAAGCTATTTTGAATTTACATACACACACAATACTTCCTAAAGAGGTTGTAAAATTGAACGCCAATTTTTATTAGTCATTTCGACGGAATCCTTTTTGTTCTCCTGTATTAACATATTAACGACAATCTTTTCATACATATATAGGCCTTGGAGATAAATATACGTTATATTGTTGTTTGTCAAATGAAATTGCATTAACATTTATAAGTAAGCTTAAAAAGCCTTGAAGAACATCTAAAATTTGTATGAACTTGAAATTCAAGTTCAGTAAACAAAGATGCATTACACAATGTATACTAAACAAGGGAACAGTGAATATTATAGTACCACTTAAATTGCAGTGTCATGAAGTGTTATTTTGATTCAAGTGAAATAAAGAGAGACTCAAGCTGAACTACACATTATGGAAATAACTAATGTGAGAACTTATTAAAAGTGAAAAATTACGTGAATCACATTCGAACAAAACAAGGATGGATATTAAGGAATCCAGCGATGTAGTTTAACATTGCTCAATCAATTTCTAAGTCTGTTATATAATTTTTATATCCCTTGTACAATTCTTACAAGCTCAGATAAAAAGGCATGAGAAGCAGCAACAGAAAATTTTATTTCTAGGATATTTGTGCACATTTAGATCTATTTATATTTAGTGCTATGTTTGAATCATGTTTCCTAATTAAACTTACTATTAAAAAGTTTAATGAGAGTACCTGTACAAATAATAATCCGTGGAAAATATACCAGTTACGTATGTCGTTAAGCTAAAATATTATTCTGAATAACTGCTTCATTCAAAGACAATATTTCGAGAATAATGCATAGAAGATAAAAGGTTGATAAAAGGTATGGTACTAGCTTTAATTTTTCTCTCAATATTAGTGTTGAATTTATATCATGTACTACAGTACATGTGTTAATAGTATCATTAAATCACATAGAATATAAGTGAACATTATCAACATCAGTTAACAATAAGTGAGATTTTTCTTCAACGTGTACACATGTATTAATATCACTGTACTTATTATCTGTTCCCAGATCATTGTTTCACAGTAATGCCATTAAAATGTCCTAATTATATTTTTATAAATGGCAGTTTGACAAATGAATTATTATCCTACAAGCCTTTATTTAGTATTTATTAAAGGACATAGTAAAAGAGGTGATAATTCTTTAGACAATTCTAAATCAATATTTATCCTGATATTTTAATTGTATAACTTTTCTGTCGGCCTTAATGCTTCATAATATTATTAAAATTTTGATTATAATATCCCACTGCACAATGCACATCGTTAAATTGTAGACGCAGGTGATGTGAACTATAAAATACAAAATGCCAATTGGCTTTGATTGCACAATGCTTAAATCGAAATACAACACGCGCGTTATTTTGTAAGACAGACGAACTAAAAGGCATAACATTCTTACATGACACAATAACACCCCAACAAACAAGTATATTAAAAATCAACCATTAGAATGTGCTGTCTAACAAGTTGGTCTGATAATTGTTAGAGAAATATGCGAGCAAGATATGGTGCAGTTGATACACTACTGTAACATACAAATATGATGCGACATATTACATTAATAAACACATACACACATACTATTACACTACATGTGCAGTCCTGTTAAATATCTAAATGTGGTTAGTAGGTTTAATAACGAGACTATTGCTGTTGTTGGATTACCTGATTCTTGGTTTCGTCTTAACTTCTAATCTGTTATATCGAAGTAGGTCCAATATGAAAATAAACGTCATCTTTTTACTTGACTCGCAATGATAAACAGTTGTCAACTGCTAATATATAGAATTATTCTTAACATTTAAGGCGATCTCCTATCCCTACGAAGATTTGACCATTTTTACCATGTAAGCTTATGGGGTAAATTTGGTCACAATTATCTCGAGAACCAGTCGACAGAAAATTTTGAAGTTTAAACTGAACACTGAGAAAGGATGCTTTTAGAGAATCACTGACTGATATTTTCATTTGCTGCATCAGCGTTCCGAAAATTAATTAATTTCTACATGAAATATCGTATTTTTTTTCACTGTTCTTGATAGGGCAACCTTGCTCTCGTCGGCAGACTCACCATAGGACCTCGCGGTTATAGTATAATGAGCTGGTTGAAAGAGAGTTGGAACACCGGGTGGTTTTGTCCCAACACACAACAGGATTAGAAGAAAATTGTCCTTACTTCTTCAGAAATTCGTCGAATTTCGCTGTCTCGAGTCAACATGGAAATTCATCATTAAGACTATAAATCCCAAAGATGCACACAGAAAATTTCATGCATTTTGCAAAATCTGTGTAAAATCTGTAATAATGCTAAATGTAACTGATTTTATAAATAGCATATCACGTGAAAATTCATCAGATAGTAATATGAGAAGTTCTTTCCTTATGTAACCAAATTGCTCCGGGTTCATAAGCTAGTCCGTCTTGATGTTTGGAATAAATATTACCTTTTTTCGGAATGCAGCGAATGATGCTTTTAAAATGTTTCTTCAAATTTTAAGTGACAAATTAGCAAGAATATCATTACTAGGATTAAAGCAAACAAGCCAAGGATGGTATCGAAACGAGACGAGATAACACTTGGCATTGTCTCGATCTCATCTCGATTTGACTCGTTCTCGTCTCAAATAGATATACTGACTTCTACGACGCTACGAATTCTCGAAAAACAAGATTTCATCCCGAATACATGCAACCACTCAAAACAGACCCATTGCCATTAATGGATTGATTTTTCAATAGACCCTAACTATAAACAAATACATCTATAATAATCATATGGATATCCGCTTGATATGTACAGGTTCTCCTGATGGCCTAGTGGTAATCAAGAGGCCTCGGGTTCGAAACCAGGTGAAGGATCCCACTTTATATTGTACGTCCAGTTCCGATTACCCTATCTGTGCGATAAGTGGACTTAAACTCGAGTTTGGTAAAGCAAATTTGGTTCAGGCTTTAATTTCATACCAAAGTCTCGAACAAGACAGAGTATCATACAGAGTGGGGCACGAGAAAGTATCCCGAGTCAGTATAGCATATGTTGCTGACTCGGGTTACTTTTTCGTGCGCCACACTGTACAATAAGTCTCGATATAGTCTCGCTTTTACAGACGTCTGTCTCGGTCAGGACTCGTCTCGAATTTCACAAGGACGATTCTGTCTGGATAACCATTACTAAAGAAAAGTAAATCATTCACTTTAATTTATGATGACCACTATTACATGGGAAAAAATGCATTACATTTTAGATTGAACAAAAATGCATCAGGGTGTTTCTCTTGACACATTACGTCATCTTCTCTTGATGAATTAAAAATACATTGGATTAAATGTCTGAATAAACGACGAGCCAAGCAGCCAAGAATTTTTACACATGGTTGTATCAAGTGATGCATTTGAACTGCTTAAAATAACTTCGGTTGATTTCATTTTTCTGTTTGTAGTGAGGTTAGCAAGGGAATCAACCAAGAATGGCGAACGGGTATTGGTTGACGAGAAATGGCGTCATTAGTGGGAATATAGTCACTTGCGTATGGACAGGAGAGCTGATGGGGCTACAGCCCCTCCAGAAATTTTGGAATCAACATTTTCAAATGAAAATTGCAAGAACTCAGGAAAAATCAAAGTGGTAAACGTAAACGCACCGGAAAATGACAACCATTTCCATTTCTGTCTTGGAACAACTTTTCAAAACTATAATTACGAAATATTTTGTAGAGTGTAACGCCCATCCCCTAAAACGCACCTATGTAATATCTTACTTTACAATTCAAGCACCTCCAAAAAAATATTCTGCGTACGCTAGTGAAAGCAGGAATAATATAGCTTCCTTAGAAGTAACTTTCAATCGTTATGTGTCTGTACTTCACAAAATACCATGGAAACTCATATAACGGTAGTTTTTCACAAAATCAAGAACGTGTAAGGCCGGCTTTAGACGAAAGCATTTCATGGAACATTTCTGTTAACTTTTGCGAATACATTGTATAATATATACAGCACGAATGGCACGTTGAGTTACACCATCTATGCTGAGTGGACAGTGCTTACAATTGAAACATCTACAATATTTTTCCATACGTGTACAGTAAACGTTGTAAAGTATGTATTTAAGCAGTGCCATTGCTTTTGTACCTAATACCGTTTTATACGAGACGTTATTCCTCTCGGTTCAATAGTTATCGGCTTTTAAAAGTGTGAAGTGATACATTGTTTACATTTCACGCGGCCGCCATTACAACTGCACTCGTGACCTAAAGGTCGCTTGTGATTGGTTACGCTACGAAAAATGTTACGGACCGAGCCTATCCTTGAGAAATGCCATGAAATATCTCACTTTACATGGTAGCTTATTGGTCATGGCACAAATGCTAAAGAAAATGCCTTCGTCTAAAGAGGGCGTAAGGCAACGGCTGGCCTGGATGCAGGACGTTTTCAGGACGGCGGGGGGGGGGGGGGGGGGGGGGGGTAGGCATTCAATTCACGGAATTGACCAAATAGTTGATTCATTTGATGCATTTGGGTGCATTTTTGTATGTCGTGAAAGGAACACCAAAGTGCATCATTTGATTCAAGCGAGGACTTGTTTCAGTCGAGATGCACTTCAATTCATCAGTTGATGCATTTTGATGCACCAGAATGCATATTTTTCGATGATGCACTTAAACGTTTCGTCTGAGCTACATAAACTCTGTAGTTAAACCAAACGTTTTAAGTGCATCATCCAAAAAGATGCAGGAAAGAACATCAACTGATGCATTGAAGTACATCTCGACTGAAATAAATCCTCACTTGCATCAAAACTTTGCTGTCTTTCACGACATACAAAAATGCACCCAAATGCATCAAATTTTAATCTGATTCTTTGAAGAAGCCATAAAACACACTTTAGAGCATCATCAATCCATATGATGCATTTAGTTTTCTGTGTGTACGCAGACCGGCTTGACCAAATAGATATAATCATTCAAATAAGCATTGGCTCTCGTGTATTTTATATAATTTACAATAGATGGTGCTAAGATAGAATAATAGTAATGAGACGGCTCAACAAACAAAATTCAATTCTACTTTTCTAAGTTCCTCTAGCCTAAATTTGTAAAGTTTAAATTACTTTTTTTTTGTTCCTGTAAACAATTTCTTACTCCCCCGTGAAATTAATTAATCTCACAGTTCTTATAAAATGCGTTAAGACTTTCGACACGCCAGGATTTACACATCAACTCACGGGACTAGATTGTATAAGTATCCTAGTGAAGCATAGTTAAACCTATGCAGTACATGACGCAGCCGATGTTTACTAGCGTGCTCCAATATGCTATTTTCTTCTTCTAACCAAGGCGCAAAATCCTGGGGCCTCCCACTGACAATATTGGCATCAAAAATCCCCCACCAGAAATTCCCGTGGGGAGATTTTTTGTTATAACAACGCAAGATAAGCAATTAGTTTTGACTAAAGATTCTTTACTAAAGATATTGTTTTAAAAAAAACACGCAATTAACAATATACGCACAATAAAGGTGAAAGCAAATACAGGACAAATATACGTATGGAATCTAAGTGATTTATATTAATAGATAGCAAAAACTAAAATAAAACTTACAATAAAACTATTTCAACTATTTTGTAATTCATTGACACCTTTAACCAGTAAGTAGAGGAATTAGTTTGCTACTTTATAAATATCTGATACATATGAAAGTAACAAATTAATTCCTTTATATGTATTTAATAACAATAATAATTTATTTTTAAACTTTTGATTCACCAGAATGCATCTTCTTTGATGATGCACTTAAACGTTTCGTCTGAGCTACATAAACTCTGTAGGTCAGACCAAACATTTAAGTGCACAATCCAAAAAGATGCTTGAAGGTGCATCAAGGAACATCAACTGATGCATTGAAGTGCATCTCGACTGAAATAAATCCTCACTTGAATCAAATGATGCACTTAGGTGTTTCTTTCACGACATACGAAAATGCACCCAAATGCATCAAATGTGAATCTAATTTTTGAAGAAGCCACAACACACACTTTAGTGCATCAATCAATGCATTCTGGTGCATCAATCGACATGATGCATTTAGTTTTCTGTGTGTGTATTGACATTCTATTTCTCCCGTATTTTTCATTAACAAGCAAGATCGCGAATTTCAACTCATTCAGAGTTCAAAGTTAAAGTCGACTGCAAGATCTTGCACGTTTAACCTTTGGCGGGCGGAAGTGACGTAATACCTTGCAGTAGTTGATTCATGCTTAGGCGAATACTTATGGTTTAAGATTAAGATTGATTGAGTTGGAGTTTTAAGTCCATTTTATGCACAGAAAGGATAATCGGGACTGGACCTACAGTTTTAAAGCGGGATCCGGACCACTATGTGCCTCAACCGGGTATCGAACCCGGAATCCCTTGATTACAAGGCGACGACGTTACCACTGCGCCATCTGGGAGACCCTAGGATTAAGAAACATGCAGATTTGCAAATTTTTCTTCTTCATTTAATGTAAAAATGCCATCCGCAAAATTTTGTCGCGACTAAATCTCCCCTAAATTCAATGCCGAATGTTTGTCAACTTAGGGAATTCGCACTCAGATTTCGACCCCGTACGAACAACACACCCACACGCCACTGCATCTAAGTAGGCATTCTAGTTCGTTTGGCAGCGAACTTCATTCAGAAAACCATGCGACCGCAGCGCCAGACTATAAATGAACGAGCAGATATACGAGACGTCAGTATTGGCCTCTGACCTTCTTCCTGTTTGTGATTAGCCGCGCACATGCGGAACCGCTTGTTAAGTGAGCATTAATATCATGTTCAACAACTGCTAATGAGTATCGAATCGGTCAGCTGGATGATTAAGTGGTGATTCGTTCGTCTTCTACCGCGATATCAGCAATCATTATACTGTTACCATTCTCTCTGACAGTGCTAAGCGATTCTCTTCTTTTTTCGTAACTTCAGTGTTCAGCATAAGATTGTCAATGTCCGCCAGTGACGTCACTGGTCATGTATCCGGAAATAGGGCTAGGCCAATATGCACTTCTTCTATGTTTAACTGTCACGTCATCAATGGTAGGTCATGGATCACAACAAGGTGTCAGCATTAAGGTCTCAAATGTTTTGAGCGTTGTATTCCTGTCCGTGTTGAGAACGTGTAAATTAAAAACACAATTTTGCGATTGGAATCGTATTGTGATCCATCACCCTGCATCACTGATGACGTTGCATGTAAATGACATTCAATTTCGTTACACATCTTGTACGTTGATTTGTTTAACGTCGCCTATTTTTACCGTCAAGTTAACCGCTACGAGGAGGGTTGGTACCGAGATTAGAAATATCTCGGTCTCGAGGCCTTTCAAATATCGAGACGAGACCGAAAATTAGAACATAAGTTACATGAAAATCTTTACAAAAGTATCTTTACTGTGTTGTTTAGTAAGCATAAAAACTTGCGGTAGAAATTTGTTTCAATAAATATTGTGTACAGTGGCGTAAGATGAGTTGAAGATGTGGAATATCTAACCATACGGTCATGTTCGAATTGAAAGAAAATGTGCTGAATAATGCACAGGCTCTATTATTATTATTATTATTGACTCATGCTCATAAAAATGAAAACGAGAATCAAACAAAGGAATACAATATGTTTCATGTAATGATAAAATAAGAAGGCAACATGAAAAATATAAGATTATTGATATGAAATTGTTTACTTGGCGAAAACAAAAGCCTACCGAATACGAAAATGTTGATGGTAATATTTGAGATTAAGTTTTAAGTAGCTGTGCTTGTTACAATAATTGTAAAAGTAAGTTCCATTTTCTCAAGCCAAATGGACATTTTAAATTATGGTTCTTTTTTCTTGTTTGTGCATTGGAAGGAAATTTAACCTAAATAGTGATCTCATAAAATTTCTCCTCCATCACCTATAAAAATCACTGGACTTCACAAATAGAGAATATACCATCCTGATTGTGTACATTTTTTATGTCTGTGATATCACGAGAGACACACATTTGCAACTCCTGATAATTCTGACAACTAGATTGTGCCAAACCATGCCTCATTATCACAACAGTAATCAATTGTGACTTTTTTTTTCAACGCTGACAACTGTATAAATATGTACTATATTACTGTACTTATTATCTGCCTCTCAAACTTAAACAGATTTTTCTGTCTATAATCAAGAACATTGTTTCACGGTAGTCATTAAAAATGTCCTAATTATAGTTTAAAAATAGCAATTTGATAAATTAATTATTTATATTCTACAAGTCCTTATTTGGTGTTTATTAAAGGACATACAGACGGGCCGCGGAATTAACCGGTGTGTAATCACAGAGGAGAATGGTTTGGGGAGGGGGAATCTTAAAGTTGTCGGCTCTTGCAAAAGCGATGGGCCCAATTGGCTGTTTGGCCGCGAGTTCCTTCGCGGAACTGTAGTTAGTGAAAGATGTGATGATTTTTCAGAGAACACGGAACGGAATCGATGCTTATCCTGATATTTTAATTGTGTAACTTTTCTGTCGGTCTTAATGTTCTAAAATATTATTAACATTTTGATTATAATATCCCACTGCACAATGCACATCGTGAAATTGGAGACGCATCAAAGGCGATGTGAACTATGAAATACGACTTGCCAATCGATCATTCGTTCAGAAGATTCTGTTTCACAATGTGCATTTTGTTTGTCCTGTAAAGACTTAATTGCTTAAGGGAATAATGTAAAAGGAACTATTGATTGGCCGAAATTCGACAGCGTTTTGAGCAAAATAACGCACGCTCACTGTATCGTGCCGTTTTGCGGAAATTCTGCATACCGCATACAACCCCACGAAGCACAGCGTTCATTTCGTGCGAGAACCACTTTCTGTTTACACGTTGCAAAGTTACACGGGGAAGCCGAAACGAGCAATTCTGAAACCTCGAATTGAAAGCAACTTGTTGCCAATGCAGAAACGACCCCTTCCCCTACGAGCACACAGATCTCTCTCTCTACGGAAGGATGGCGTGATTACGAGATCCAGACTATTCGCAACAGCAGCGCCACGCTCGGAGCAAGAAAGAACTAGTTGCATTCTTTCTTTTTGTAGTGTCCTTCCCCCCCCCCCCCCAAACGAGAGTAACTATTGCGTAGAACCTCATAGTGGATTTTGATCTCTCGGGTAGGAATGCTATCGAGGCGAGACGAGAATTGACAATTTCTCGGTCTTCTCTCGAGTATTAAATGTCTTGATCCCGTGTCGATGTATAAACTTCGTGCCCACTCATGACCGGATCAAGAAAGTGTGGGGCGTTACCCCCACACCCCCTATACGCCTTCATGGCGTGGTGCTAAGCACAGGGAAGCACTTTACTTCTTTTTTACCTGCCCACTCAGTGGAGTATTTGCGATTTCATTTGGGGGGTAGGGTTCTTTTACGGATGGACGATATCGGAAATATCATTGCGATATATCGTCAAGAAAATATCATTACAGACGTTACGATGCGATATATTTTCCGTAGGTATCGTGATATCAGCGATATCTCGTCTCCACGATATATATTGCCAAATATTGTGACGATATATCGCTGAAACGATATATATAGCTAAAATATCGTGACGATATATCGCTAAAATATCGTGACGATATATCGCTAAAATATCGTGACGATATAGCTATCGCTGACACGATATATATCCCTAAAATATCGTGACAATATATCGCTGACACGATATATATCGCTAAACTATCGTGACGATATATCGCTGACACGATATATATCGCTAAACTATCGTGACGATATATCGCTGACACGATATATATCGCTAAAATATCGTGACGATATATCGCTAAAATATAATGACGATATATCGCCGAGATGATATATATCGCCAAATATCGTGACGATATATCGTCTAGTTGATATCGCCTGGACGATATATTTTTTTTTTTAATATCGCGATATATCGTCTGGACGATATATCGCTCAACGCTAGTTTATTTGGATGTGTAAATTTGTATGCCGTATGTTACCAGTGAGTAAACTTAACTATTGCAAAATCCGGGAAACCTGGAAGAGTAACAAAATCTGGTTGTGTGAAGTAGGTAGGCATGGGCGTCCGGAAGGGTGGGCAAGGGGTCACGCCCCCCCCCCCCCCCCCGGAAAATGAAAGTGAACCAAAAATGATGTATTCACACACACAATTTAATTTTATCCACAATAATACGTATGTGTTAATTATTAGTACATGAACACCATAAATTCAAATTTAAGCAATGTTTTTTTAGGGGACAACACTTTTTGGGGGTAAAATGTGCTTTGTTTGGCCCCTCCTGAAAAAATCCTGCGGACGTCCATGTGGTATCCTGAATAGGAAACATTTGCAGGAAAAATACATATGTCCAAGGTTTAAACTAATGAAATTTCTGAGGTGTAAGAGGTGACGCTTTCAAAAAGCACCAGAAGTCAATCTTACTTCCTGGACTGCAGACTAACGAGGGTCTGGCGTCTCGACTCAGAGCCAGTATAATACCCTGCGAGACGTATGTTGTCTGCTGCTCATGTGTGTTTGTGTGATTATCCTTTCGTTAGTTCATCGTATCACCATCCGTCCTCATCTTCGCGACTAGCCAAAAGTGGAAGAAAAGCAAAATAAAACAAATCAATCACTTTCTGATATTTGTGGTACCAAATAACTCTGACTACCATGCGAGAGACCCGGGTTCGATCACCGGCGGCCACCTGTTCAAGCGGCTCCGGCGCCCACCCAGCGTCGTATAAAGTGAGTACCTGGAGGAAACTCTGGGGGGTAAAGGCGGCCAGGGGCGTGGTGCTGATCACATCACCCGCACCTTCCGCCGTGATCAAGAAAGTGTGGGGCCCTAACTCCACACCCCCTATACGCCTTCATGGCGTGGTGCAAGGCACAGGGGAGCACTTTACTTTTACTTTACTTTGCCAAATAACTCTTTCCGCGTCTCGTGAACGCATGCGGTGCATGCTGCGCATGCGTCAGTTGTGGGAAAAAGGACAGCTTGCTCTGCGACGACATTCATGAGCGTTTCTACATTCTCATTTCTTCATATAGGAGAAGAATTTATTTTACACGAGAGCGCTGAACTAAGCTTATATTACATTTCTTGGATCTAAAGCAGTGATGTGCGTCTACGCGTAAACAACGATAGTCTACATTCTACACGTAGACTATTTTATACACGTAGATTACGTAATCTATGTAAACAACATGGAGAAAGGTGATAACTTAGCACAGGGCGCCGTGAAATTAAAAGAAAATTATACTACGTATTAGTTGCTGATGTGTAACGATAACTTTTTATACTCTTTCTTCCAAATTTGAACAATTTCTCACCTAGGAAGAAACCTAATATAGGAAATATTCTAGTGTTTTATGGGGAAAAGACAACTCGTGCCTCACGACTGCCATCTGTTGCTTTTCTTGCATACTATTTATCTTCTTCCATAGTTGATGATAGAAGAGAAGATAAATTTTGTTGCAAATAGGATTCTTTTCATTTCGTTAGGAACCAATATAGTTGAAAATGTCACTTTCCTTTCATGATAGCCTTGAAAATTAATTGTAATGTAATTGTCTACGTAGTCTATGTAAACTACAACCCAATATAATCTACGCGTAGATTACGTGTAGACAACGCATGTAGACGTAAACTTATAGTCTACGGCACATCAGTGATCTGAAGTGACGCATGCATCAATTGTGAGAAAAGAATTATTACTTTCTTTCACTTCAGATCCAAGAAATGTAATATAAGCTTAGTTCAGCGCTCTCGTGTAAAATAAATACTTCTCCTATATGAAGAAATTAGAATGTAGAAACGCTCATGAATGTCGTCACAGAGCAAGCTGTCCTTTTTCCCACAATTGACGCATGCGTTCACGAGACGCTTCTGTTTTAGGGATATTTTAGGATAAGCATAAGAAAGTTGGTTGGGGTGGGGGGTGGGGGAGCTTTCCCCGCGGGATTTCGCACCCATGCCACCATATTACGTGTTGACTATGGGCTGAAACTTTCTGATCCGAATTTCCCGATTCTGGAAATAACCGGATCCTGTGAGAACCGGGTCACGTATCCGAATTCATGAACCGAATACCTGTATCTGGATACCTGTACTGCTCACGCATATAGTTTTTATTGTCATATCTGTAATGAAGTCGCAATTTACATGAGTCTATTTTAGCATGAAGAATTGAAGCCTCATTTGTTCAAAGTCTTCTTCCCCACCCAATGACAAGCCACTGAGAGACGTAACAGGCGTGACGTCAAATACAGAAACGCATGGAGGAGACGAGGGGGGCTTTTTTTAATGAAGAAAGCAGAAGGGTCCCTGAAATTCGGACACGCAGAGCAAAGAGTGTCCGGGGAAGGAGTCGATTTCAGAACGGGTGGGAAGACAAGAACTAAAGAAAAAACAAAAAGACGCATAAATACATCTTAACTCGGAACTAAGTTTGCGCATAAATTCGGTATGAAACAGTGCTGTGTCGGCCTACCCCCTTCGAACGCATTAATCTAAGGCAGGGAGGCAAAGCCGAAGAACGCAAAACTTAGAGCTTCCCTCAATCAGTGTTGCCAACTTCCATTTGATTAAATTTCCCTTCATGAGACGCGAAAACCTTTCACTCCCCAAAAATTCCCTTTTAGAACTAAAAATGACAATTTGTAACAAACAATTGAGTTTCAAACAAAAAAACCTAACATTTTCGAAACCATAAAATGTTCGATATTTAAAGAAAATGTGCCAGGTTCGAATCCTGGCCTGGCCATGGGTGTTCCCAGAGTGTCCGTTAATCATGTAATCACTCATCCTCACCTTCTTGATTAGCCAGAACTGGCAGAGAAGCGAAGTAAATAAAGCAAATGAATCAATTAAATAAAAAATAACGCCCATTTCGAGGAAAAAATCCCTTTTATTAATGAGTTGCACTAAGTAAAATATCCCCACTCCGAAATTTATCTGATCGATAAAATATCCCCCTTTTCAGAAAAACATCCCTTTTATCATAAAAGAATATTTCGTTTAAAATAATAATGCACCCTTTTCCATAAAAAAAGATATTTATAATTCAGAAAAAAATATCTCCTATACTTAGGTAAAATATCTGTCTTTTTCAGAAAAAAAATCTTCTTCCTTTACGTTGTCTTTCGGAACATACAATAATTAATTCGGACTAAAACTTCCCGTTGTTTCAAGTTTTTCCCACTTCCGAAGGGAAATTTCCCTTTGTAGCCAAAAAATTCCCGTTATAGTCAAATATTTCCCATTGTTGCCAAAAATTTCCCTCGCCCTGGCCAGCAGTTTTAGAACAACCGAATTTAATCAAAGCATTATCATTAATTTATGAAAAATCCCTCTATCCCTACGAATCAGAATCGTTTCCATAAAAGAAAATCCCTTCGACAAACACAGCACAAGAAACGTCCTTCCGTTAGACTTGGCAACGCTGCCTGGAGATGCCATGGCTGCTTAGAAAAAACGTGCCTTTCCCCCCATACCAGAAGAACTCCCCGTCTCTTCAAGGGTGCCTGGGTAAAGAATGTCTCGAGTTGTTGTTTTTTTTCCTCGTTTTATTTGTCTCATTTTAGTTTCCTGCATTATTTTCGCAGATCAAGGTCTTCCGCTTCTGGCTGCATCCTCCAAAAAAATGTATTTATGCAATATGAAGATGACCCGTTCGGATATCGGGAGATATTTTGTTACTGACCGCGTCATATCGGATAATCCAATCATAGGATGTAGTTTACATGCAGGACAGTTTTTGAAATTAGTTATTATAACAAATAATTACTACATTGCATTTCATTTTGTATAAATGCTCCGTTTATGTCTTTAGACCCTGTTACCAGTGGCGGCGATTTGGAGTGACAAGGGGGGCAGTTCCCCCCACCTTTTTGGATTTTTTTGCCCCCGCACTATGAGCTCTTATGCTAAGTCATGTCTACCCAAGACGAAAATAATTGTCCTTGCCTCCTTCTTTCAGTTTTGGCTTTTGGTAAAAAATCGCCGTCACTATTACTATTCGTGAATCTGACTTTCGCTCTTATTCATTTTCGCATTTACGTCTTTCGTTCGTATTGTGCTTCGAGTTTAAACCCTTCAAGGTTAATCATTTTAGAGTTTAAACCTTTCGTGATTATTCTCCTTCGAGTTTAAACCTTTCGTGGTTATTCTCCATCGAGTTTAAACATTTCGTGGTTATTCTCCTTCGCGTTTAAACCTTTCGTGGTTATTCTCCTTCGAGTTTAAACCTTTCGCGGTTATTCTCCTTCGCGTTTAAACCTTTCGCGGTTATTCTCCTTCGAGTTTAAACCTTTCGCGGTTATTCTCCTTCGAGTTTAAACCTTTCGCGGTTATTCTCCTTCGAGTTTAAACCTTTCGTGGCTATTCTCCGTCGAGTTTAAACCTTTCGCGGTTATTCTCCTTCGAGTTTAAACCTCTCGCGGTTATTCTCCATCGAGTTTAAACCTTTCGCGGTTATTCTCCTTAGAGTTTAAACCTTTCGCGGTTATTCTCCTTCGAGTTTAAACCTCTCGCGGTTATTCTCAATCGAGTTTAAACCTTTCGCGGTTATTCTCCATCGAGTTTAAACCTTTCGAGGTTATTCTCCTTCGAGTTTAAACCTTTCGCGGTTATTCTCCTTCGAGTTTAAACCTTTCGCGGTTATTCTCCTTCGAGTTTAAACCTTTCGTGGCTATTCTCCGTCGAGTTTAAACCTTTCGTGGCTATTCTCCGTCGAGTTTAACCCTTTCGTGGCTATTCTCCATCGAGTTTAAACCTTTCGTGGCTATTCTCCTTCGAGTTTAAACGTTTCGTGGTTATTCTCCTTCGCGTTTAAACCTTTCGTGGTTATTCTCCTTCGAGTATAAACCTTTCGCGGTTATTCTCCTTCGAGTTTAAACCCTTCGCACTTATTCTGCTTAGTTTTTAGTCCTTTCCTGTCTAGTAAACTTTCTATGTAATCAGGGTGACGTAATAGGTATATATATTAGCGGGCTGAGCCGGTACCACTTTGAATGATACCGATACTCGTACCGATCCCCCCCGAATACTGATACCGATGCTTAAAAGGATTCAACAATTACATCAGAATATTAAAATAACTGCTATGTACGAGTAATCACAAAATAGAGTTGGTTTTCACAATCTCGTCATGTATATATCGGAAGTCAGTCCTATGTTTTGCCGCCTTTTCCTTGATTTTACGGTTTCTTTTCTTGTTTTCTCTTTTGTTTTAGGAATGCCACATCAAAAGGGAGACGGGGCTACGAATTAGACACTCCACACTCTTAGAGGTGGTAAAGAAAAGTACATTAATACAAATTCAAATTACGTTTGTTCAGATTCTCAGCAAGAAACTGTGTTTAAAAGAGGAGTGCTATCACTTTTCAGTAGTATGTTTTTTTTACCATCTTTCCTGTGTATGACTTTTTTGGGGGGAAGGAAAGCTGCTGCAAATGGGCTAAAACCCTCACAGTCCCTTGTTTGGTAACGCCAGTGACTAAAATTTTAAAAGTTAATCTCTAGGTGTGGTACTATCTATTCTCTTTCAATTTTGACACGTGTTGAAACATAGCTTAGCCTATACTCTCCAAGTACATGCGACAAACTTCCGATCCTCAAACTTTTTGATGGAATTTTGAAAGGGTGACGGGGGAGGGGTGAAATAGGATGAATAGACCAGTTGTTATCAAGCGTATCCAAAGCTATGTACTTAGTGACGGAGGGAAACACGAATTGTTTGCAGCATATAAGGCGAACGTAGCATGCATCATCCACGCCCCCACTCCCCCCCAACCCGCCTCCAGTTACGCCAGAAATGGAATCTGCAGGATCTTCGAATGAGAGATGCGCCGCAAATGCTTTCAGAACAAGTGGAAAGGGGTTGGTGTAAGGGCCTCAAGAAGAAAGGCACTGCAATTTATTTTCATGCTATCAGCACTGCGCACACGACTGGCGAAACCTGGCAACACTGCGATTACAAGAAATATGGCGTCCCACTGTCGGTCGAAGGGGGGAGAGAAAAAGGCAGAACGAAAAAGAAAAAGTATAAAGAAAGGAAGAAGCTTCGACAAAAATATTGGAATCAATTCTTATCGATTGTTGTCATCCTTTGTTGGGTAAGGAATTTTTCCATTTCGTGGCGACAACAATGCTTTTTTAGCCTCTTTCCAGTCGGAACATTTTCAGCGTGAATTTGTAGACCTTTTCTTTTCCATACTGCGTTGTTTGTTTGCCCATTTCTACAACAGGGGTTCTCGATCCACAGTTTATTCTTTCGCTTCTTTTTCTTCTGCAGAGCGAAAAATATAACGCTACAAAGGGAAAAGCTGTATCGCAACTGACTGAGCACCGTTGTAGAGCGAGATTTTTAAGTTGCACTTGCACAGATTCCGAAAAGACTGCTTCAGTACATTGTGCAAGGGCAAAAAAAGGTTTCGGGATTGCCTTTCAGAAATACCTTCGTTTCAAACGCGCTGCTCTGTTTATTCCGAACGGAAGATAATGGAACAGGTGTGACTTTTTGAATCTCTAATTCTCTCTCTCTCATTCCTTTCCCAACTCCCCCCTCTGTTTCTCTCACCCCCTTATCCGCCACCCTCCCTCGACTTCCCCCCACAGAATCTATTGAGAGTCTGTAGTGCCGTAAATCAAGGCTTACCACAGACGTAAATCATCAACCATGTGAAATGAAAGTAATACATCTCTGTCAGGCTGGGACGCAGCTGTGAGTGGAACACAGCCCATGCGATGCAGACCCACCGTCCATATTAATGAATCATGTTGAGAGGGAGTTAGGGGGGAGGGCAGAGAGAGAGAAGGGGGCAAGACTGAGTGTGGTATGCGCGCGCGCGCATAGTCGAGTGATCATGAAGAAAAAGGAGGGGGTGACTGTGAAACGTGCTGGAAGGTGGAATTAAAAAAAAAAGGAGCTGCAAGCTTTGGTCCTTTTTATTCGACCAACGCAGTGCGATCAGACCTGAATTCTGCAACAAAGGGACGCACAACAATCGCCCAACCGGCAACAATCGTTTCAGGGGCGTGGCTTCTACAGTGAGCTTCCTAAGACGGCTTCAGCAAGCGTAAAATGACAAAATTAATGCCTTGGAGACGAGTTGAAGAGGTAGCCATTATCTGCTGCAAACATCTCAAGGCCGTTTACGAAAATATATACCGTTACGCAGGCTATTTGTCAGAAATGCGTTTCGAGATGTGTAATTGTACTATTATTACGTCGTAATTCGTATACTTCTTACGACTTTATGTTGATGGTTCTATCGCAGAGATATATCAACGTCAACACCTTTGTTTTTCATCCCATTATTCATTTTGTACTACATCAGTACAATTTAACTATTCACCTTTAATTATAACATGTATCCCATAATTGTTTTGAATTACGTCTCTATATACTAGGGTTGTAAAATACCACCCCTCGTATGTATATTTCACGGTAACATTAGGGATGTAAAGTCCGGGCAAGAAATAGTAAGTGTCTAGAAAATTTGAAGGAGGTTATTGCTTCACTAAACACACACACAGGCTATGTATATGTATATGTAAATACGCACACACACATTTGTAAATAATGTAAATGTTTGCCTCTTTACGGACTCCTTGGACGTGCCCTGCCTCCAGGAAATATACGACAGTTTTATTTCCACGAAAATTACTTTAAAAATTGACATTACTTATCGCATTAACATTCTTTTATGACCACTAAAGGCCATTTCTAGCCAGGAGAAGCTCTCAAATTCAATTCGGTAATATTCGATATTGTTCGGGTTAGTTCGGAGATGCTCGTCTAACATCGCTCGCACTCGGTGCATGCTCGTAATCCCGACCATACAGCATTCAGTTCCCTTTCGTTGATTATTTTTTTTCTTTTTGCGTAGCAGGCAAATTAATTGTTTTATTTTCATTCTCGTTGGTGGTTATTTACTGGATGTTTTAGACCTTTTTATCTAGCTGTTCGCTAACATTGCTGCTAAATTTCACTGATGTTAAACGTCTGTTATTTTGTGTACTCAAGTGTATTCATTGATACGCAAAAATGTATTGATATTGCAATTATCAAGTGGCAATGTTCCGTTAGTAATAGTATTGCCCACGGGACGACACGGGACAGGCTTTTAAAAATTCGAGACGAGACGAGATTGACCATGTGCCATAAGACAAACGAATATTTTCGAGACGAGACAGTATTTCCAAGAGACTCCACGAGACGAGACAGGCCAAAGTCTCGTCTCGTGGGCAACACTAGTTAGTAAATAGCAATTATTAATTATGTGTCTTTATGTGCAAAAACAAAGTATTTCCTTTGTCAATACTGTTGGTACAAAGACAGGTTCGCCATTCAAAGATATATACAACTGAATTCATTCTTCTCAATAATATACATTTATTTATAAGAAAATTTCATGTCATGATGTATTGATTTAAAGCAGTATTCATTGCGAAGAAAGCAACATTTTGTGACACTTTCTACAAAGTGATTTTGATCAGAAATATGAACAAAAAAGTATCCAAAATAATTTCAGATGTGTCGTAACACCTGAAATTAATAATTTTTTGTTCATATTTGTGATCAAAATCAAAATCGTAACACATACGAATTGATCCAAAGTGTTCCAATTTTGTTTAGAAGTGTTGCAAACGCGTTTGAAATTGTTGTAAATTTGTTCGAAAGTGTTTCAAATGTGTCCAAATGTCTCAAGCTACCAGAAACCTAACACTTTTGTTTAATTTGGAACACTATTTTAGAAAGAAATTAGAACATGAAATAACTCGATTAAAAGTTATTAAATATTATCAAAACAGCCCTTTCCTATTTACATTTTGTTTGCATCAGGTCAGTATTTTCACGAACTAAAGCTACACAGAGAACAGATCCCCCCCCCCCCAATCTATTATTTTGCTTGCTTCGATTTTCTTTTCAGGCACTGTCATCTAAAGAGAAAAAAACAAAACATAGCTACACACATATCTATCGCATGTCTGTATCGATTTAGAATTCCCGCTCACATGACTCGGTTCTGGGTTGGGCAGTATATTAGACTCTGGGCGGTCGCCGATCTATCATCCACCGTGCTCAAATTACGAGACAAATGACACGAAATCGTCCTCGCTCATCGTCAAATCGTTTGATGAATATGAGAACAATCGAGAGGTGGATAGCGTGAATTGGGCCCAACTGGCTGAATGACTGCTGTGAGCAAACGGGCAATCGGGTGTTGATTTTCACCCTCACATGTGGCTTTCCGTGTCCACCCCTCTATTCGTCCGTTCTTTTCCATTTTATTTTCTTATATTTTAATCGCTCCTTCGTCGCTTTTCTGTCACACTCGCAAAGAACATCCATGCCACGACCGGGATTCGAACCCGGAACTCCTGGCGTCGTAGCGAACCACTCCGCCAAGGATGATGATTCCGAAAATGTGCCATTTCACACAGAAAATGCATTTTTTTTTTTTTTGCATTTGTTATAATTTATATGGTATTGACTATTTCAAATGTGCCTACAATAATGAAAACTTAAATATTTTTTGTTTGCTTGAGTTGTGTTTTAAGTTCACTTTATGCACAGATAGACTAATCGGGACTGGGTCTATAGTTTAGGGGGATCCTAACCATGTACCTCCACCGGGTATCAAACCCGGGGCCCCTTGAAAATATCTTTTTTGAATAGTGAATTATGACACCAAATGTAATCGATGCAACATACGGTGCACAGATTATGGGACAGTCGTGAAACAACACCAACGCAGCCTTGTCAAAACAACGCCACACGCAACCTTGAAAAACAACCCTGAGATGATAACCCAGCGCAATTATAGTCCAACCATTTCGACGATCACAACCCAGGACCCGTTGAGCAAGCCACACGCTACGCTACCCGCTAGACCACGCACGTCTAAACCCCACATGGTAATGGCCATATCATTTTCAGATATTGTCATCGTTAATGGCTGGGGCCATTCACTACCATAAGCACGTCTTCAATGAGCTACAACATAACTTCCTGTAGCCTACATAATTGAGGGGTCAGTTACGTAATGGAAGAGGACATAAACTTTCCAAAACCACCAAGTTTTACGGGCAGACACGTCTGGAACCTCCCCTTCATTCTTGCCCAGTTTGATCTGCATTGGACAACAATAGGAATCTCCCAAGATGGCGTCCCCCACTGTTCAACCACCTCTTACCGCTCCCTCCCCTCCCAGCGTGACCCATCCTTCCCGGGTTCCCCCCTCCCCCCTCCTGGAAGTGTCAAAACCACGCCTCCCCATAAATTATCTTCTCTGCCTGGGAAGACGACATATGGAAGAGATATGTGCGGCCCCTCAAAACAAGCGCGCGCTCCTTCTGGCTTGCCCCTACCTCGTCTATCGTTTTCTGCCACCTTCCTCTGCAAGAACACTTATCTATTCCTTATGCAGGGTACTCAGCGTGCGTTTGACGTGCGAGCCAATGTTGCTAACCTTCGACGAGCGAGGAGGAAAAAAGCGGGAAGGTGAAACAGGGCTTTTCCGTCCATGTTTGAAGGTGCAAGCGAAGATATCTTTTACTTCTTGCCTGGACAGTAACTTGAAACGAAGCTAATCGCGACTATGAGTACACAAAGAACCTTTGGTGGGCGAGACAGTGAGTCAACGCTCTCGATCACGAAACTCTGTTCTCGGTGTCGAAGGAAAAATTTCGGATCCATTTCAACGATTGCTTGATAGATTTGTTTAATTTTGCTTCCCCTTTTTTTCGCCAGTTTTGGTGAAAAAGATGAGGATGACGGGTGAAAAGATGAAATTCGTGAAAGAACGATCACACTGACCACGAGTTCAGACGCCAGTCTCTCAAGTCTCGAAAGAATGGCAACAATAGCGTAAATAAATTCTTCCATAGGACTGACTTTTACAATGAAGCATGCCTTTCTACAAATGTGAAGTTATGTACAAAGTGTGAAATAACAGTGTTGCTGCAACACTGTTACAATATTATTATTATTATTACTACTACTACTGATCCAGCACGGAAATAGTATTGCTGGTTTAGAAACCAGTGCATGATATAAGGAAGACAGACACGCATTCAAAACAGTTTAGACGAAAGTGAGTAGTTCCTCTTTTACTCAAATCTTTGCAAATTATTACATGTTTTAACTGATATTAGATTTCTACATATTTTTAGCTCTTGTAAAAGATGTACTGCACGTCTAATATATTGAACATTGAGCAAGAGCAATAATTTAAGACACTTAATAAAAGTAAGTTCTTATTTATAATATTATTTGTTAATTTGTTACACTGAAGCAGTGGTGCAAGGGCGCCAATACCTTTACGTAGGAGGAAGGAAGAAGCTCTTGTTTCTTTTTAGTAATCACGAGCCATAAATAAACTGGCATATCAAGCAAAAGCAGTTCTGTGCTCGATTTCAAGTTTTTACGTTGTTACACTTTCATCGGAGGGTTGGTTCACACGCTCCCTCTTTACGTCATCATATCGTATGCATTCTGGACACGCACGCAGAAGACTCACAATTATGTAATTCTAATAACCTTGGTTTTAAGTCAGTCTTGTTTACACAGTTTTTGTCACTATGGAAATTTCCACTGATTATGTCTAACGTACCAAAGGTAAAAACTGTAAACCAGATATGTAAGTATAGCCTAAAACTGGAATGCTAATGCTGAAATCACTAGCGCCGCCAAACGGAGAGTGCGAACAGGTTAGCTGTGAAGTCTTTCATTTGCTATGCTAACGATTTTTGATATTTCTGCGTGTGTATTTCTCTTGCTGCTTCGTAAATGTGTACAGCAGAATGCAAAGATAATACCAAGCAAGCATTGTTTTGCTCAAGGCAGGATCAATAATGGAGATGGAACCTCAACGAGTAAGTTCAGTACAACCTCATTACTTGAAAACACGTATAGTGTGAGAAATAAATAAACCAGCTATGAACAATTTACCTGGCATTATTTATGCAGCGGAGTGTACCGAATTTAATGAATGTTCATTGTGTTGTTCCCTTTCTTTCATATGTGAATGGAAGTCGCGTGTGCATTCAAAATGACGTCATCTTCTCCGCTAATGAAAGCTCACTGTGTTTGATTGGAAACCTTTATGCGCACGCCTTGGAATCTGATACATTGCAAAGTAAGAAAATGCAAACTTGACGAGTAGGAAAGAAATGGATATTTACAGCCTTCCTTTATGCACTAAATGTGAAGACTTTACTTCACTCTCTCAGTGCGAAAGAAAACAGAGCTATTTGATTGAAATAGAGCAGTCAATTTAGATCAACCTACTCGCTGTGGTCAACACAAGACAGAACCACAAATATGCAAGCAAGCATCAAAAGATCCACGACGAGAGGGTTTATCTCGTTCAATTGGGCGTAGCGGCGTATGTTAAGTTACCGGAACAGGCCACCAGAGGCCATCTCTGTCGCCGACCTTGACCTTTTCGCCCATGATTCTCTTGAAGAACGGGCGGTTCTTATGCGGACTGCAAAGCATTCTTCGTCAACACACTGGACAGAGTCCCCTATTTCTTTAGGTTGTTTCACAAAAGTTTCCTTTTTTACGATCGCTTTTTCGCCCGTCTTTCTTTTGTTTCTGCACACAATACCACTTCTCTTCCGGTTCCTTATGACGTGACAGAGGAGGCCTGTTCCCTCCATTACCATCCCCCCACAGCCACTGGCCACCGCCTAAGCGCAGTGTGGCCATCCTATGACTAAAAAATTTCCTTCTTCAACATAAGAAACGAAACTTTAAAAATTGGGCAATTTTGTCATAGACGCAAAACAAACACAAATAACATAATTTTTTAATTAATATTCAAATTACACGCCAATTATTTAATATTTCTAATAATGATAATTAATAATAATTCCATCAAAACCCGGTATTGCCCATTAATCTATTTCTGCTACTACTTTCTGTACTCAAGCGGGTAGCCACATGCAATAAACCAGTGCTGATTCAAATGTCAATAACAGGGGCCTCCCCTATGACGGAGTGTTAACGTCATCGCCTTGTAATCAAGGGGTCATGGGTTAGAAGCATATTGCACAATAGTTTCGGATTCCACCGTAAACTGTAGGAACAGTCCCGATTAGCCTATCTGTACATAAAGTGGACTTAAAATTCATTCAAATTGCAATAACAGAATAAACACGACAGGAATAAACGCAGAAAATATAACCACAAACAGCACAGGCATAACTTGAAGGGGACAAGGGAGTACACTTGCCCCCCAAATTTTCCAAGCTTCACTTTTATGGGGTGATAAGTTTTCAATTCTGCCCCCCCGAAAGTTAGGCCCCAATTTTCACAGAATATCCGCGAAAATAACTACAACGATCAGAATAAAGGTAGAAGGAATGGCAGCGAAAATAATTAAGCGTGAAAGGAATAACAGTGAACATAAGAAAGAGTAAACACAAAAATAATAAATCTCTAAAGTAATAACAGCAAACAGAAAAAGCTCGGAGGTAACCTGCCATACCAAAAGAAGAATAAAAAAAGTAACTGCCAATAACATAACAACAACTAAAATACAGGAGTAAGTGCGAAAAGGAATTCGTATTTATAGTTTGCAGTCTTTACCACCCTTCTTCCATCCACCCAAGTTTTGATACAAAATCTGCAACTTTTCTTCAGTTTCGAGGGAAATTCCCGTCCTTAGTTGGCAACACTTCCGGGAGTCCAACTGTCACCTTCGCTAGGCGACAGCCCTCTCATCTAGTGACAGGAGAGTGATGGCAGCCACCCATTACCCACAATCCTCCGCGAGCGGAACGGGGCTAACTTTGGAACGCGGCCCAAGAATGTGCCCCTCTGTGCCATCTTGCTAGCGATTTCAGACATATTTCAGATTTCAGAAGATCCATTAGGAGCTCAGCCGAGGAACGATCGGAACGTGGACACCAATGAGAGAAGAGCTAAAGAAGGAACCGGAGGAATGGACAGGGCATAAAATACCAGCGGGATATGACAGAACATCAAGATTCACTGGCCTACATAGAGTGACGTCATAGACGTTGAAAGTAGATTTCCGCTTTACAAAACAGCAATACATAATGGTCGTGGAAAGTTGAATGAAAATGCGCTCGTTCGTAATTTCATCGGCTGATTCATCGCTTGGACCAAGCATAAATATTGATGAACGTGATGGATTGAGAGGATAATGTTTAAATGAAAATAGAAATACTAGCGTCAGAAGTGTAGTCGATTCGTACAGCCACACAGGTTTGTTCAAATGTTAAAAAAAAACAATGTATTTGAAAAAAAATGTGCCACTTCTATGATAAGGTATAGAGATAGTATCGAGATGAGATTCGGCAGTCTCTCGTCTCGTACTCGAAAGACATAGCCTAGTATAAACAACATACAGGGTGTCATCGCACAATATATTACATCGTATAGAGATCATTAAGGCAAATAAATTTCTTAATAACGTTTTCTGTTTGATGCCTTCATTTCACGCTACGAGCCGGCTTCCGTGAAGAATTGGTTATCACACCGAGCTACGACCAGGGAATCTCGGTATGGGAATGGGTGTTCTTTGTGAGTGTTCCTTCATCAATTTCATCATATCATCACTCATCCTCATCTTCGCCATTAGCCAAACGTGGCAGAAATGCGAAGTAAATTAAACCAAATCAATTTTGACGCTGCGAGCTCTCGGAAAATTTAATTTAAACGAGGCCGGTTCTTTTATTGACGACATCCCCATTCACATCCTGGCACGGTATGCAACCAGCTAATCTGTCGCGTGGTCCAGGTTGCCTGTCTTTTAAGGCGACTTACAAAACCTTGCGTGGGAATCGAACCCGTGACCTTCCGAGTACAGAGCTTCGGCACAAAGTAACACACCACCGTGAACATGACGCACGCTTCTCATTGTTGCCAGCGTGACGCGTCGCCCAGAAAAGGAATCCCATAAAGCCTCGGTTATTTTCAGGAACTTCTTACAACACGCACAGGTGCGAGAAACTGGATGCACCCCGCACGTGAGCCACAGAAGATTAAGGGCACGAGGCGGGCTTTTACATCTGCTACAGAAGCTCCTTTTTGTTGGCCTGTAGCACGCCACAGACTCGGAAAAAAGGGAAAGATGAGGAAAAAGGGACGAGGAAAGATATTTTCCAGGTTATATACGGCGCGGAGACTGCATGCCCACTTTCTTTATTGCCCAATTCCAATTTCGGAAAAGAATCACACGCACACGCCAACGGTCAGCCGGAGAAGATGATGAAGAAGCGTGCGAGAGAGAGAAAAGAAGAAAACAGGAGGTGAACAAAGAAATAAGGCCTATACTGTTCTTATTTCTGCACGCAGTGAATCATCTCTGCCACCTCCGGAAAAAAAAGAGGAAAAATACTTCCCTTCCGTGTCCTCCGAACGAAAACAAAGGCCTGGAGAAATTGTAAGTCCCGAGATAAACGGGCACCAAAACGAAATGAAGTTGAGGCGATTTATTTGGGGATTGTGATGAGAAACAAGGAGAGGAAGGAAAGAAGACGACGGATGCTGTACTCGGATGAGTTTGTGTTTCCTTGCGTGATTCTCTCTCTTTCTTCGGCGGAAGAAAATATCAGCGACGACCTTGTTGGGGAAAAACCGCAACTGGGATTCCCTGGACCATCTTCCCAGCTGCCGCTAGGAAATTGAATGTGGAGCCATCTGGTGTCTGTTCCTCAAACTGTAGAACAGTGGCTCTCAACCTTCATGAACCTGCGGTCCGGTAAATTCGTTTCATAAAAGTCTGCCCTGCCTGCAACCTTGAAATTCAATTCAATAAGCAAATTACAGCATAATAATACAGGGTGAGTCGAAAGTCAGGTTACATTGGAAGCTTCTGTGAGTGAATGAAGATGCTGACGAAAAACGAAAGGGTGGAGTTGATTTTTACTGAGTGGCCACCGCAGTCTCCAGACCTGACACCAATGGCTTTTTTAGGGTCATTTAAAGGCGCTCGTCTAAGTTAAGATTCCGAACATCCAGCATCTGAAGGAACGCATTGTGCAGACATGATTGTGTCGGACATTCTGCAATAGGTTCTGGAGAACTAGAAACGTCGCATGCACAAATGCCTTGATGTTCAAGGTGCACACATTTAAGATATAGCCTACTATAAATTCCTATGTAAGTTGACTTTTGACTCACCCTGTAGAGAGTATTAGTTCGATTATGTCTTGTCTTGTTGATAGACATAACATTTGATTTAGTCTTGTTGATAGACATACAATTTGATTTAGTCTTGTTGATAGACATACAATTTGATTTAGTCTTGTGTTCATAAGACATAAAATTTGATTTAGTCTTGTTGATAGACATAAAATTTGATTTAGTCTTGTTGATAGACATACAATTTGATTTAGTCTTGTTAATAGACATAAAATTTGATTTAGTCTTGTTGATAGACATAAAATTTGATTTAGTCTTTTGATAAGACATAAAATTTGTTGACAACGAACGGATCTAATATAACATTTTAGTTTTTTCTGGCCAATGTAAGTGCTGATTTTGCTAATTCACATTGGCATCATCCATTCGGACATCGAAAAATTCAAGTTAATTTGAATATTTCCACTTCAATATATCTGCGCAAACTCAATTGACCGTGGTGTACATTCGTCAACCTCGAATTTTTGAGGTGGGAAGCAACGCGATCCCAGGTCAGATCGTTTCATCGCTCACGACCACTATCACGAAAGCATTTTCTCTTATTGCAGTGGAAACCCGAACGAAATGTCATCTTTCCAAGTGATTGCCATCTCGGGCTGCAAGTCGCACACTTCAGAAGAACCTCTCATGAGGCCCAGTATACTTGCCGCCAGGGCCCGGTACCTGGTGTTCTAGACTGAGCCCCACCCCAATATCACGAGGTGAAAACTCACGCCAGCAAACAGTAGACACGAAACGTTTTCAGATCGGCCCATGACGTCACAAACATATCCCCCTAAAGAGTAATGCAAGAAGTAAGTTTCCAAAGATTACGAATTTCTGCCACTACTTCAAGAATCAAAGCACGATCACGGCAGGTTTGGTGATAAGAATGCTGCGTTACCTGCCCAAACTGTCTGCAGGGTTGCCGTGTCAAGAAAAGTGAGAAAAATACGATATTTTAGGAGTAACATAGGGGCCAGATATTAATGTGCGATGTACTGTCAATTCGTACATTAACAGTAATTACAGTATTTATAAAATATTACTTTTCTCCTTAATGTTATCAAGAATATTAAACCCACATAGCAGAAAATGTAAATTTTTCGTGTTCTATAGAATATGTGACAAATGTGGCGAAATTGTCGAAAAACCCTGAAAGAATTAAACGTAAACTGCTACATTTGTATTGTTTCGCGACTCAGTATTCATGAAAATGTGTGTTGCATGTAATTTTATCCACCTATAAATCATCAACCTTCTTCAGTCTTATCACGATTGAATATAAGGTTCTTACATAGATACAACATTTACGTGTGATTTCAGTTAAATCTTCCTGCATAATATGAACCAATCCACAAAAGTTGATGTAACTAATGACATTTATCACGTTCCGGTAAAGATTTTGACATGATTCTTTAGGAAACATCGAGATATTTTTAAACCAGTTAACGGTGATATAATAGCTCTACAGATTCTAAGACGATTCTGAGAATATGTGCAGTGGGATGCACAATTATTTCTCGGCAAAATATCCACGACTATTTTCATGAATTTTTCTCATGCATCGTACGTGTTTTTTAAGAAATTTATTTTTACGTATGCTATTGCAAATGTTATCAGCAGATTGTGTGGTGGTTTGTTTCAGTTCTTCAAGCTCTCGTTGGGTAGTAAAAAGAGAATAAACATGGTGATGGACAATTTGCTTGGTAACATTTGCACATGCTTTAAGCATTGATGACACAATTCTCGAGGGTTTTCCAAAGCCAAGTTCTTGATGAATCTAGTTCATGAATCCAACACCACGAAACAAGTAGAAATCTTCTTCCGTTTCTAGTTTCTCCAGTTTGCTTTATCCCCTGTTCGTTGAGGGATTGGTTTTTGAGGTTTTGCAGTTTCTCAAACTTTCTCCCGGATTCCGCAGCAGCTTTTGTCCCTTTTTTTTGCCCCCGGTACCCCTTGCAGTTCCGTCTTGCTTCACCTCGCCTGGGCAAACTTCGTTAACCCAACACGGAAGGCGCTGAAGTCGAAAGCAAACACCGTCCCGCTTCCATATCCCGAGCCGGGGTAAAACTTTCCTTCAGAAGTTCGTCACCTTGGGGGAAAAGGGAGAAGGGTTCTTTCGCAAATGTTGCAGACTGCGGCACCGCTTACACGAGGGGTCGCTGCGGGCGGGGTTCAAGGCTTTAATCAAACTTTGGAGGCGCCGAAAACGCAAGTTGGAACGGCGTGGAGGTGGCGAACCCAAAAGACTACCGCAAACGGCGGGGTAAAAATGTGCTCGGAGATTGAACCACGCTCTGTTGTTTGTTCAGGGCGTATCCTGCAAGTTGAAGCTGCGTTGAGGGCTCTTGAACAACTGGATTTTCTTCCGAAATTTGTAAAAAACATGTTTTCAATTGAACATGCTATACAAGGTCCTCATACGCAAGAGGTCACTTGTTGTTCGCTAAGAAGGAGGGGTAAAATTGTCGGTTCCTACGGAGAGTCCTCACGCGGTATTCTTGTTATGGTTCAAGTCCTGATTGGAACGCCACTTTACTTCAAAGAAAGTTCAGAAATATCAGTTTCCCTTTGAAAATCATATGTCAAGTCCACGTGGAGCCCAGTATATCCTCTCCTCAAACCTTTCCCACCAATAGCGTCCATTATAGGCACTGACAGTACTTGTCAAGTCCACGTGGAGTAACCGAGATGTTGCCAATTACGTTTGTTTATAGATTTCTGAACGTGAGGTTGCCGTTGCGTTGCTAGGTTGTGTTACTATGATGTGCTATTTTTTATACAACGTGGAGACCTTGGGAGAAAAACGTCGCAGTGAATGAATTGATGTCAAAACACTGCAGGTAAAAGTGACAACAGAGCTTTTTAGAAATGCTTGATAGAAACCAGATACACGTCCTCTCGATACCAAACTGGCGTTCAAATGAGGACTAGAACCCAGGAGCGTATATTCTGGGCTAGCTAGGCTATCTGCGAAGCCTGAAGTCTAGAGAATAAAATACAGGAGAAAAATCGATCAGAAATTGCAAATAATATTATTCATATAGCGAGATGATGATGCTGATTCTGGAGTTTGCAACCTGATTTCTTATGAGTTGGCAACCTAATTTCTTATGAGTTGGCAACCTAATTTCTTATGAGTTGGCAACCTGATTTCTTGTGAGTTGGCAACCTGATTTCTTGTGAGTTGGCAACCTGATTTCTTGTGAGTTGGCAACCTGATTTCTTGTGAGTTGGAAACCTGATTTCTTGTGAGTTGGCAACCTGATTTCTTATGAGTTGGCAACCTGATTTCTTGTGAGTTGGCAACCTGATTTCTTGTGAGTTGGCAACCTGATTTCTTGTGAGTTGGCAACCTGATTTCTTGTGAGTTGGCAACCTGATTTCTTGTTTTTGTTTTTTTTTTTGTTTTTTTTTTGGAGTTGGTGTTTTAAGTCCACTTTATGCACAGTAATGCTAATCGGGACTGAACCTACGGTTTAAAGTGGAATCCGAACCACTGTGCAATGTGCCTTCACCGGGTATCGAACCCGGGACCCCTTGATTACAAGGCGACGACGCTACCACTGCACCATCGGGGAGGCCCCTGATTTCTTATGATTTGGAAACCTGATTTCTTATGAGTTGGAAACCTGATTTCTTGTGAGTTGGCAACCTGATCTCTTGTGAGTTGGCAACCTGATTTCCATGAGTTGGCAACCTGATTTCCTATGAGTTGGCAACCTGATTTCTTAGGAGTTGGTAAATGTATTTCTATTCATAGCCTAGGACCACGTGACAGTGAGATAGCCCAGATCTTGGACTAAGTATACGCCACTTCAAGAACCATACCAAATTTCGACTCTCAGAAATACCCACATATAACGCAATGACTTTTTAAAATATATTGTTTATTCATATTAAGTTTAAATGATTGGTTCGTAGCTCTTTCAGTCCTTAAGGCGAAGACTGACAGTTTCGTACCCGTGTTCACTTATTTATTTGAATATCGTCGGAATGGACACTGCTACAAAAAATAACCCAGCCTATACAAGAGAGTATGAATTTCCCCCCATGTTGCAAGTGGAAGCGGTTTCGCAAGTTGATTACTAAGCTAGACACAATGTTTGAAAAATATGATGAGTAAGTAATTTCAGTATCCCATGTATTCCTTACGAAGAAAACACCAGCATGAACTTCAAGTTACGGCTGATCAAATGGGAGTTTTCGACTTTTCCTAACGCAAACAAAATCTTCAATCTGTCGTCTTCCTGTTCATGTGTTTTTCTATGCCATCGTTGATATTCCCGAGAGAACAAGTAAAATAATACTCCAATAAGCGTAATGCTAAGCTTTCTCCCCCTCCTACAACCATCCAGCACACAGACCTCTCTTCTCAGTTCGCCTGGCTGGACATGGAACTGTTCCTCGTGCCTTTAAGCCTAGTTTACAATAGTCGAGTAGACGGGAGAAAAAGTTTCTTAGTCTACACTAAATTTGGTAATTTTGAGCAAATTTTTAATAAATCTATATAAACGTGCACTATTGTTAAAATAATTTTGTTCCGGTGAACAATAATTTGTTTGTCGACTATATAAACAAATGTTTGTTTACTCCAGAAACAAGTTTTTTTTTCATTACAAACAAACTTCTGTTTCTGTGTAAGATTTCAAAATAACGTGTTTCCTTCAGAAATAAGATTGTATAGCCTAATAATACGAGATAAGACTACCACAAACGGCGTGGTAATTATTACAAAATTATTATAATTTAATATGTTCCGAGATTGAACCACGCTCTGTTGTTTGTTACATAATATGAGGCAGGTGCATTGAGTTTATGTTTATGTTCGATGGATTTGGACATCTACAGCCTTCACCTTTTTGAACACCTTGAGATGTATCGTGCACCGAATTTCATAATTTTACCTCTAGCAGTTTCTGAGGTAACGATAGACAATTTGGTGCAACGAAGCTTTCAGTAATAACGGAACATTCCCTAATATGCGCGCCCTTGTAGTACTAATGCCCGAAACAGCGTCGGAGGAAGTTAACAAGTCAGGAAACAAGATAGAAACGTAGGAAAAAGGAAACCGTCTGGCATTTTAAATTCGGGGACTAATTAAAAAACACGGCTGAACCCTTCCATCACCCGGACCGCCCCTATCCTAGCATCACGGCACGGTGCCATTAGGCGTAATTACCCTTGCTTGTAGCGCCACTTTGCAGACGACACGGAGTGTCTCTCGCAATGATGTAACTCCCTCTTGCGACACCCGCGGAGGAAAAAACAAACGGCTTTCGGGAGAGAGAAAGAAAGGAGAAAACGCACTTTGCATCCCGAAGTCGCTGCGCCTTTTTGAGGAATAAGGGAAGTTTAGCACTGAAACTGATGCAAACACAAAATGTTCGATGCAAACCGATGAGATTATGTGAACGCGCCACTATGTAAAGGTGGATAAAATAGAGGAGGATCCCTTGACCACCTTTTCGTGTTCGGGAATTTTCTTCTGACGTCAATGTTGCCAGGTATCCCGATTGTGGCGATGAAATCCCACCTTCCGAACAAAAGACAGTCGGGATTGGTTAGAATCCCGATTGTTTTGTGCTTTAGCGGTGCTGAAGAATTGAGATTTGATGTAAATGGAGGCTTTACATTTTAGTTTTAGCGTTACAGAACTATTTAATTATTATTTACAGCCGGACAAGCTTCCTTCAAGAGCTTCTGCAATATGACGTCACCGTATTCATTGAATAGTCTGAACTTGTATAAATTCTACGCTTTGAGGTAAAAACCACAGATTAAATAATAGAATGCGTCGTGGCGTACGTTCGGAAACAGATTGCGCGAATCACTAGCGCCGCCAAGCAATGATTCAAACAGGTTCTAGTGATAATATTCTGAAGAACTGATTTTTATCTCGCTGTGAGATTCTGTCTTGGCTTTCACACTGTCGTTCGCACAAGGAAATGCCTAGTCGGCGGATCTATTGTTCGATATTTCGACAGTTTAGCACTTTAATTTGCCAGGACCGCTTAATTTTAGCAGATTAATGTCACTGAAACAAGATCACTGCGAATGATACTCGGCGGGCATGCGTCTCTTTTGACTTGTGGCGTGTTTCACAATTACATTTTGACTGTCCCTCGTATATCCTCGAAAAAATAAGAACTCTTAGTTTGTAACACTTCCAAAACAAAAACGCCCCGTTCTACGGGAAAGACGTGGAAGTTGCTCTCGCAAATATCACGACAGCGTCCGTTTCGGGCAAAGACGAACGATCGCATGTAAGTGGCTCGTACATAACAATTCACACACACCCTGCAATTAGGAGACAGTAATGGGGAGCTTTATAAGACCGCTTATTAATTTATATTTATTACGAGATACTCTCTGACGTGATACGAGAAAGAAGACGTAGAAAAGGGCGATGGATTCGTTTGCAACATGTCACGTGCTTAATTACTCTTAAAATCGCCCCTGTCCTATCCATAAACTTAAAAGATTGTCTTCTTTGAGAATTTTTAAATATTTTTCCTGGTCAGATTCAGGACAGTGTTACTGTAGGCGAAATAACACGATGCAAGTGCATTTTCACAATTTTGTCATGGTAGGTTTAAAGTCCGCCATCTTGATATGCAAAAATACAGTAACCGACCATTTCTACAATGAAATGAATATTTCAGCTTAAAAGATCTAAATTTTATACACACAGAACCCACAATGCATAAGTGTTTTTCTTCAGTAAAACATTAATGTGCATTAACGTCTAATTATGCTTTTATAATGCATCAAAATACACCCAGATCAATTGATCAGATGAGATGCGATCATTTCAAAGAAACCAAAATTACGCGCTTGTGCCTATTGAGCACAAAAAGTTCATCAACCTTGATTTAATACACTTAGAGTTCTGTGTGCTGTCATAAAAAATAGTGGCCTTGTGTCCCTCCTTAATCACACATTTTATTTCAAAGTTTTCATTACTAAATTGTGGCCCTAATATTGCCCTGAAATTTTTGCAAGGTTTGTTACAAATGTCCGACAGTGATTGAAAATAGCAGGCTTCTCTGATAACGCTATCTGCCAGTAATCAAGGTTCGATCCCTGTTGGAACCATGGTACAGTGTCTCAGATTTCACTTTAAACTGTAGGTCCAGCGCCAATTAGATGACTCCGAAAAGTGGACTTTAAATAGAATTCGGACCACATTCAGAACAGGAAAAGTAGATTTATTGTCCGCCATCTTGCAAGTACCTGAACTAATGTCAATGCTAGATTAGTAATCATCTAATTTCAGCTTAAAAACTTAAAATTACGGCAATTAAGAGTAGTCACAAAATTGGTGACTTGCCCCACTCTGCCATACCCCTCCAAAAGCACGCCCTACATTTCAAAAGTTTGATTGTCAGTGATGCTCCAAAACTCATTCGAGTTTCACAAAATGTCAAAAATGAGCAAATCTACATAGGGACATTTTAAACGACATATTTTTTGTTCTTAACTTTCATATCGACGAACAAAATATGATCTGGACTCTGATCACTACCACAATAGTGTATTTTCCTTTGCAAAATTAAAACAACAAGGCTTGCAAGACATATCCTATTGAGTTTCTTGCAATTAAACACAAAGAAATCAACATTAAACAAAATATCTCTTGACTTGTGGTCTCGAAATCACCTTATCCAAACAAGAAAAAATACATCACCGACCACTTTACATTGTCTCCACTCCCATATGTACACATCTTTCATACTTTGTTAGAGAAACGACCAATTTCGCCTTTCAACGTGGTTACCGCAACGTGTCAAGGCTCGTAAATCCGTCACTGAAATGTAGATGTCGTTGGTGTGGTCGCACCACGTGCACCGACCCAGCTTCAAGAAGATAAGGATCATCATCTTGTGCTTCCATGCCTTGCCCCGTCCTTAAAAAGAAGAGGCAGGATAAAAAAAGGATAATTTTTTTTTATAAAAAAAAAAAGAAGTACAAAAAACGGCGTCGTGAATTTCTTAGGTCTTACTTTAACCTGTTCGAACCATCCACTTGGCGGCGCTAGTGATTCGCGTAGTAAGCACATACGCGCAAAGAACACAGGGCTTGTCAGTTGGCTCGTCGGCTAATTGAACATTCTACTTTTGAACTCAAGATTGGCGACTGAACTGTGACATCTCCGGGAATCAAATTAATACCTAACGTTTGTAACGATCGTCATATTGGAATCAAACTAAAACTGTCGTCTTCTACAATATGATAAAATCATTATAATTTAAAGTAGAAAGTTGGAACCAACGACAATAGGAACAAAAATCGGTATACAACGTAACGATAATAAATAAATTGCCAATATCTTTACAGTTTTTATTATTGAAGTGTAAACGTTTGATCGGGAACAACAGAGTTTCCAACTTCAGTACCGTCGCACAACACTGAAAGTGTTAACTTTTTAAAAAAACAAGTTTATCACAAAACTTTCCTTGCAACTTACTTGAACAAAATATTTTTCAAGGTTTGGAGGTTATAGACTATACTATATTTAACGTAAAATCATTATTTGCTAAATTGCATACCACGATTGCGAGCGGAACATGGTGGCACCACATAACCTCCATAATGGCAGATGCTGAGAATGCATGGAGCCTACCTCCCACATTCCTATGGGCTTTCATGCTACAGTGCAATGTTCAGAAGAGAGATGACCTTTTTATAGGTTTGTTTCGGTAAGTTTTTTCATTTCTTAACATCTCTTATTTCGAAACAATACCGACAACTAAACAGTGTTAGAAGTAAGGAGTTAGTTGTATCACAATTAACAATTACTTTTATCGGGTAACAGTAACTATGTCATTACTTTTTCACAGGTACCGGAAACAAAATTAATTACAATTACTTTCTATCCCTTTCAACAGTAATGAGTAATGAACGTTAATAACGTAAGTAACGAAAAGTTAACACGTTAGTAACGAAAAAGTAAGGCGTTAGTAGCAAGTACCGTAAAAGCAATGCGTTAGTAAAGCAAATTCCAAAAAGGTAACGCGTTAGTAATACAAGTACCGAAAAAGTAATGCATTACATGTGTTACGTTACTCCTCCAAGTTTGACTGTAGGTTACTTTTCAAAGTACTAACGGTAATTGTAATAAGCGAGTTGCATTCGAAAAGTTAACACGTTAGGAACGTAAGTAACGAAAAAGTAACGCGTTAGTAATTTCAAGTACCGTAAAAGTTACTTTTAAAGCCAAATAAGTGTAAATTTAACCCAGGGACACGCTGGTTCACCCTGATCACATTCCACATTTCCCCGCGACTCTCCGATGGTAGAATCAACCCCGCCTGTCGCACGCTGGACACGTAGTCGAATTCAGATCTTGTTCTGGGGGCAGCTCCGCGAGACAACCAGAGAGAGATTTCAAGTCTACCCGATAGAGGCGCTGCAGTGCACGTCCCTTCGCCTACAAGACGGATTACCGACCACACCATTCTTTCTCATTCTCCCTCCCGAGCCCTACCAGGCAGAACCAAGAAAGTTCGTCCATCCCTTTTCAAGTAATCCCGCGAAAGTAGGAGAACCGGGGGAGGGAGGAGAGCTTTAAAAAAAAGAAAGAAGAGGCTCAGAGGGGAAAGAACTAGAAGAGACGTAGGCGGAAAATGTGCTGTAAAAATTTCGGTCGCAAACTTCCCATAATTCTTCAACTCTTGTGATAAATCTTCGACAGAACAATGCCTCACCTCATACTTTAATTCCGGGCTCCCTATACCCAACACGCCGCAGTAACTCAATATTTTATTATGGGATATGATACATTGTTAATGCAGGCTGGGTGGGTGGGTGAAGGTGCAGGTAGCTCCGGAGGGGGCAGGGGGGCACAAGAAGCTGTGGGAAGCCCCCTTGCATTGTCTGTTCCGCCCTCTCCAAATCTTCCACCCCTGGATGCGATATGTGCAGAGGATACAAAAGATAATAGGAATATCAGAGACGATAAGGGTGAGGGAATATTAGGTTATATAGCCGAGGGTGGTCAGTATTCCCGAAGGAGAAGGAACAAGCTTCCCTCAACTGTATGAATGAGACGCAATGTAATTGGTACAGTGCTGCGACCTACAGGGCGTTCCCATTCGAATTTACCTAATTTCATTCAAACGCATCCGACCCAGCACTTTTATGGAAGACATCAAAGATGCAGAAGTCTACGGCCACTGGTAGAGGAGACGTGGCCCGCAAGATCAACTGACCTCAACCTGTTAATTTTCAGTGTACAACTATAGTAGCACCCTTGACAAAAATTTGCAAAGTAAGGAAGCGAAAAGAAAGGCAATTTATGAGGCAAAATATATTGTCTGACACGATAATAATGAAAGCCTGTAAGCCTGTAAAGCATTACATTTTTCATCAAATAAAGAAAAATTATCGTTACATATTTTTGTGGTAAATAACCCATAAACACCCTGTAGATATTTGTGTCATGTATGCAATTCAAGAAGAGTGTAGTTAAATCAACAACTCAATTAAGAATACAAAATTGAAGAGTATGTTTCAAGAAGAGAGGAAGGGAGAGGGGTGCAGTCACGTCACGGCAGAACCCGACATATCCTTGAAATAATGCGCCATCAGCCAACATATCATCAGACTTTCTAGTCACACACGCACGAGAAATTCACACAGATATATGCACACAGTCATTGCCAGCCTACCTCCTGACCTTGGGTGGTGATTTCCAATCGATGACAAAGACTTAACAAGAATACTCTCGCGTCTCATCCCCCCCCCTCCACTCCTCCCTGTGTCGTCCGCCCGCTCGAATTTTCCCCGTGGACGATGCTTATCTCCGCATTAAAACAACACCTTCTTATGTGCAAAGGCCTGCGCGCTCACTTGGCTTCCATGCAACGTCATCAGTGGTAGGTCGTGGACCAGAACATTGTATCACTATTGAAGACCATAATGTGTGTTAAATAGGAGGAAATTGATTTAGTTGGAACGTTGTATATCTAGTCAGGCACGTATCTAGAAATTCATTTGACGGGAAAGGGGGTCCGAACCACTCAGAAATAATAATAAAAAATTAAAATTATATTAATTAATATTGTATTGTTTTTATTACACGCAAAAGACGCGCCAAAATTTGTATAAAAACAAGTGGCCTGGCAAGGATGTTAATGTCAAACAGATATAACAAACTATGTTAAATCCAGTTGACAAAATTGCTTATTTTATTCATATTAATATGAGTAGTAATGTGCGTAATTTTTCTTCAGTACTGCCATTCAAAGCCGTAAAATGTTCGGTGGATATTGATGACCATCCATTATACAAAAAAGCTAAACAAGTATATTTTCATTATTGAATTTTAGTACTTGTTAACCCTTTCGGAGGGAGGGGGGTTAGAAAACCCCTCCTTAAATACGTCCTTGTATCTAGTGTGTATGGTTTGATTGATTTGCTTTATTTTACTTCGCTTTTCTGCCACCTTTTGGTTATTTGCGAAGATGGGGATGAGTGATGATATGATGAATGGACATTCACAAACATCCATGTCCAGATCGGGATTCGAACCCTAGATCCCTGACGTCGTAGCGCGATGTGCAACCACTCCGCCACGGGGTCTGGCTAGTGTGTATCGAAAAGGTGTGAACAAACGCATTTGCGACTGTAGTGCTGGAGCTCTGACCTACGACTGATGACGTTGCACCTAAACCCAGAGAGAAGACGCAGGCTCCGTACATAAGAAGGCGCAGTCCCTTCTTCCTTATCAACTTTAGCCAGCCATAGAACACTGACAAGACCGTCGAAGTTGTTACGAAGCTAGATGCCCCATGTTCGAATCCTGAAAAGGCACATGAATATTTATTCCTTCATCTATTTGTATCATCGCACATTTTCATCATCGCCATTAACTTAGTATGTTAAGAAACAGGCGTTGAAAAACTAAAACAGAATATACTTTCCGAACGACCCTCGTATATAAATATCTATACTGGAGGACACGTGAAGAAGACAGACGGAAACTAAACACACACAGAATACAATATACGAGGGTGGGCGAAAGTGTGGTTAAGGTTGGGAGGATGGATACAACTTATAATGAGCGAAAGGCTTACAGCTGGTAACAAATGCTGTTAAAGGTGTGATTCTGTGCAGTTGATGCATTTTTACTGCGTCATGACGGAATACCAGCTGAAACATTCGAATCTTGATGAGTTTCTCTATCAATTTAAGGCACCTAAGTGTAGTGTGGCATTAGTTACGCTCTATTTTATTGTAACTTAGAATATAATTATTTCGATGCGTCACGAGTACACACAGAGAACTAAATGCATCATATCGATTGATGCACCATAATGCATCGATTGATGCACTAAAGTGTGTTTTGTAGCTTCTTCGAAGAATCAGATTCACATTTGATGCATTTTGGTGCATTTTTGTATGTCGTGAAAGAAACACCAAAATGCATCATTTGATTCAAGTGAGGCTTTATTTCATTCAAGATGACCTTCAATGCATCAGTTGATGTTCTTTGATGCACCTTCCGGCAACGTTTTGGATGATGCTCTTAAACGTTTGGTCTGAGCTACAGAGTTTATGTGGCTCAGACGAAACGTTTAAGTGCATCATCAAAAAAGATGCATGCTGGTGCATCAAAACGCATCAGCTGATGCACTAAAGTGCATCTCGACTGAAAGAAATCGTCACTTGAATCAAATGATGCACTTTGGTGTTTCTTTCACGACATACAAAAATGCACCCAAATGCATCAAATGTGAATCTGATACTTCGAAGAAGCTACAAAACACACTTTAGTGCATCAATCGATGCATTATGGTGCATCAATCGATATGATGCATTTAGTTCTCTGTGTGTATGACATAATATTAAATGAATATTGATAAATGAGATTATAACCGGTGTGTGCTTTGGGATTGGTGCAGCAAACGAAAACAAGGTTGGTATACTTTCATTTGGAGATCCAATGCCCAAGGAGGTTGGTTTTTCACAGTTGTTGATGCATTGTTTTTAATGCACGTTGAGTAACATAACATTATTGTGAAACATGTATGCAATGACGGATAGGATACTTCTCGGTTGTAACGTCTCCTCAGATTTCAACGGGTTCGTTGCAATCCAGACATGTCCGTGACTGTAGGGGAGAGTTGCCCAAATTGGACCGTTGCCTAAGTTGGACCGCCTTCGTTTTTGCCTATAGACGAGTATTTGAAACAGGTAAGTTGACACTACTGGTTGGCGTCAGTGCCATGTACAAATGACTGAATGGTCAGTCAACTAGAGACGTTCGACGAAGTAGGAGTGCTGTTATTGTGTATCAATTGTTCGTGTTGCAATTATTGTGCTTCGGATCTTAAGCTCTTGTGTAGACTAGGGGTAAGTAATCAAATGTCCTGTAGTATATTATAGAAGTGCCATTCATTAACCACTAACTACATGTGGTAAAACTATGGTTTAGTTGCGTATCTTCGTGTAGCGTCATATTTTTATTAACGGGGTATAATTGCCTAAGTTGGACCACCACGTGTTTCCCAAATTGGACCAGGGAAAGTATGGGCTGTGGACAGATTATGGAATTGCAAATGGCTATAGCAGCATACAATAATGGGGACAATGGCTTGAACGAGTGTAGTAGAAGGTATGGTTTGTTTGTTTTACAGCTGACCGAATATTCAACGTGGATGAGTCAGGTTTAACCACAGTCCAGAAACGTCCACAAAAAATTGTAGCAAAGAAAGGAAAATCACAGGTAGGTGCTGTTACAAGCGGCGGACGTGGAGTAAATACCACAATGGTGTGTGCAGCGAGTGCTGCAGTTGTCTAGATACCGTCGACGTACATGGCTTTTGTGAGCGGTCCAACCTAAGCAAGCTGTGGTCCAAGTTAGGAAACCAGTTGCCTACAATGGACCGATGTCACTACTTTCGTTTATGTACCCTATTATATTGGATCCTGCATTTTTTGTTAAAATACATATATGAAGTGAAAGCTAATAGTTTGTGCTTCTCATACCTACAATTTCGTTCTTTTTCTGTGCCTTGTTTTTGATGCAGGAGCAAAATAGTACCAACTGATCCAATTTCGGCAACTCGCCCCTATATAACTTTACGGCTTTACACAGGTAAAGTAACACAGCTGACTAGTGCAATCTAGAAACTATTTACGAGTATTACATCAGAGTACATACTGATTTTATGTCGTTTTAGTTGTCTTTGGGTCTATTTTTGATAGTTTCAGAGCATATTTTGGCACATATCGAACATGTCCTAGTAACTTCCAAACATATTTTGTTACTTTCCGAGCTTATATTGGTATTTCCGAGCATATTTTGGTAGTTTTCGAGCGTATTTTAGCAGTTTACGAACCTTAGTAATCGTTTCCGAGCTTATTTACATAGATATCGAACATAGTATTCTAGTACCTCCCTACAAAGGAGCCTGCAGTATTTTTTCTCAGGAGGGGCAGTCTCACAGAAACTTTTATTATTATTACTAGCACTTATTATTAATTTAGTGTTGCCCACGAGACGAGACTTTGGCCTGTCTCGTCTCGTGGAAATGCTGTGAAATGCTGTCTCGTCTCGAAAATATTCGTTTGTCAAAGGGACACATGATCAATCTCGTCTCGTCTCGAATTTTTAAAAGCCTGTCCCGTCTCGTCCCGTGGGCAACACTAATTATTATTGCTATTATTATTGTTTTATGTTTGTTATTACTACTACTAATGTTGTTTATATTACATAAACTTCCTTTTTCTCATATTCTGTAGCTATATCTATATACAATTTGCATAACTGTATGCTGACAAAAGGCTGTTTTTATAGTTTGATATTCAGTGTAAAAGAGACTGTAAGCTTAAATGTAACCCTACTTTAAATAATAATAATAATAATAATAATAGTTTCTGTAACTTACGGTCTGTAAGCCACAGAAAATACTTTTTGTTATAAAATATTTCTACAATTTCACCATTCGAATTAAATCAACTCTTTACAGAATCCTCAGATGGGGCAAGTGTCCCCCCCTGGACCCCCCCATGGGTTCCCCTGCCTTATTTTGTTAGTTTCCGAGCCTGTTTTCTTATTTTCCGAGCTTATATTGGTATTTCCGAGCGTATGTTAGCAGTTTCCTGGCTTATTGTGCAAAATGTCGGACATATTCTGGTAATTTCTTAAATTATTTTGTAAGTTTTCGAGCATACATAGTAAATTTGGAGCTCACTATATGATAGCCTCGATTCTATTTTGAAAAGTTGTAGGCCTTCTCGGTTGTACTACTTTACGCGTTGTAGCGACCAAATCTGAGGCGTGATATTTACATAAAAAGTGTGAACTATTAATAGCAATCGTTCGCAAATCTACTGAAGTCCCATTTACCACAGCCAGCCCAAGCAGCGCATACGTCATCCTCGCCAGCCAATGATAGATGGGCGAGGCGTCAAGACGGGCCCACTTTAAACTGGACTGTGTGAGACCATGTGTGAAGCTCCACACACACACGCAAGCCGCGAAATGAGTTCTCAGGTATCAACTCCAAAAGATCAAGAGTCGCGCTAGGTGATATATACCTCCACGGCATTAACAGGCTTAATTGCGGTTTGCTTTCTGCAATAAAGGCAGGCGACGGAGTCGAGTATGTGAAGAGAGGCACTCGCATGGGGGGGTTCCGGAGTTAATCCCCGCGGGTCGTTCCACAATGGAAGGTTCGGACCAAAGAGTTTCTGCATGAAATCGCGGAAGAGTTGGAGGTTGGCGTGAACCAAAGATGATGGGTGGAGCTTGACTAATCATACTGGTGGAACCAGGCGATGGTAGAAATCGAAAAAGATACCTCCTGGAGGCTTTCTTTGCCAGATGGATTGGAGGTTAAGCCATCCCCGCTGGTAGTCCGAATGAATCACCGCGCGGGAAGCGAAGTTGATTTATAAGACAACCGCCATCTTGGCTCGTAAGAGGAGTGTAGTGTGTAGCCAGCCCACCCCTTCTCGTCTCGAGAGACCGCAACGAGGCAAGAGTTTTTGGAGTCGTGCAGAGCGGTACACGGACCAGAAAAGACTCGCAGCTTGAGAACGTATTCACCATATGTCATGAAGATCCACACCTCTGCAGTGTTGCAAAACCGTAGTGTTAAAAAAAGAGCCAAATCACACAACTTTCAAGAAGCATATGTACGAACCTTATTGATGATATACACGCGACCGTTCGAAAATCTAGACATGCATCATACAACGTGCATTAAGCTGTAATCTCAAACAATCCTCTAAATGCATCATTTACTGAATATTCACTCAAATGCATCTGGGTTTTATAAATATAATGTCATTGGTTTGTGTGATGCGCTAAAAATTTTGTAGCGCAGTGTGTTCGTACATCGCTGCAATAAGCAATTCTTGCCTACATACGGACACGAGACGACATTTAGAGTATAAAATATACGCCTATCCGAAAACAAATAGACAGTCACATCCTTTGTATGTCTGCACACAAAGAAAAGAAAATGCATCTATTTCATGCATCAGTGAATCTATTAATACAACCGTGCGTGTAATTTGCTATTAAAATCTAGTCATTGTCGTCGAGTTAGGCAACACACATTACTCTTTCAAAATCTCGATGTCCTATTTTTTGCGGCTGACCGTACATATGTTATTGAAATATGATGGTTGATATATATATATATACTTTGAAACTGCTCGAATTGTAGCCCGATTTTATCCTTGTAGGGCGAAAAAGTCGATCAAAGGAACCGTGGTTCTGATTAATTCATTGAAATTATCTCGTGTGTTGCTTGAGGAAATATCAGTCTTTTAGATCGTGTTAATTCAATAACACTCAATCACGATTTTCACGACGGACCCGTCGACGTCACGAAAATCGGTTGCTAAGAGCCTTAAACCTGGCCTCGTAATCTAATAACGTAGGCATTAGTAGAATGGGCCTGATCAAAGCAAACTATTGTAGGTGGCAGCACCCCTGTTGTGTCCATGTTTTTGATGGGCAATTGTTCTCCCATTTAAACATACGGGGAATTTGATGCTGAACGTGCTGCTATTACAAGTTTAATTTCATCTTAACCTCAGAAATTATGTCGGAACATGATAGATAAATAATCAGTGCTGTGAAATTCATAATTGTAATAAGACGATCGTCAAAACAGAAAAGATCGTAACTAAAAAAAGCCTTAAAATTTGCACAGCACTGGTTTATGTCACTTGCAATTTTCACAATTTAAGTGCTTTATTCTTGAGAATCTGGTAAAGAATAATACATAATAATTCCACGAGACTGTACTTTTATTTTTATATTTGTTATTATTCACTGACTTTTTACGTGATAGATATACTTTTCCTCATGACTAGTAGCTAAATATGGTTCTCTATTTTATACATAGCTTACCGATTTATCGAGAACAGTTATTACAAAGAAATATTTTATATTCTGTTTCATTCCTCGCAACCTCCAGGGTTTTCTTATTTACAGGAAATATAATTCTAGAAGTGTTATAACCCAAAACAAAAAGGACGAAAATACGTGGGGAAATGTTTGCTTAATACAAAGAAAGGATATGCTAATATTAAGTTATTGGATAGGGCATACTGTATAACAATAAATATCATGCGCTTATCCACTTAATACATTTTTTTCTTTATAATATCGTGAGTTTTTCCGATTCCTACTCCCGCCGTTGAATTACGCATACTCGCAAGTCGCAACAAGAGGAAACATAAAAGAGTAGTGTTAAAATCTACATTTTTGTATTATTATTATTATTATTGTATTATAGACCCATGGCAGCTGGGGACGACCACAATTGAGTCAAGTTTAGTGCTCTTTGTGCATTAACATACTATATTTAGCCCGTCTGAGCTACCCAGCCGTTGCGCTTTAATATATTAATTCTTACGTTCAGGAGAATGTAATTTTCGGAAACTTATGACTTGCTACATAATCTTAAAGGTTTGCTAAACACATTTTTGTTATCGATTTACACGAGAAATTCTTATATCTTTATAAAATAACGTTTGAATAGCCATCCTATCGCGCTCCAATGTAAAGCTTAGGGCAACCAGACGACGAACGAAACTCTTCAGGGACACAACAGCGGAAAAGGTTGGCAATGAACAGCCTCATTGCAATTGCGAAAATAATGCACGTTATATAGAAGATTTAAGTTTGGTGCTATCAGTATGTTTTAGCAACCGATTTTCGCGACGTGTTAGCAGCTTGATGTGCCAACCGACAGAACTTTCAACAACATTCAAAGTTCATGTATGACGCAGACTTTCAATACGATTACAAACGCCTGTAACTAATCAAACGCCAAGTTCCCTTGTGGCAATTGCAAGATCGACAATCTGTAATACAAAAATATCATTTAATAATTTTGAATTTTCGGTACAACTTTTGTTAATCAATAATCAACCAAACCCAAGTAAAGAATGGGTCGAAAAGGTTATCTAAAATCTGACTGCGTATTCTGAAATCTCGCGTCAAATTACGTGTTTCATCTAGTGTTGCCCACGGGACGAGACGGGACAGGCTTTTAAAAATTCGAGACGAGACGAGATTGACCATGTTTCATAAGACAAACGAATATTTTCGAGACGAGACAGCATTTCCACGAGACTCCACGAGACGAGACAGGCCAAAGTCTCGTCTCGTGGGCAACACTAGTTTCATCTGCAATAGGTCTAGGTCTATCTTTTATATAGATTCACCGAGCCATTTGAAACTCTGGCGTGCGGGCAGTGGCGCTAGTGTCGCTAGGGAAACCTGTACTTCGCATATTTCCCGAGGTTTCAGAAAGCTTGGTGGATCTATAGTTTGGGAATAACAAGCAGGTCAAAGACGTATATAATAGTGGAAACAATATGTAAAACATACAACCTACAATAAAATAAGCTACTTAGTGTGAAACTCTGATGTTTTATTTACGTATAGGTTTGTATATTGTAGCAATAGTTACTATTCACATTTCATTCTACTGTATCTGCGCAAATAACGTCGGAGTAAAAAATATAGCAAGATTTGGCACCAGGAAGAGGGGAGTTTGCAACACTGCACCTGCGTCATCTCGATTTTCCACCGGCCAATGGCAGGCTACAAACGGCTTCTTAATGAACTACGACGAAGGAGGGTTTTTCTACCCCCTCAGAGGGTACATTTCTGGTCACGGTTTCTTTTATTGATATCAACCTCTTCCTGTCGATAGGCATGATAAATCGGTGTCTTTCAAGGGCATTAACAAAACTGCGGAGAACAAAAATCTAGGTGGAAGTGTGGAGAGTGCATGAATAGATTCTAATCCTGAGGTGGCTATTACTGCTTTGTGAAACATCCCCTATCGGACCTGGCTTCGATCTGGACCTTTGTCTTTTTCAAACACTTCCAGCCATCAAATACCAGTGTGCTACCAGCTTCATGAAAGAGTTTCGATAGGTTCTGCAACTGCATAAATCAAAAAAACTATGTTCATCATAAACAGCACCCGAATAATTTATACGAGGGGTGGCCAAAATGCCGGCACTTCGACAAATAAACGCTTGAACTATTGACAGAAGTGCTTTTCGTATTAGAATTGGACAAAAGTCAAATGAAAAATTTTCCAAGTTAAAGTTAGGGACGCTACGAGAATCTCGTCCAGTTAGAGAACACCCCGATTGTTCACAAAAGCCAAATTATGATAATTTTATTACTAAATTTGTACTAAAAAATGATCTCACACCCCATTCAGTTGGAAAACTCTGGGAATATATAATTTTTACCGCACTCGTTTTCGTCTCGAGCTATATGTAGTATATAAGCAATATATACAGGGTGTCACCGAATCAACTTTCAAACTGTAGGGTACTGTACTTTACCAGTCTCCAACGAGACAGAGTCTCAGAAACGTTTCGATTTTTCAAAGGACGCCTCGGTATCGTTTTGAACCATCCCTAAATTTGAATGTAACGAGTAAGAAAATTTCGCCACTATCGAAATTATTTTTCTGTCAAACATGCACTCTAAAAAATAGGCAACTGAGTTGCCACCAAAAGTGGTGTAACACCTTAACTGGTGTAAGAGCACCTAATCGAGCGTTAAAGGCCTCCGCATTTGGTGTTGTTTGACATTAAATGGTGTGACAAAACACAGAGATGGTGCTAAACAACGCCAAATCCACATTAACACCAAAAGGAGTGTCTTGTTACCACCACTTTTGGCGGCACCTCGGGTGCATATTTTTTAAGGTGTACCAAGACTGTAGATAGATACGTGAGGCGTTCAGAACAAAAGTGGCGTACTTCCACTTTTCATGAAAATTGAGTTACATGCATAACTTAAGCCTGCATCACACAGAACTGGATATCCAGTAGGAATACCCTAGTTGGCGTTGGACTGGCTACCCATTTGCTAGTTTCCGCCTCACACAATACTTGTTACCTTACTTGTCCATAGACTTTTGTTCCCATAAGACATAGCGCAGAGCAGACAATCATGAACGAGCAATTTGAAGAGTTTGTAGGAGAATTACTGCTTTTTGTGCTTTTATTAAAAATTAAAAACGCAAAGTATGGACTAGAAATTGGCTCGCAAAAATATGGTAATTAATGCGTACCACGAAAAAGCTTTTTAATTAACTCGGGTTTGCATTATTCATACAGGAGATTCGCAGGTTTCATTCACCCATAAAAACAAACAAAAAAAACATTTATTAATACACTTGTAATAATAAGGATTTTCATTTTCAGCTAATCATATTTGTCACGTACACATCTCATCGCTTTGCATAAATACCTAAATATTAATGAACTGAACACAAATCCATCTCTTTACTTTTCTTTTATCGAGAAACGGAGAAACTAGAACATAAACACATAAGCACTCGGAAACCACAGACAGAAAACGCTCCTTTGCAAACTCACAGATTATCTTCACATGGCCAAACTTTGCTCTGATTGGCTGTTCCACAGAATCCAGTCGAGGAAAGCCAGTAGCAATTAGGACATGTCCTATTCCTCCAAACCAGTCAGCCATCACATCCGGGCAGGTAGCTAAACGCCAACTAACTGGATATCCAGTTCCGTGTGATTCAGCCTTTAGAAGTTGAAGTGTCATTATTTCAGTGCTAGAAGTAAGTATCTCCTAAGTTTCAAATTCTTGCTCATAGAGGCACAACTATGTTTGTCCTCCAGTAGTTTTTTTATCACTACTAAGCTACCTAAATGAGCCTTTCTCTCAAAACTATACTGAATGGAGTTACGCCACTTGTGCTCTGAACCCCCTCGTGTGTTGTTATGTACACGTTTGAATTAGTTCTTTTAAAAGAATCCAGTGGCGGCAATTAGAGGAGGGCAAGGAGCAGTCCCCCCCGCCACTTTTGCTCCCACATTATGCTAAACTTTATCTACCAAGGGGAAGTAAACTGTCTCCCCGCCAGTTTTGGCACCTTACACCCCGCCCAGTTTTGGAACCCAATCGCCGACACTGACTAACTAACTAACTAACTCTTTAGCCTTGTTAAACCCGAAGGTTCATGGCTGCAGCAACACAGGCCTTCCATCTTTCCCTATCTTGAGCAAGATCTATATACTCTTTCCCATCCCTACCGATTTCCCTTAGGTCCATCTCAACGTTGTCCCTCCATCTTCGTCTTGGCCTTCCTACAGGTCTCTTACCATCAGGTTTCCCAACAAGAATCCTGTAAACTCCACTTTCCTCTCCCATTCGTGCCACATGGCCTGCCCACCTAAGTCTTCTTGATTTAATTATTCTAATAATATCTGGACATGAATACAAATAGTGTTGCCCACGGGACGAGACGGGACAGGCTTTTAAAAATTCGAGACGAGACGAGATTGATCATGTGTCCCGAGACAAACGAATATTTTCGAGACGAGACAGCATTTCACAGCATTTCCACGAGACGAGACAGGCCAAAGTCTCGTCTCGTGGGCAACACTAAATACAAATTATGTAGTTTTAAATTATGTAACCTTCTCCACTCACCTGTCTCCTCATCCCTTTTAGGTCCAAATATTTTCCTAAGGATCTTATTTTCAAATACTCTCAATTTATGTTCTTCTTTCAATGTAAGGGACCAAGTTTCACATCCATATAATACTACAGGCAAAATTACGGTTTTGTATATTTTGACTTTTAGTTTCTTAGATATTAAACGAGAAGACAAAAGTTTATGAAGAGAGAAGTAACTGAAATTACCTATTCACTTGGTAATCGCTACGAGGAGGATGAATTCCTGAAACCGCAGAAGTAACAGGTACAAACCAACAACTGAGACTTGAACATAGGACATCATAAATGACAACAAGGCTAAATAGTCAAGCTATGTAAACCCATTAATCGAACCTGGGAACATTCACTTTGTAGCACCCTTCCATAACCACTCCGCCAAGCCGGTGGGGACCTCCTGCGGTAGTTTTTTACGCCGGAAACAAACAGACGTTACAAAGCGAATAGCAGACGAAAAGAAACGGACAAAGAAAAGCAAAGATACATATTATCACATGGAAAAATGGACACACGCCCATCATAATTCAAAAGGGAATAGAGTTATCAATATATGCAAACGTTATGCGCGGTTAAAAGAAAGAAATAAAACAAGTGAATGTGTCTACAGACGCTTACCACGCACCCTTCCCAAAGGCGTATATGTCTGATTGCAACTGAGATTCTTTTTTCCATGCACAATGTTCACAGTGTTGCCAGAGCGCCGAAATTATATTTTAGCGTTGTTCGTTTCTAGTTATAGATCACGCAGATGTGGCGCACACACTTCAGAATTACCAACCTTACTACAATGACTCCACATGCAGTTCCAATACTTCCCAATCAAAATTCTTCCCAAATTTGACTTCTACATATTTAAATATGCTGAGCTTTCAAATGTTATGTGAAAATTAAAGTATAGATGGCACATTTCCAGTATTTTGCCACTGACGTTAATCGCTAGTAAATACAACAAACATCGAGATTTGAAATCTCATCAATGTTGTGGAAGGGTTCGTAGAGTGGCGGAAAGATTTAAATTGATTGTCTTGAGTCAACTTGAATGCATGACGCCATTAAATAGTTAGGCAAGACAATTTCCTTTAGTCGCGAGACAGCTTCAGCCACTCTAGATGCATTTATATCATTGGATTTCATGCATATTCTTCCTGTGAATTCTTTGACACAGGTTATATCAAATCTAGATGGTGCACTTATGTACAACAGTGCTGCTACCTGGCTAACCAGAGGGAACTATACGACAGTTCCAACCTATTGCCAGGGAAATTGTACATGACTATTTTCATTTATTTTTCTCTTGCATTGCAGGTGTTTTTATGGAATGTATTTTTACGCATGCTGGTGCGGAGGTTGCCAGCAGCTTGTTTGACATTTTGTTTCAATTCTTGATCTCATTGCTTAAAACAAAGAGAATAAACATTGTATAGACAATTTGCTTAGTAATACTTAGGCATGCTACTCTATTAATGGAAAATAAACAGTTTTAAATACTTAAACACTTCCACTCACAGATATAATACCAATAAATAGACAGACCCCAATGTTACTAATATTAATTAAACTATAATTAATTACAATTAAACAATAATTAATAATTAAAGTATTACTTCATGTTTTTTCTACAACTTCACTTTATGTGGAAGAGAGCATGAATTTCTCCCCATGTTACAAGTGGAAGTGGTTTTTAAAGTTGATTATTAAACTACATGTAAAAAATATGATGAATATCCTAATTATTCCTTATGGACAAACAACTTCAAGTTCAGACTAATCAAATGGAAGTTCAGACTTTCCCGACACAAACAAAATCTTCAACCTGTCCTCTTTCCGTTCATATGTTTTTCTACACCATCTGAAGTTTAATACTCGAAACGAATCAAGTAAAATAATATTCAGATAAGCGTAATGCTAGGTTTTCCCCCCTCCTGCAGCCATCCAGGGAAGGTCAGTGGGAGAATGAGAGCCTCAAGAATTGACGCCAGACAAGCTGCAAATCTGAGTAATTTTTATCTTGTTCATCGTGGATAAAACTAGTGTGCACTGGCAACTCTGCTAGACGCTATTTAACGAAGACGAAGCACCTACTCATCTCGGTGTGTCTCCCCTAGCCATTGTTGAGTCGTTGTAAAGCGGTGGATCAGTCGTCGTCTTAAAAAGGAAGGTTGGACGCGACCCAAGAGGTAACTTCACCCAACCCTCCTTTTAATGAAGTCATCCTGAGAGACAAGCAGAGGTGTTATTAGGTATTTACCTGGCCCGGTAATGGAGAATCGTATGGCTCCACTGGCGTATGCAGGAGTCATTTTCGGGAGGTGCTGGAACTGTTAAGGTGGATAGTAAATAGCTTTTTTGTAGGGGGTGGTAGGGGCAGTATACACAAACCGATATTTCGCATTTTTGGAACGATACCCTCTCATAAATGGCAACTGGGGTTCATTTGAAAGGGGTTTGCATTCATCACTCAGGATTTTTCCTCCTTTCATTTGAAAATGTTGATTTTTTTCAAACTTTCGGAGGGGGTGTAGTCCCATCAGCCCCCTCTTTTCGTACGCCAGTGTATGGCTCCAAATGTCCCAAAGAGTGAGTATGAAACTCTTCTTTATTTCGAAACGTTTTTTGCGTTTGTTTGTGTGCATGAAAGTAACATATCACGGACATATTGTGATAGGTGTTGTACTTCTGTTTTTTGGTGAAGTAGGTACGTTCCAACAGTCGGTTCGGTCAAAGTTACCCAATGTACAATCACAGACACTTCTGAGTTGTAGCAATCCCATTGAAGGTATATTTGCCTGTTACAACCCAGAAGTGTCCATGACTGTACAACTATTGCGATTGAACCGCCTTTCAAAAACAATTCCTGTCAGAACGGTCACAAATTATTTTCCCCAATATAAATTAGTTACGAAATGGTTGCATATAAAATGTTTTCTAAATCTTAATATTTATGTACAGTCACCGGCAATATAAATGTGACGCCTAGATCCTGAAATACTCACTTCCCTGCAAGGCGTTGTGTGTGTGTTGCCTAACTCTCCGGCGGTGGTAGAAGTTCCCATTGAAAATTCACTATTAAAATCCACTTATCGCCGTAGTGTTAGGCAACACACATAACAGGGAAGCGGGTATTTCATGTTTTCTGTTCTTATTGTCAGTGACTGTACATGAAAACAGCTATGTATTCGTCGAATTCACTCTCTGGCATGTACAGAGGAAAAAAGAGCCAAATGAAAGAAAAAGAGAGAGAAGTAAAGATAAAGAATGGCAGGGGGTAAAAGAAGCGAAGAAAGAAGAGAGAGAGGGTAAAGTAATGTGGAAAGAGAAATATAGAGAGAGTGGAAGACAGAAAAAGATAGAAAGAAAGGGTATAATACGGTGGAAAGAGAGAGAGAGAGAACGCGAAAGTAAAATAAAGTAGAGAAAGGAAGAAAGAATTAGAGGAAGGAAGAAGGAAGAATGTGGGGGAGAGAGAGAAGGATAATAAAATAAGGTAGGAGAGAGAAGAAAAGAGACAGAAGTAGATATTGGGTAAAATAAGGTACAAAGAGAAAGATCGTAAAATAAGTTGAAGAGAGAGAAAGAAAGAAAGAGGGAGAGAGAAAAATATGATAGAGACAAAGTAAATTAAGGCGAAGGAGATAAAACTAGAAGGAAGAGTAGAAAGGAAGCAGCTTTTGGAAAAGGGAAAGAGGATCTCGCGTCCGTGGGATGTGAAATTTTTTTATTTGGTTTAGTATTTCAGCCACTTTTGGCTATCGCGAAGATGAGGACAAAGAACACCCATACCGGGATTCGAACCCGGGACCTCCAGCGTCGTAGCACGCTGTGCTAACCACTCCGCCACGGAGGCCGGCTCCTGGGAGGAGAGAGAGAGAGCAATACCCATCGACCCTCCTCTTGAGCCCTCTCAAATACATAAGTTCATATTAAGCTCATCTCTTCAGAAAACCATAACATATTAACTAAACAATGATTTTACGGTACTTAGAATGGAATAGTATATTAATATTTGGGATATCACACAAACAGAACTGGAATGCATCAAATCATGGTTGGCATCAGTTGACTAAGGTGTAATTTTGATTTATTTCAAATGATCATCTTTAGTCTTCGCAATGCATGCATTTTTAGTGCATCATACGGAATAGGAGCTCATAAGAGTACACTTTGATGCACTTCTGTATGCAATTTTGTGCTTCTGGAGTTAACACACAGTTTACCCATTTCAGTTGTGTGTGCAACAATCAATAGGCCAAAGATAAAATTTGTAGTCACATCACGATTGGGAATGATATTGAGATATGACTTTTCATTTCTTGCTACACAGTGCTTCGTCTTCGACAATTGTCTTTGTTTAAGTTCGTTAGATTTTCTGCTTTTCTTTTGTCTGCATTTTTTCTCTGCCATAGTTTGTCATAGGCAGTTGTCTCTGTTTTCCGAGTTTTTCTTTTTTTGTTTCTCTACTATCCTTTGTTTTACAAAACTGTATTTGTTCAAGCAACTTTGTGTTCCTGCTTTTATGTTGTCTATGCATATCCTCTGCTATAGTTGGTTTCAAACAATCGTCCTTGTTTACGTTACTTTGTTTTCCTTCCTTTCTTTTGTTATGCATTTGTTCATGTCCTGTACTTTGTCTTAGACAATTGTCTTTGTTTGTTTTACTTTGTTTTCCTACTTTTCTTTTGTCTACACATTTATGCCTCCATTAACGTTGTCCTTGTTTTCGCACTTTAATTTTGTCTGTGCATTTGTTGCTTCACTGTACTTTGCCCTAGATTATTGCCTTTATAATAAAATATAACTTATTTTCGAGTATGAGCCTTTACAGCTGTACATACCATACAAGTCAGAAGAAATTCAGTGCCTTTCTAGCACCTCCATCTCTCAGTCTACTTTCCCCACTGCACTATTTCACTAAATTCTTAGCAAAGCGATTCCTAGCCCTCCTTCACTCTCCCCACTGAGCTTCTTTGCTCTCTTTGCCCAGACATAGTGTAGCAAAGTTCCCATATTCCTTATTTGCCCCCCCCCCCTCTCGGTCTCTCCCTCCTAATAACGCTTATTATATTCTCAATGTTAGATTCATTTGCTTCCCTGATATATTTTCATCTTGCCTCCCCTGTTTCTTTGCATTGGAGGAGGATGTGAAATGTCGTCTCCTCTTCTCCCGCTCGAGTTTGACTTGTGTCCATCCCCAGCCTGAACCAGGTCCAGCCTGATATTTCTTTGTCCCAATCTCTGTCCGTATCCGCGATGTCTATGCTTCTGTTACTCTGAGTTCCTACTTTTCATTTGTCTGCCTTTGTTCCCGTTATACTCTATCTTAGACAATTGTCTTTGCTTAAGTCACTTTGTTTCTAGTGTTGCCCACGAGACGAGACTTTGGCCTGTCTCGTCTCGTGGAAATGCTGTCTCGTCTCGAAAATATTCGTTTGTCTCATGACACATGGTCAATCTCGTCTCGTCTCGAATTTTTAAAAGCCTGTCCCGTCTCGTCCCGTGGGCAACACTATTTGTTTCCTACTTATTCTATGTGTATGTATTCGTTTCTCCACTATACACACCGTCTTACATGCTTGCCTATTGCCAAAGCTCACATTTCCTCACGGCGGCCCGTCTTAAGCGATTGTCGTTTGTCTAATCCACCTCGCGGCAGAGGCGTTCGCCCCGAAACGGAAACCAGACCGCATTTTGTACCCATAATCCTAAGCTGCTGGCGTCATAAATACTTCCGGTCTAAAATATTAAGTGCTCTACATCGGTAGAGGCTTACGTCCGGCTCCTAAATCGGAGAGAACGCAGCCAACCAGAAAACGATACGTCACTGCGAAAAACAAAAACGGCTCCTCCTGGCGGAAAAAAAAACAAAACAAACATCTGTTCCGGATAAGCACGTATGTTCTACTAGAAGGGAGGGGCGGGTCTTACTATATTCGAAAGTAATATTTCACAACAAGATTATACACAGGGAAAAAAAGGGTTGCAGGAGCTCAGGTGGTTAAGGGGATGTGAGGCGTTACCGATCTCTAAAATAAACCTTCCGTTCCAGAAAATCCCGATTTTTTTATGTACGGCAAAAGGCTTAGTCTGGGAAATGAGTAATATCTGCAAGGGGGGTGGGAGGGAAGGAATTTGCAAATTTTTATTATTCCTCTAGAACGCATTGCTTCTGACCAGTTCTTTTTTTCTGTTTTATGATTAGAAGGGGTAATATAGAGGGAATTTAATTGCAAAAGTATCCGCCACCCCTTTCTTTTAATTTCATGCCGCTCTTCTACCTCTTTAGGGGCGACGCTGAGTGGCGAATTCATGAAACAAAAGAACGCAATGAAATTTCTTACCCTGGAGTCGAACATATGAACTCTGGATTTCCAGATCAGTACTCTAACCATTACACCTCGAGGGCTGGACTTAACATTCGAATCCCGGCTTGAACATGGTTGTTCCTTGCATGAGTGTCATTTCATCCTTATCGTTGCGATTTGCCAAAGTGGTAGTAATGCGAAGTAAAGTCAACTAAATCAATCAACATTATTTTCTGTAGTTTTTTTTTATATACTGTCCGACCGAGAAAGACGAGACTAGTTTACGAGGATCCACAAAGTCCGAATAACGAATATCCGGATTTCAAATTATCTTCACACATGGCCACTCGCTGCAAGGGCTGGACCCTCCAATGCGATCGTGTCTGTAGCCTATTATTCTTGAATGTGCTGATTTTGCTTTCTTTAGGTACACTTTTAAATCTTCCCAGTTCTTTGCCATCCTTGTTGGGCGATGACGACAGTGTTTTATCAAATGTTTTTAGGTTCTTGCGCAGAGCTGATCTCTTCCACTGTATTTGAGGGAGTTTTTAGTTAATTCTTATCTATTTGATGGAGTCTTTAGTTAATTCTTACCTATTTGATGGAGTCTTTAGTTAATTCTTACCTATTTGATGGAGTCTTTAGTTAATTCTTACCTATTTGATGGAGTCTTTAGTTAATTCTTACCTATTTGAGAGAGTTTTTAGTTAATTCTTACCTATTTGAGAGAGTTTTTAGTTAATTCTTACCTATTTGAGAGAGTTTTTAGTTAATTCTTACCTATTTGAGGGAGTCTTTAGTTAATTCTTACCTATTTGAGAGAGTTTTTAGTTAATTCTTACCTATTTGATGGAGTCTTTAGTTAATTCTTACCTATTTGAGAGAGTTTTTAGTTAATTCTTACCTATTTGAGAGAGTTTTTAGTTAATTCTTACCTATTTGAGAGAGTTTTTAGTTAATTCTTACCTATTTGAGGGAGTCTTTAGTTAATTCTTACCTATTTGATGGAGTCTTTAGTTAATTCTTACCTATTTGATGGAGTCTTTAGTTAATTCTTACCTATTTGATGGAGTCTTTAGTTAATTCTTACCTATTTGAGAGAGTTTTTAGTTAATTCTTACCTATTTGAGAGAGTTTTTAGTTAATTCTTACCTATTTGAGGGAGTTTTTAGTTAATTCTTACCTATTTGAGGGAGTTTGTAGTTAATTATTACCTATTTGATGTTTCTCCTGTGCAGGCCTCTTTACAATCTTGCACTTTTAGCTTTTCTCAAGGGGCTTTTGACACCCCTATTTTAACTCTTAGGTAAGAATTGTAGATATGGTGCCCAGGGGCATATCCAGAAAGAAAATGGGGGGTCCAGCCAGGGGTGCCCATCCTCCAAGGCGAATGGCTATGATAGTTATCTCGTTTATTTTTATTATTCTTCGAATCGTAATTTTAGAATTGAATGTCTGTTGACACTTTTCAGAAGCAATTTCACTGAACTCTTCATTTGAAACTTCACGAAGTCTCTGAAGCAGTTCTGTGACGTCTCTTGGGTAAGAAAGAGCAGAGGATAAATTGTGATGAGAGCTCAATACTTTGACAACTGTACAGTAAAGCTAAAAAAAACTTTTCCCAGATAGAGAGTACATTTAAGAAAGTCAAATTTTTTTCAAATGCGGCTTGAAGATCAATTGCTTGGGATGGTTTACTTGGACATCTCCACTTAAATGACAAGGTTGAAGAAATTTAATAAAACATGAAGTCGACATTGACAATAGCTGTTAAGGAATTTGGGGTGGGGGGTCCGGGCCCCTTAACCCACCCCCTGGATACGCCCTTGATGGTGCAAAATGGCCATACGTACCGACGCACCCAAAAATTGTAAATCAATCATTCCAAAATCATTTCCAATTTATCCTTTTCTAGATTTTATTACTTGGAGACTCGAGAGAGAGACGGTGAGTTCAGCATCCGGCGAAATCGCGGTCCAGCGTTCGTATCCTTTTCTCCCCCCCCCCCATTTTTTTTTACCGTCTTCCGAACTCTGGAACAAGATAAAGGATCGCGCGGGAAGAAATCTTCATCAAATGAACCCTAATCCCATAATGGCGTATTGTGTATGGGAGGGAACGGGCTTCGACCAATTTTCACAACCGCTTCACGTGGGGGGAAAGAGAGGGGGCAGCGCGAGAAAACTTGGGAGGGAAAGAGTGGGGGGGGGGGAAGATCCCCCAATGCTGTAAAGCCCGGGCGTCGCGTGTTTTTAATGACGTAAGCGATTTATGACGAAAACCTCAGTTAATAGCGCCATCTATAAAGCTCACACAAGAGCGATCGTCTTTTTTTTCTCCAGTTTTTAATGTAAAAATATATCGTTACTCGTATCTCGCTGGCCGAGGTGGGAGAGAGAAAAAAAATTGCAAGCGGGTATAATCAGTATACAAACATATATATCCGGAACTACATCACGTAGGGGAAAAAAGGAACGATAATATTTAAACATCATTAACCTCATCATTTTTCGTTACTTGCCGTTACCGGGTAAGTAATGAGCGTCATTAAAGTAAAGGACAGAGGTAATTCTTACCCGGTAACGTAAACTGATAAAAGAATTTTTAGGGGTGTTGCATAATTTATGCCCTTACTCCCCACCCCGTCCCTTACGCGTGACGGTGCTGTTAGGATCCTTCGTCCACCCCCACGCCCCTTACACCACAGCGCTTGCCTGGGGAAGTCATTACTTCATCAGAAGCTCTGCGAAAGTCGAGAAAAACTCGCGACACGTTTAAATCAGGCGTGGCAAGTTGGGTAACGTTACAGCCTCGCAAGAAACCATTACGGAGACTTGTCACTACCAACTAATGGTGTATCGCGGCCGAAAACAACAGAAAATCTCTTAAAATGTTACCTGATTTAAGATCTTGCCTCCTTACAGCTTCACAACGGGCAGAACTATAACTCCCCCCCTCATTTTTCCGTACAGGTCACGGAAAAGCGATGCAAAGTTTTTAGTAAAGACGTTGTGCATTATTCCCTCACAGACTATAAAGGTGCACTCTAGAATACATTTACACTTCACGAAGAAGAAGAAGATCCGGGAAAGTTGGAAATCAAGTTACGCGAGTGACGAAATAATGCAGTATTAAACAATAAGGCCAGCGTTACATTGTTAGACGATCAGCAAGACGTTGTTCGGGGGCAAATGGGATGGGGGAGCGCATTGCAACTATAAAATCGAACGTAAGGCGACCAAATGTCCCGTATTTGCCGGGACTGTCCCATTTTTTGTGACAATGAGTTATCAGTATAAAATTACTGCAACAGTACGCCTTCTCTACTATTACTATTAACCATGGCATTGTTGTGTAGTAATTATTTTACATTTTATAACCATATGCAAGGTCTTTGAGTGTAAAAAGAGAAATGTTTAGTTAGTTTGCCACCAGATGGCTTTGATTTGGAAAGGGCCGTGGCTAAGAAATACCGGAGATCGGAGGAAAGCAAGCCTCGTGTGGGAAATTCACTTCCCACTGATTAGCTGAGGTTAAAGCACGTTAAGTTGAGTTCTTTTAAGTGTTAAAAGTCCAGAGAGTAGCGGTTTTTTGTAATGGTTTAGTATTTTAAGTTGTTTTGTGTAGAATATTTAGTTGGGATATTTTAGTTAAAGCACAGCACACTTTGTTCTATTCTGAGATAGGTCTTTTGGGTGAAAAATGAATATTAAAATTTGGATATTAAAATGAAATTACTATAATCCCCTTTTGGTTAAATAAAGTGTTAGGAAGTCTTAGTTATGTAAAGATTTAATTGTATAATTTAATTGTTTCTTGATTATTTATTGAATTTAGATTGGGGTTTATATTCTTATTATTATTATCATTTATGTTTGTCTCAAGCCCTTCAGGCATGATGTTTAATAAACCTCTTTACTATCAAGCCTTTTATGTATAATTCCTCTAAACCTACAATTTTGCGGCTTAAGCCTTCCACTGCCCTTTTTAATGACTATTTCTGCTAGGTTAATGTACCGACTTTAGTTGCAAGCCTTGTGTCCTAATGAAGGACAATATTTCTTAGTGAATAATTTTAAAGAACGTGCAATAAGAAGCTGGTCAACAATGTGCCATAATCCAATTTTCTTTAAATATGGGAGTTTCCTTCCTGTTTACCTGAAACTAATGCCCCAACTGAATGAATGTTCGTGAACTTCCCATCTGGTGTGTTTTGGATTGTCTTTCGGGTGCTATATTCACGTGCGCGAAACGTTCAGGCTGGTTTGTAGCAGGCTAACTTAACTTAGTAGTACTGAACGAGTGCTTTCCTACATGAACGGTTTGTGGACAAGTGACAGCAACGCTCTTTCAGTACAAGATTTGAAAGGTATGTTCATTAATAAGGTGGTCTCGAATCATACGTGTGTAAACAATGTAATTTGAGAAGGAGGATGTAGCCTACTGAAGAGGATCCATTCACTGACAAAACATCAATGAATGACTTCTAAGAGTAAATAGGTGCTTGGTTGGAGTGCAGTCAGAGGCGTCTCCTGAACGCATGCGGTGCATGCTACGCATGCGTCAATTGTGGGAAAAAGGACAGCTTGCTCTGCGACGACATTAATGAGCATTTCTACATTCTAATTTCTTCATATAGGTGAAGTATTTTTTTTTTTTACACGAGAGCGCTCAACTAAAATTATATTACATTTATTGGATCTGAAGTGACGCATGCGTCAATTGTGGGAAAATAATTACTACTTTCTTTCACTTCAGATCCAAGAAATGTAATATAAGCTTAGTTGAGCGCTCTCGTGTAAAATAAATACTTCTCCTATATGAAGAGCCCGACCCTGTGGCCGAGTGGTTAGCACATCGCGCTGCGACGCCAAGGGTCCCGGGTTCGAATCCCGGTCGGGCTTGGTTGTTTGTGAATGTCCATTCATCAATTTCATCATTTCATCACTCATCCCCATCTTCGCAAATTAGCCAAGAGGCACAAAACGCGAAGTAAAATAAACTAAATCAATCAATCAATCAATCCTATATGAAGAAATTAGAATGTAGAAATGCTCATTAATGTCGTCGCAGAGCAAGCTGTCCTTTTTTCCACAATTGACGCATGCGTAGCATGCACCGCATGCGTTCAGGAGACGCCTCTGAGTGCAGTGCTTATCACCATATTAAGTTATTTACCCAGCATTTATTTATTTATTTATTTAATAAGTTTTCAAACAAGAATTTCTGACAAAACAGTTTTATAATGAAATATGTGCATTTTGCCGTCCCGTTTGTCCTTCAGGAAAATATGAAAAATGTTCCGTTTTGTTGCTTTAAAATCTGGCCACCTCAGTCTAACCGTACACATTTTTGTGATAATGGGACTTAGTTCGAAAAGCGCCGTCAGGTGTCACTTTCGTACCTCACATAAAATTGAGCAGTGGCAGCAACTAATGTGGGCCTGTGGTGCTCGAGCCCATGCAATAATTTTTGGTTGAGAAAACAAAATTTATCATCATTATACACCGTAATTACTGACTGCGCGTTATCGAAATATTTCGAATAATTCCCTACATCTCCAATATGATACTTTTCACTGTCCTGTATTATTTACACTATCCGTGGTCGCATCGTTATTAGGAAAGTAACAGTGGGAAAGATTCAGGATTAGACACTGAAAAAGCACTGCGAAATCTGCACTTGTGACTAAAATAAGCAGATACAGCCATTATAAATAAAATTCATGCATTAAAAAAAATAATAATAATAATTGAAAAAGACATTTTAGAGCTAATCCTCAGCCTACTTTTATGACATATATTATTTCCCAAAATTATAAAACAAATCGGTTCAGCCGACCCAACGTGGGTTTGAAATTTGGACGACTTCTGCTGCCAAATGTACACTTGAAGTTAGTTTTCCAATGTTTCGACAATCGAAATGGACATTATGTATCTCCATGGCAACGACTACAATCGCGCACAATTAAGTTCAACTTTTTATTGTTAGGGCGGTTTCCATGGTAACTTGGCATGGAAATTATGGAATGAAAATTTTCCTATGAATCGACAGAGAGCGTCGATCTGATTCCATTGAGTGTGAAATCATTTCTCTATCTTAACGAAGATATAGGCGTTTGAAATTTGGAGGATTTCTGCTGCCAAATGTATACTTTAAGTTAGTTTTCCAATGTTTCCAACTTCAGCCAAAGCAATGTTTTTCAAAAAATTGGCGCCAGTGAAATGGTAGCACCTCACGAATTTACAATGTACAGTGTGGGCACAAAGTCGCTTTCCCCCAAACATTGATTTCTTCGTTTATTGGGGAAAGCGACTTTGTGCCCACCCTGTATTTCCCGTTGACCCATACCTGGATCAAAGCCTCTCCCACCGCCTATCAGCTCCGTATTCATCAAACGAATTCCATTCGACCATAGTCATACACAGGATATAAAGGAAGAAAAAATAATAATGACGCACAGCACCACCTAGTGGACGCTGCAAGAAACAACAGGTTAGGGGCGCATCGTTCACCGGAGGTGGCCAATTAGGCGACAGTTGGTTTTCATCGTCTCAGTATTTTATTCTTCCAAACCCAAGCAAAAAAAAAAAAAAACGCCATGAATTTTAAGTATAAATGTTCATATCACCTTAACAGATGTTATTAAAGCTTCGTATACGATTGAACGACACAATGAATGCCGAATTTATGGCACATAAGACAAACCGAAAGATGTCAGTCGGATCAAAGCGTTACGAAACAAGGTGGCTAGATGATAGGTGGGTCGATAAGGTGCGTACACGTAGAGGGAGGGCTTGGTGGGACCGTATCCCCTTAATAAATGTATTATTGCGTCCCAAGTAAAGGACAATTTGCTGTAAAAATCGATCAACTAACGATAAACGCTTGTTTTCTTACAAGTGTTGTCACTGCTCTATCCACAGCACCGTAAATCAACAAATACACCAAATTCAATATTGCACTTCATTCCATGAGTTTAGTTGTGTTGTCATGATTGGAACACATTTTTTGTAACAATGTCCCTTTCCCAGTTTCAAAGTGATTAAAATATATATCGCGGTCAGTCAGAGTGCAGTTCGAAAATGTGCAATAACTACTTGGAGAAGACCATAATTACTTATTACACATCAAGAACATCAAATCTCAATTGTGAAAAAAAATATAAGCCTTAATATTAACAACGCACGAAACTATCACTGTGATTTCAATTAACACGTTAGTAAAAATAATTTTAACCAGTAAATACACAATACTAAACATCTACATATAAACCAATATAAATGTTGTACAATTTTCTTTAAAAGCCTCCACTCTTTCCGGAAATTCAGAAGTAGACGACAGTGCTGCCGTCTCTGTTCTCACAAAGTAAGCTTTCGATTCTGAAAGCGCAATTTTGTACATTATGTTCTCTCGTTTCGTTTTATATCAACTTTAAAATAAAGATCAACAAAATCATTGTGCAAATTCCAGAAAGAATACCAAAGCCTTAATTTACTTAAGTGCCCTAATATCCTTTTCTAAAACGGGCGCAGTTGCACTTGCGTGCAAAGCTTACGGAACACTTCTTGGTCACTATTATCTCTAGAATCAGTGGACAGAAAATTTTCTAAATTTATCTTAACCCTGAGAGAGGTTATGCCTAGCCATCCATTGTTTCGGATTTTCATTTTGTGCATTGCCTTCAAGAAAAATGATTAATTTTTAGTTTTGAGAGTTGGATATTTTTTCCAACTGAACTGGCAACCCTGCTACCAGCCAGTATCACAGGCAATATGCCTTGTCCTCTTCTAATAACGTGATATGGAAGGAAAGATGTAACAGAAGGATGCTAAATATAGTATCTGGCAAATCGTCCTTCATTTTTTTTCTTACACAGTGCAAATTTGTTTGGACTGTAGTTGTACTGATGCTGGTGCAGAGATTGCCAACTGCTTTGGCATTTTGTTACCGTTATTGAACCTCTCACTATTTAAATTAATGTTAATTAATTTGGTGATGGGAAATATGTTTGGTAATATATTTGCAATTAGTGTTGCTCATGGGACGGGACATGTCCCGTCTCGTCTCGTGTCTCGCGAGACGAGACACGAGACGGGACAAGCCTTTTGAAATTCGAGACGGGACGAGACGGAATGCCTTTCTCGTCTCGTTTTCGAGACGAGACACGAGACGGGACGGGACGGCTTTTGAAAAGTCTCGTCTCGTCTCGAATGTCTCGAAAAAATAAAAGCAAATTTTTTAATCAGTTTCAAATACTTGTTTGTTTGGAATAAAGTATTTCAATTAGAAACGTTGATAAGCGTGTATTAAGTCAAAATAAGAAGACTATTCTAGAGAGAGGCATGAATGAAAACCTAAACTTATTTCCTATACTCTTTCGAAACACAGCGTTACTCCCCACTTTTTTTAAAAAAAAAATATTCCAGGTTAATAACTTTATGTTACGATAGTACTCCAGATACTAATACAATTCTGAATAATATCAAGTAAAAGGGCAGGTAGAGAAGGTGGAAGGAGGGGCCAAAAGATCGTGGAGTGTCTGCGTCCGAGGTTTATCTTGTAAAAATAGTCTCAGCTCTATAGGTTGGAAAGATAAACGGACCGACGGATATGGTTTATTTTTATTATTTAATTTTTACATCAAAGGGTGTACAGAAGTGATTGTTATTAGGAAGTAGGAAAAGCATTGTAGGAAACATGGCAGTACAAATTGATAAGGAGTTGTTGGGAAAGTTATTAAGGAGTCCAAGATATAAGCAAGACTAAGAGAAGGAGATAATTAGGGACAAATAATCTTGCATTATCCCACTCCGAACAGCTGAGAGCTAAAAAGGAGGAGAAAATACGGGAAATATGGAAAGAAGTAATTTGGTGATTTTAGTGTTTACAGGGAACCACGACAAGATTTTACCACATGATTATTTGCACGGGTTGCGAAATTATTAGAATGTTATGGAAATTTCGGAAATGTCTTTGTTGAGGAAATTCTTGTTGTTTCCCTCAGGCATTCTGCAGGTGGTTGGATTCGATTTTTTTACGTCCGTTTGAAGATTATTTCCAATGTTTTTTTTATTTCTTTATTTCTTATTTAAGGAGAATACTATTCCTTGGATTGTAATAACGAAATACTGAGGCTGATATAGAATAGATTTCAAATGAAGGAAGTGCACTAAGTTCTGTATAATCGTCGTAAAAGGAAACTTTGTTCTATGAAGGAACTCGCCGATGGTACAGTGGTAACATCGTCGCCTTGTAATCAAGGGGTCCCGGGTTCGATACCCGGTGAAGGCACATTGTGATTTGAACCCCACTTTAAACTGTGGGTCCAGTCCCGATTAGCCTTTCTGTAAATCAGATGAAGGAATGTTGTAGCTGTTCTTTTTATTCTGTAAAGTTAGCCTTCAAATTTATGAGCAAAATACATGTAATATCTATTGTCTACATTTTCACTCGTTATTAAACACATTTCACAAAGTAGTTTTATCGAACTTCAGAGGGAAGCTGACAGCAATGTCAGGGTGTTGGGAGCTTGTTTACGACCAGGGTGTATTCCGAGACTATTTTTCGCCGTTCCCCACTGACAAAGGTTTCGCTTTGAACAATGGACACCGTTGCTTCAGGGGGCAAACACCAAACATAGGGCGAGGTTGACCTGCAGTAGCGGGTACGTGCCATAAATCCAGGCCTAAAGTAGGAATGAAAGTTGATGCAAGGGAGGGGCAATAAAAATTCTGTAATTTGGTTTGCTTGCTGACAGGAAGTTTTGCAGGAAAAGCTGAAAAGGAAAAAGGCAGACTTTGAATGAAAGAGGGACAGTGAACACAAGTTATTTGTATTATTCGCCGACACACAAGCTTCCATTTCGAAGGTGAGGCTATCAGCAGCGAAGTTATTAGAGGGTTGGAAGCAGTGACGACGCCAGAGGGGCAGGGGGACGCCCCATGTCAGACACTTCGCCCCCCTACCTGGGCCCCCCAACTGAAGTTAATTAAATATCGAATAATAAGAGTTCATTTATAAGAGTATGACGATTTTCACCTTTTCAAAGTGGTGTATTCTGCATGATATCACTTTCCTGCTCATAATACCAACTTGATTAACAAATATTAATTTGCTTCGTTAAAGATTCGAGCGCCGACCTGGGCATAGGTGATTTCTCATTCATTTATGTCCTGTAATAGCCGAGATTAACCTAAGTTTTAACCAGTCTTAAGAACTGGGAAAAAGTGTTGAATGTGGATGATTTTAAAACATCACGAATATTTTCAGGACCACAAGACATCATCTGTAGTACGGGCAAATTATTCTAATCGTGGTCGTTAGTGGCAACGCTAATTAGTAAAAGACATTAAAAGTTGATTTAAGATTTGGTTGGTTGGTTGATTTGATGTTTTAAGTCAACTTTATGCACAGTAAGGCTAATCGGGACTGGACTTATAGTTTAAAGTGCCTGCACTGGGTATCGAACCCAGGACCAAAGGTGATCGAAGAAAACCAGACACTACATGTCAGTTGTTGTGGATTCATCGCGGTTTCTTACTATTCAGGGACTTGAATTTCGAGATGATGAGTCTGAGGAAACCTTAACAAAGGGAATTTCTTCCATACTCTTGAAGTTAATGAGGGGATATTAATGAGGGGATATTAATTGGAAATGTATTGAACGTGAACCTTAAAATGCAAATTACACTTAAAATTCGATTCAAAACATATCGCGGGCAGGTATTAGGATTTGCCACTCTTCAATCATCAGATGCAGGTTCGCTCTTTCTCGTACATATCAAAATCGAAGAACTTCTTCCCACGAACTCCATAGGTGCCTGTAATTGGGTAGCACAGACATACGTTGGAGTGGTAGAGTAAGAGTAAGTATTGCCAGGGTCAGAATATTTCTTGAATTATGAGATAACTGTAACCTTTGTCTGATTTTTTATCCTGTGATAACATTTCCCTGAAAGGTGAAACACAAATTTTGCCCAAAACTCTTCAGCGTTACGAAGATGGTTGTCCTTAAAATCTTTGAAAAGGCTTGCTCGAAACAGGATGCTGGATGCAAACTGCCTCATTTGGCTCTTCTTGCCATTGAGAAGAAATGTCAAGTCCTAAACGTACCAAAGGTGCGCAATGTGTTCTCCAAAGCACATAGAGCAGAATTCTCCTACAGGAGAATTGCACTTCACTAAGTGCCTCACATTCTTTCTAATACTTAAGAAGATTCATTTCTTCCAACGTCACGTTTATTTTGCAAGAAAATTAAACTCTTAGAAGCATTATTTTCATCATTTATATTATTATCTTATAACTTAAATATTTATATCAGTAGTTTCATCTCAAGAAAGACGATGAATTATAAAATTATGAATGTCTTTCAATACTGAAATAGGCCACTAGAGACAACGCAACTTACCAATAAAAAAGAATTAATGTCTTTATTAATAACTTCACATTTTTCGCACCTGGTGGGATGCAACACAAGAGTATTGCAGGAAGTCTATGAACGAGGATGAAGAAGGATATGTGAAATTTGACTTACCTGCGGGTGAATTAGATTATTCTAATATTCTTAAGGTTGATATTTTTTTAAAGTTTTTTTTTAAGTCCACTTGATTCGCAAATAGGCTAAATCGCGAGCCGACCTACAGTTTAAAGTGCGATCCGATCCACTTTGTGCCTCCATTGAGTATCGACGCGAGGACCCTTCATTACAAGACCTCGACGTTATTACTACGCCATCGGGGAGGCACCCAATTTACACAAATATGTTGATTCCAATAACACGTTATATGCATAATCTGATAATGATGCACTTTGGGTGCATCTAAACATATTTTTTTCAACTATAGCATGTCTAAAAGAATCATTGAAGTTGGGATTTTTATAACTTCAGGAGGCACGGCTCTGTAAACGTGCGATATAAACTTAATGCAGGTTTGCCTTCCATACGTGGTGGTTTTGTCACGTTTCTTCGCTTCGTAAAACATACACTTTTGCAGGAAAGGCTTCTTGCATTCTCCTGGGGCCTTGCTCTAGATAAACAAAAAAAAATATATTTGTTTAGCATAATCGAGGGTTACATATTCCTGCCGAACTTACTAGAAAACAAGGATTCTATTGGGATCATACTGCTTTGAATGACAGTATCAATGAAGTTTTATGTACGATACTACTTATAATAATGAGCATAAAATATTAATCAGGAACTTTATTTTTCGTCAACTGGATGTAACATCTTTTTTTGTTATTCAGCAAATATTCAATTCATCACCTTTTTTGACATTAATTTTCTTGCCAGGACAGCTGTTTTTATGCAGATTTTGACGATCTTAACTACACGTAAGCTAGATATTAGCTAATATTCGTGCTGTTATATTACTATTCTTCTACCATCTTTGTAACATGTCATGCAATAACAATAATAGAATTGATTAATTTACATATTCAAGTGAATAGACCTATGAATTATATTAATGCATCAATTTAAACATTTGCTTAATTGTTGTCGTTAATGTTATTATTATCATTTTTTCTGAAACACTTGGCTCAGACACCCTCCCCCGACATATATTTCTAGATGCGTGCCTGCCGAAGGATAAATTAGATCAAGCGGTGGTGATACCGAACTTAGAGGCTAAAGGGAAAAGAAAGAAGTATGTGCGTCATAAGTTGGGCATAAGAAACAGCACAATATCACAAGGAAACACTTTTTGAAACTTATGTCGTAGAAGATGTTTAACAATATTAAGAACAATAAATACTTTCTATTTGTAATATACTAAATATTGAAATTTCAAATAGTCTTTTGTGTTCGTACTACACATTTAAAAACTTTTTTGTTTCTCCCCAGCGCCAAGCTTAGAATTTAAAGAAAAAATGTACATTTTCATAGTGCACGGAAGTTCGACATTCAGAAAGAAAGAAGGTCTATTGGAAAACATTTCAAGACTTCCAAAAGGTATAGCAGTAATGAAAAAGAGCACTCACTTATACCGTGTTTGTTACAACCTGTCCGGCTTCCCGCGGTAGCTGATCGCTGGCTTTTCTAGCATAAACCAAGCGGTGTTGCTGCTGAAGACCGCCTGAACTCCGTGCTGGGGAAAGCCAAAGCCAGGCAGCAAATTAAAATACGCAACGTGGCAACAACGTCTACGTAAGCTCCTCTCTTCTGGCTTCCATTCGCTCCTCGCTGCCCAGCAGACGACTTTTTTCTCGTTTCTCATTGGCACCAAAACTGTCGAGCGATCGCTAGCGCGGGAAACGGGACAGGTTCTAACAAACTTGGTATAAATGTACGATGGATAGACAGTTGTATGAAGCGAGAAAAACCACAAAGTAGATTTCATAAGATACCTAGCAATCAGTAACCAACAAACTGCATTTTTAATATTAATGTCCTCATGATTAACGAACCTTATTTATTCTCACCACGCAATGGGTAAAATATTTGGAGCTTTATCCCACTTTCCGGAAAAATATTTCGTGTTTCTGCTACTTTTGACTTTTGTTGGCATGATATCCCGAATCACTTTTACGAGACGAGACGGGACAAAACGAGACGGGACGAGACAGAACCCTTCGAGACGGGACACGAGACGGGACAAACGAATATTTTCGAGACGAGACAGCATTTTCACGAGACGGGACGGGACAGACCAAAGTCTCGTCTCGTCTCGTCTCGTGGGCAACACTATTTGCAATCGACTGTACAGTTGCTGTCGTCCCGGCATGCAACCGTTCTAGAGTATGAAGTATAACGTAAAAATTTTGAACACTGAATATATACCATGCGCTATAGTTAAAGTATATTTCTAAAGCAGTGGCGTGCTCAGTTGGGGGCTTTATACACCATATACTGCGAAAAAATAGAAGATTGTGGGATTTGAGGAAAAATGGAAATATATAACTGTGAGTGTGCGAACGTAGATACAAAACAGCATTGCCAGCACTTAAAAGTTAAGCGTCCGCGGTGCTTTTATTTCGCGAATGCACCAATGTTGGCTAAAATGAAGTGTAGCTATGCAGCACGAACAAACATGCCGAAATCCAATTATAACTCTCACCCTCCGGGGGAAATACAGGTTTAATGAAGAATAACGTGAGTTGATAAATTGCCAAGCATGTGTTAGAGAAGACAGTGTAGCCAGGAGATGCGGAAAAAAAGGAAACGAAAGCAGTATTTTGATGGTGAAAAACTCAGGCCTGCCACGGGTGGCGACACCGTCGCTTCTTCAGCCTCACATATACGCACGGTGCGGGGACACGCGTTATTACGCAACCATAGCTCAAACCTTTCTGCGGATATATGCGTGCTTGTAACAGTGGATGTAATGGACTATGTTAATTCGACAGCATAAATTGTGTCTCGGATTAATCGCTGGCAGGCTGGAGTTTAGCTGCGATGGGACCAGAAGGGAATTTAGTTCGTGTGAGTGTGTGTGTGTGTGTGTGTGTAAGGGGGGAGGGGGTTTAGAACAATAGGGGAACTGATGCAGGTTTCCGAAATGAATTCAGGGGCGTAACGCGGTGGATTCGTGGTCGGGGGAGAATAAAGGTGTGATCTGCGTTTTAAAAAAGTAGTATTTCTTTAATGCAAACGTAGTAACACTGCTTCGTTGAATCTGAATTCTTGTTTTAAGTCCACTTTATGCAGAGAAAGGCTAATCGGGACTGGACCTACTAAAGTGGGATCCAGTGGGTATCGAACCCGGAAGCCTCGATTACAAGGTGACGACGTTGCCACTGCGCCATCCGAGAGGCCCAATCGATTCAAAGGTGCATATTACCGACCTCTGTAGCGGAGTAGTTATCATACCGCGCTACGAAGCCAGAGATCCGGGATTCGAATCCTGGGTGACATGGACGTATCCCAGAATTTGTTCCATCATCTATTCATCTTCGTCGTTGCTATTAGCTAGGGTGGTAAAAGCGACATAAATAAACCAGACAGAAAATCAACGATCATATACGTTCGTAACCAGTGTGGAAAACCATACGCTTGAACACCAAAGGGATTCTCAACCTGGGAATGTTATGTTCACTCAGATTAACTAAATGCATCATATCGATTGATGCACGAGAATGCCGCGGTGGCTCAGTCGGTAACGCGTCTGACTATCATGCTCAAGGTCCCGGGTTTCGATCCAAAGGCCCCGGCGCCCACCCTACGTCGAATGACATGGGTACCTGGGGTAAACCCTGGGAGGTAACGGCGGTCAGGGACGTGATGCTGATCACATCACCCCCACTCATGACCGGATCAAGAAAGTGTAGGGGCGTTACCCCCACACCCCCTACACGCCTTCATGGCGTGGTGCTAAGCACAGGGGAGTACTTTACCTTTTTCAGCACGAGAATGCATCGATTAATGCACTAAAGTGTGTTTTATGGCTTCTTCAAAAAATCACATTCACATTTGATGCATTTGGCTGCATTTTTGTATGTCGTGAAAGAAACACCAAAGTGCATAATTTGATTCAAGTGAGGACTTATTACAGTCGTGATGCACTTCAATGCATCAGTTGATGTTCCTTGATGCACCTTCCTGCATCATCAAAAAAGATGCATCTGGTGCATCAAAACGCATCAAGGTGAATCAAAATGCATCAATGATGCATTGAAGTGCATCTCGACTGAAAGAAATCCTCACTTGAAGTGAGGGTCTCTTTCAGTCGAGATGCACTTCAATGCATCAGTTGATGCGATTTGATGCGTTTTGATGCACCAGATGCATCTTTTTTGATGATGCATTTCAACGTTTCGTCTGAGCTACATAATCAAATCACTTGAATCAAATGATGCACTTCGGTGTTTCTTTCACGACATGCAAAAATGCAGCCAAATGCATCAAATGTGAATCGGATTCTTTGAAGAAGCCATAAAACACACTTTAGTGCATCAATCGATGCATTCTGGTGCATCAATCGATATGATGCATTTATTTTTCTGTGTGTTGAGGGGCCCCACTCACAATCTCGTTACGAAGGTTTCGGGTTCGAGTCAAATCTAGGCAGAGAATTATACAGAATTTTCTATCCGGAGAAAGCGGGAGAGGGGTAGTAAGACAAACTTAGCATAAAAATGACCACAAGCAAGGCTAAAATCATGGGTGTCGATGTCCTTTCATCAATTTCACTTAATCCTTAATCATCATCGTCGAGATTAGCCATAAACGGTAGAAAAGCGACGCAAGACAATAAAAATATCATACTGTTTGGCACGCACAGGAGATGTACTGCGCAGAAATTTCAGCGACAAATGCCGGCTCGACAGGAATCGAACCCGGAGCCCATTCCATGGAGGTAAAACAGCAGGAGCGAAAATTCAGGCATAACCAGGATTGTCTCCGTAGCTTAGTCGGTCGATGTTCCTGGCGGAGTGGTTACTCAGGGGTCACGGGTTCGAATCCTGGGTAAGGTATGGATGTTTGTCCTGAATGTGAAAAAAAGCAGAAAACTTCCGTAAGAATACGGAGAAAAGGAATGACAGGGGAAACTGCCGCTTAGGCGTTTCCAATTTTAAACAAAAGTTCGTAGAGCAATGCCACAATATGCCAGAGACCCGGGTTCGAGTCCTGTACGAGCCTGCATTTTTCTGCGAATATAATACCACTATGTTGTTTACTAAACATAAATGTAAACAATTGCCACAAAGACATAGTGTGAAGGTCCTGGATCATGTTATTTCAAAAAAACTGCTTTCAATTCACCAAGACTTTCAAAGATTACCCTCGTTCAAGACGTTCTCCCCTCCCCTATCTTATTCGTCAACCAGGTCCAGCATAGGGAAGAGGAAAGATACGACATCCCGTCACATATCTTCACACAACGTGCAAGCCAGGGGCGAATCGAACTTTTAAACGAGAAAGAGGGTGAAAAAATTAGGGGGGCAGCCCTCCACCGACGCCGAGGACCGTCCCCCCACTTCCCCTCCGCAGAAAAGAAGAAAACTCATTCCTTTTATCAGTCTCTCGCCGACCAACAAAAGAAATGCCCCGTTGTCACGCAACCCCTCATTGCAGCGGTGTAGGTGTGGGTTGCATAGCGCGCAGGATGAAAAAGCAATTTTTAGCGGCGCAAGTAATGGAGCGATGCCGGGCCCTGATTAGAGAGTATTTAAAAGGCAAGACTGGCCGTGTTGATATCCGGGTGGGAAAAGCGTGCGATTAAATGAGTGTCGGCCTCGTGATATTAGAAGCCGATAAAAACGTCTCTTTTTAAAGAAAATATTTCTGTCTTTCGCTCTCCGCTTGTGATACATGAATGCCGGCTGCCATTAACTCATGTAGGAAGTGTGAGAACAGGCATTATCGCGGCAATAAAATTTCTTTGGACTTCATTAAATGGGAAGTGGGGGGCCTCTCCTATCTTTTGTACGTCACGCAAGTAGTCTAAACGGTCTCCAATGGAGAGAGAAGGAATGTTGGGGTGGCGTGGTTGAATGCACTGTGAAAAAAAATGGCGTAAAGATCATCGGAGAAAGATCAAAGAGCGAGACAAATGAATTTCAAGAGAGGCGCATTGAAGTAAATAAATTAAGAACCTCAATATTAATAAAGTGCCGATTCAAACGAGCTCACCCTGCCTGAAAAGAATTTGATCTTAACACCCCCAGTCCCCCCCCCCCCACGGCGCCGATCGTAACGCCCGCCCCTATCCTCTCATGACGTGCATAGTTAGAAAAGGGAGGGTAGGTAATGTCTTCCAATGGGCTTGCTTGAAAAAAAACCTCTCCGACACTTTTGCGGATTTACACACCGAGTCTAAAGTTAACTCCTGGGCATTCTGGCCAGTGGCGTACTAAGGACCCTTTCCGCCGTTCTCCCTACTCAAGACTTTCTTCAAAAAGAATGCCAAATGATGGAAACCATCACCGACAAATAAACAAAATTAATTATGAAGCCCCTCCCCCGTACTCAGCACGTCAGCATGTTCCTGCTTTTGAACTATTGTTTCCGCAGTATATAATACATTCATTAGGCCTACTTACATATACTGGCTTCATTTAGAATAGAAGTTGAGAGATTTTCACCTACCTGTAAGAGAAGAAAAATGTATTAGTAAAACACGTCTTCCATGAGAGATTAAAATTTAAGGCTACTAATTATATACAGGGTGGCCAGAAAGTCCCTTTACACCCGAACTAAATGCGTGTAACAATGTAAGATGGTAAGGTATTTAAGATTTTTACCTCCCATCCTGATCATTGATATGGCAACAGTGCTCCTCACGTGAATTGCCACGTGACTGCCTTAGGAAGGAGAATAAAGTCTGTGCGTTGTTCAGTTCATTGTTGCGCCTTTCCGTGTTTGGTGAACAACAATGGCAGATACCTGTGACTTCACTTTGGAGGAGCGCTTAGTGACAAGTGTGTGGGTCCATGAACGGAAGCACAACAACGAAAATATGCCGCAGGTGATGGATAGGTTTCGTGAACGGTTCGGTAAGGAACCACCAAGTCGTCAGACTTTGATCACGTGGGAGAAGGAAGCTTTTCGCCTGGGAAGTGTTTTGAATGCCCCTCGTTCTGGTCGTCCATCAACCCGAAAGGAAACGTGTACAGACGTTAGTGTGTCAGTGGTGCGTTCACCCTGCAAGTCGACCAGAAAGCGTTCTTCAGAACTTGGAATTGCAAGGAGCACAATGCAGCTCCACATGAAAATTGACTTAGGCCTGCACGCATTCCGGCCAATGGCCATCAATGGGCGTATCAAGCTGTGCAGGGATCATGGAGGTGCACATACGGATGCTTTGGACAACAAACTGTAAATATTATTAATGTAGGGATGAAATAAGTGGAGGTGTAAAGGGACTTTCTGGCCACCCTGTGCAATACGGGATGTCAGGGCTAGAGGTATACGAAAACACACACATATATTTTAGCTTCTATAAAGTTTGTTAACATTCTTGTCCTGGTTTTGTACAAAGTAACTCAGATTTTTTTATCTACGCTGGTACACCTCATTTGTAGCTCGACATATATCCAGACGATACTGAAGCTTGTGCCAAGTGTTGAACAGCATTTCAGGCGTTATTAGCGCAACGATACGCTGTCTCAAATCACCAAAATCGTGAACTTTCCTCTTGTACACAACATCTTTCATGAAGCTCCATGCAATGTTTAATGGTGACAAATCTGGGGACCTTGGCGGCCAGGCAGTTTCTGCGCATGCGCGACTCAACAGCACGATTGATCGTACAAGTGGACTACTGAATCTGGAATCGATGGTCTATCGACTGAGATTCACTACGAGACAAGGAGTAGGTTTCGCATTATAAGCAGTTACTTTTGTGCACCTCTTGCCCGGACACCCTAACTAAACTGAGCTACTTGGCGAGAACTGAGAACTTTTCAAATAGCTCCCCAACCGTCCTCATGATACTGGATGGACAACGAAATTTTGCGGCCGACGCCAGGGATCGAACCTGGGACCTCTTGCACCCAAAGCGGCAACGCTAACCATTCAACCACGCGGAACTCACGTTAACAAAAATCTCATCGTTAATTACCAGCAGTCCTGTTCGATCCATGCCATGAAAGCACAGAAGGTGCGGATGTGGTAGTGAAGTGATCAACATCATGCTCCGGCAGCACCATTCTCTCCCTCTGCTCTGCCTCGGTGATATTTATATATTATATGTATTGTCATTTAAGATACAAGCCCTTGGGCTGTGCGTATTCTACAACGTTCTTATATAAACACCTCGCCTTAAAAACAATATCTCAATGATCATACATTTAGAAACATTTAGCAAAATACACATAGCTATGTGTAAATGGGAATATGCCCCTCTTCTATTTGAGATTGTTCACTATCACTACCTTCACAACTATGCACTTCACTTTCAACCTGTGCCTGAGCCACTGTTCCGTGCCCTTCACTTCCAGTGACCCCTTTCAGCATTTTGCTGCGCTCCCTCCAGACTGCACATAAATATGAGTTCAGGGCTTTGATGTTTGCATCCGTTATATTGCCCCTCTCCTCCCTAGATACAGCCTGGATTGTCTGCTCAATTCTGTCCCTTGCACGCTATTTGCTTTGTCTAAGGGGCGCCGACCAAACACACTCAAGTAGGATGTGTTTCCTCGTCTTCTCTTCGCCGCATAGCGTGCAGATGGCAAGGCCGTCCGGTCCCTTGAGTTTGTGTTGCTTCCACCCCCCAACAGGAACCAGGTGAGTCCACTTCTTTGCTGGTACGTACACGTATTAATGTATAACTTCTCCTCCATTCCACCCACACCCCTGGCGGGGCGGCAACGAGCGTTACCTTCTCTCTACATTCGGCAATCATACCATTCTCTCTTATAATTTCCAACCATTTCGCACCTCCCGCCCCTCACTTCTTCCCACACTTCCCCCAGACTCATTCTGCAGAGGCCATCTCTGATCCCTCTTGCCCAGTGGCGTGTGAACCCTTCCTCAATCTGAACTCGCAAACATTGTTCTTTCAGTGAGTCCCAGCCCCTTGCTCCAGCTTCACCCAGCACTTGAAGCATCTCATCTTGGCTTCCACATCCTTCCTGAGTTTCCCCATATCCCTCAGGACGCCACACGTGCTTGCATTCGTGCTGGTTCCCAGTAGTTGTTTTAAAAACCGCGCTTGTATCTGATTTCCTACTCGCCCTGCCCTCCTACGTGTGTGTCCAGCTTGGAGCAAATCTGTTTCTCCGTGAATCCAAGCCAAGTCCAGACTGAACTACTGCGACTCTTACTGTTAGGTAATTATAAATCAGAAATAAACTCGGTTGTTGCAACCATTATGGCTATTTTATCTCCATGTTCATTACTTTGTCACATGCAGAGATGGGTAAGTTACTCAAAAAGGTGTAACGCCATGGCAATACGCATAAAGACTTTCACGGTATAGCCAATTATGTAAGAGTGCTTGGTTAACTACTAACCTTTCTGTAAAACTCTTTAAAAAACATAACGAACGAATGTAACCTAGAATGTTCGTCTGTAAGTTTGTTGAATGTTGTTCTTGCTATGTTGTAAACTAATTGAAGTTAAACGTATTTGTTGATTGCGTGTATAAGTGTTTTTGAATAGTTGAAGATTAAAATATGACGGGTGTTTAAGTGTGTTATTTGCAACTTTGCTGTATATTGGTATATGTACAGTAGGATCCACGAGTTTTACCGTGCAAATTGTCCATGACTATTTTCATTAATTTTTCTCTTACACCCTGTGTGTTTTTAGCGATGGATTTTTATGTATACTGGTGCAGAAGTTGTCAACAGCTTGTTTTGAGTTTTCTTTTAATTCTTGAAGCTCTTATTGGGTCAAATAAAGTGCACGAACATGTTGATGGGCAATTTGCATGGCAATACTCTTGGATCCCACTGTACATATGTGGCAAATAAAGGTTCCAGTTATGAATTTGTCAAGGTAACGCCAAGTAAATAACGTAAATTAACGAAGTGCCGTTAAAATTACTCGTGTAATTTAGGTAACACGTTACGTTACTCTGCAATAGGCTATGTAAGTAGTCAGTGCGATGGGTCAACAGGGCATTCAATAGGACCAACACACATATAGAAGTGCTTGGTGAATATATAGCAACTGTTTGGACGATGTTTACACGTAATTTCTCACACAGTTTCGTACGGGCTTCGTCATGTAAATTGAGAACTGATGATTTTCCATTTAAAACCGCCCTAACCCAAACAATTGCAACGTGGTGCGGAACCGGGGAAATTGAAGGGGGGTGGGTGGGGCCGAGGCTGAATTTCGAGTTTCGTTGTTCATTTGTTTAAAATGGATCGCGCGCCGGGCGAGGTTGCGATTTCATATTCATGAAAACGTCATTCGTGGTGGGGGAGGGGGTGGGTCGAGCACTGGGGCGGGAGGGGAGAGGGGAGGATAAGAGTCGGTGCGAAATCCACGGTGTAATCACACAAAATGTCAGCGCGGCACGATATATGGACCAATCAATGCTGAAGAACAGCTGGTGCTAGGTTCCCGTGAAATTAATGTTTATGCGCCCGGCGGTGAAATTGCGCCAAACGATTTGGCAACAATGTTTAACCGGAAGGGGTTCGGATTGGCGAGGTACCGCGATCGAGTCCAAATCTAAATCTTTATGAATGTTAAACATATGAGCGTTTATTGCTCATTGTTTCTACTACGGAAGGAAGGATGATGAACAAATTATCAATGTTTATGTAAAGGATAGGATGTCTCTCTTAGCTGGCCTGTGCCATATTTCCCGCTATTCCCTCTTTACCCTGCCTTCTTGCATTTGGCACTTTCCCCATTTTACTTTGCATTAGTGCCACTTTTGCCTATTTGCGACTATGAGATTGGATGGTCACAACATAACGAAACCTAGTGTCGTGCGAACGATTTTGATTCGGGGCGGCGGGGCGGCATAAAATTTAAATTTCATTTAAAGCAGTGTTCTGTTCTAAAATGGAATATGGCACACATATTTCGTCTCTTAAAATAATAAACAAAAACAATATTCCCCAAAAATTATTATATTTTTTTTTCAATTTTTTTTACAGGCTTCATGGTTACTTACAAGGTTGAGCCGACCTCCGTCGCGGAGTGGTTATCACAGTGCGATACGATGCCACAGATCTCGGGTTCGAATCCTGGTCTGAGCATGGGTGGTCTTTGTGAGTGTCCCTTCAGTTTCATCATATCACTCATCTTCATCTTCGCGATTAGCCAAACGTGGCAGAAAAGCGAAGTAAAATGAACCAAATCAATTAATTAATCAGCTTTCAAGATTATAAAGTTTTTTTTTAATATGTACAGTCACCGGCAAATAAATGGGACACCTAGATCCTGAAATACACGATCCCCTGTAAGGCGTTGTGTGTGTTGCCTAACTATACGGTGGTGGTAGAAGTTGCCATTGAAAATTTGCTGTTAAGAACCACTTATCGCCCTTGATTTAGGCAACACCACACAACTCCTTGAGGGGAAGCGAGCATTTAAGAATCTAGGTGTCCAATTTATATTGCAAGTGATTGTACAATTCCAAAACAGATCAAGGTCAGTCTTATTCCATTCATTTTAAAGTTTCCCGAGGGCGCAGATCAAGTGTGGTACCTAGAACCACAGAGAAGTAAATAGATTCACCGGGCCTCCCCGATGGCGCAGTGGTAGCGTCATCGCCTTGTAATCAAGGGGTCCCGGGTTCGATACCCGGGGGAGGCACAAAGTTGTTCGGATCCCGCTTAAAACTGTAGGTCTAGTCCCGATTAACCTTACTGTGCATTAAGTGGACTTAAAACACTGAATAAACCAACAAACCAGATTCACGGTGGTTTTGATTCTTTTCAATAGGGAGATAATATGGAGAAAATAGAGCTTGAACGGGAGAATCCGGCGTCTTTCAAATCATTTGAAGAGGGCTGGTAATACACGTAGGATCGAAGAATTGGTAAAGGTCGGGTGGATAATTGGGATGACATTTTAAATCTTCTATCAAATAATGGTAACTTAACACCCCGTACAATACCTGTTACAAGAGAATTATGTGAAATATTGATATTTTTGGCTGGGAATTTGGTTCAATCAAGCTTTTGAACATGTGCTAGAGCCAACAGACACCTTTAGAAGTCACCCGTCTGTTTCCTCGTAAGTGGAAATACACTTCCCAACTCTCTCGTCGATTTTAATGTCACGCTTCTTCCTTTTCTGACCTTCTAGATTAAGTTCCATCCGTATGTACTTGATGTTGGTGTCTTCTGCTTGGCTCTTGAGACAGACCAGAAAATCATGAATTTTTGGATGCGGTCTTCCAAGCCACCTATTTATTTTGTTGTTCCAACTTCTACAGCATTATTAGTTCTGTGGCTCCTTTGGTTAGGTTAGGTCCTGATCTAGCAACTGTCCTGCCATTAATTTGTAAAATGATCTTCACCGTCAAACACCGTAATTGTCCTAGATTCCAAAGAATTTATGGGGCACTGTATCCCCTCCCAAAGAATTGGAGCTACAATGTATACTCATTTACCCACCATTTATGCGTCATTGGCGATGCTTCCATTGATTTGCGCTACTTTCGGCTACAGCGGGAACAACAACAACACATTAAGTTGTGAGTGTGACAACAAATAGACTATAGACAAAATCTGGTATCGAAACAAGTCTCTCTTATCGCAGATAAACGTATTATAGCAAAAATGTACCGGTGGCGCCTCTCAGCGGTGAACAGTAAATCATAGCGAGGATGGTTTGCTGCCCGAGTTCAATATCTGCCTACAATACGTTTATCTGTGCTCTTATCTCGTTCTCTGTCTCGAGTCTCGAAAAAGTAGTATACACACTGTGTCGCTGCACAAACGTATACAGCGTACAGAGGTAGTTAAGGTAAAACATCTTTTCTAAACGTTTTGTTCCTATTTGACGTCTCGTTTCGATGCTACGAATCTTCAAAAGCGAAATTATACCATACAGGGCATGTAACCACGCTGCAGAGGTTCACAGTTGCCACTAATGGATTAACTTTGAAATTACGATAAACAAGATGCGCGTATGCATGTCTGAATAGCAGAGTAAAATAATATTTTGGTTTTCAAACATTAACTTTACCTAAGTCTCGAACATCCCTAATCACAATCTTATAGATGATATAGCTCTGTAGATATGGGAACACCCCTAAGCTAATGCGCAAGAATGCGTACGGCACTTATCCAGATGTATCACCTGGTGTAATGTAAAAAGAAATCGCAGGCTACTTCCCGCTTAAGTGCATTTTTAATGCGTTGTGCGTAGATGTGACTCACGCATGGACAACTGCAGCATTACAATGGAGTACATAAATAAAGCAGGTATTTTCCTAGAGAAGATTATGCATGATAGAAACTACATTGATTTGCGTGGCGCACATGCTTGCTTGCTTGCAATTTTTAAGGCCGTTTTCTTCCTTGCGTATTTCAATTCGAGACACGTATAGTTAATAAATGTTGTAATCCTATTTTTCCTAATTTCTTGGTACGAGTTAACTGATTTTGGTCAAGTCGAAAAACAGCATATTCCATCCCGTATGGGCGGGCGATGCAATACGGCATAGACCCATGGTTGGCACTGTCATTTACTTTTTTCTGTTGGAAAGCGCACAAAGGGGTTAAACGCTATGGAAAGTCAATCAGGGTGAAGTTTATCACCTTCACTCCTTAAATCCAGCAAGTACAACCATCCGTACCAGTAGCGGCGATTAGGGGGGCCGTTGCCTCCCACTTTTCGCCACTTTTGACCCCGTACTATGCTAAAACTTATCTACAAAGCGAAATAAACTGTCTTTGACCCTCAAATTTTGGCACCCCCCCCCTCCGGTTTTCGAACCCAATTGCCGCCACTGATCCGTACATATGTTGCGCATCTCTCTTTATATTTTAGCACCACTACTGGTTGAAGATCTCCACGCTTAGAGGTGACGAAGGAAAGCGTGGGAGGGAGACCGGCAGTCGGTAGGTACGCCTAGGCCCTTCATGGGCTGTTGCGCGCCGGATTTACTAAAAATGTAGAACTGTGTACGTTTTGCGCAGAGATATCCCATGTCACTTTCACTGATTGGTTACATAATCTGTCCGTAGCATGATAACAACAAAGAAAGTAGATCCCGCCAGAAAAAATAAATGTCAGTGGCAACCGTGAATATGTACGCCAGGGGTTGCATCCATGTTCGGTACACGCTGTTGAAGTTTGTCACTGTTACATATACGTATTTTGAGAGATTTCCTTTGAAATTAATATTATTCGGTATAGACACTCATTTTCCGAAATGGGGTGGTCCATTTTACCTGGGCTTTGCATCCAGACTTCGAACTTTCCGCTTGGCGGCGCTAGTGAATCCTATAAGATTTCCAAACGAAACGACGCATCCTGTCTATTGGTAGCGCATGCGCAATAGTCTGACGCTCTGACAAATTAGGTCAGGCATCTATTATGTTCCTCAGTTCAGCAGGAAGGAAGAATTGTGTTTTCGATAAAATATATATTCAGCATTAATCTCACTATACAGTGGAATCTAAACTCCTGCTCACATAAAGTGGTACATTTTATAAGGTTGCACAGTTCAAGTATCTGCGTGCAACTTTATCTAAATAAGAGTGCAAATATTACTTGCAATTTGTCCATGACTATTTTCATTTCCTTTCTCATGCATTCTACATGTTTTTAAGAAATAGATATTTACGTATGCTATTGCAGAGATTGTGAGCAGCTTGTTTGGCTTTTTTTCTACAATTCTTGAAGCTCTCATTGCGAAAACAAAGTGAATAAACTTGGTGATGGTCAATTTGCTTGATAACACTTATGCATCCTATTTCACCAGTTCTTTCCGAGTACTTCAACCAGCTAAAGAATAGATTTTCTTTTCCCTGAAGGCATTCTTGAGGGCTACAATACGCTGCAAAGGAAGATAGTGTACATTTTCTTCGTTGCATTATTCCCGCGACACTGCATTAATCTTTTTATTTGTTACACAGTGTCGTTTGTTATTGTTGCGTCGGGGTGCCAGACCGCAGGAGCGTACTTAAAGCAATTACCACCCCACGAGTTACGGAATGTTGGGGCGTTCCTCATCGCGCCCCCCGCGACCCAACACACAGGTAAGAAACACCATTGAGAACTACAAGCAAGATGATGTGGTTTGTTCCTTGAGGTTGACCACGGGACGTTCCCATGATGCACGAGACCAAGGGAATGCAAGCCGTTAATTCTTGTACTGGTGTGTACAACATGTATGCGATATATGAGTTAATGCGCAGGTTTTGTCCTTGTCTCTCGTTGGATCACAGGGCGTACCGAAGGGAAGGACTGATTGAGTTGCAGCCTACACCCCCCTTCCCCAAGAGAGAAAAAGCATGAACTACAAATGAAATCTTGAGAAAAAAACATTGTGAGGAGTTGCATGCAAATTTATGGGTATATGCTTTCAGTGTTCGAAACTGCACCTTGACCTACAATCTCCAAATCTGATAACTAATTTCCCAAATTATCTCTCTATTAAAAGAGGAAAAATACAAAGGAATTAAACATAATTATTTTCCATTTTGGTAGTGATTAATTACTTTTTCAAACAAATAATAGCACAAATTGTCTCACTCTGTTAATTTCTTGCAAAAAATTGATGTGTTAAATATACAGGGTGTAACATAACATAAGTAATAGCGCAAACTGACACAGTTGAAAGTACACGTTAATATAAGCAAAAAAGTCTCAGTAAACATGGGTTTGCAAACGAGCCGTTTCGAGATAATTGCGAATGTGTGGTTACAAGCCACCACTGACTTCATTGTTTGTAAACGTTGTTAAAGTTGGTAAAATGGTAATAATGTGTGCGAATGTGGGGTTAGAAGCCGCCACTGATTGCATTTTGTAAACACCAAGTGCTTTACTCCTTGCGCGTTCCGAGGGTTGCTCTTTGTATACAAAGCAGGACATTTCCGAGAGGTGGCGTTGCAATCAAACAGGATGGATACAATCAGTACACAGATCGCACTGTGGGAGTCACGTCAGTTGTGCTGTACTGCGTAGTGAAAATGGAACCTTACAGCAACGAAGATACATTTTAGCAACTAGGACGACGTTTACAAACAATGAAGTCAGTGGCGACTTGTAACCACACATTCGCAATTATCTCGAAAACTGTTCGTTTGCAGACCCATGTTTACCGAGACTTTTTTCCTTCTATTATCGTGTACTTTCAACTGTGTCAGTTTGCGCTATTACTTGTGATACACCCTGTATAATAGAATAATTGAATCATTGATTGTCTTTATTTTACTTCGCTTTTTGTGCCACTTTTGGCTAATTTGCGAAGATGGGGATGAGTGACGATATGATGAAATTGATGAGTGGACAGTCACAGACATCGGTGTCCAAGTCGGGATTCGAACCCGGGACCCTTGGCGTCGTAGCGCGATGTGCTAACCACTCCGCCAAGGGGGCCGGCAATAATTGAATCACTATTTAATTATATGCATTCAGTGTTTACCAAGTACAACTTGTATAGACAGAAATACGACGTAAGTGGTAATTTGTAACAACTTTTGGAAGTTATATATTGTAGTCATTTCGCATATCCTACCATATTTACCCGAGATGGTACCCTGTACCGCTCAGGTCTGGCGAGGGTACATCCAGCTGTTAGGTAACAGTCACTAACAATATGATAATTGCTAAGAATATTACACGTGACCCTCCTGACATAACGACATATGCATTATTAGAATTGTAGTTTATAATTTTTAGTTTTAGTGACTGTTAGCAGATGGATGTGTCCGCACCAGATCCTCTCACTAAAGGCATTAGCACCTCAGAAGCTTACTATTTAATCCACACAGATATTAATTTCATCCGTAAGAACTCTAAGAGTATTGATATTAATAAGGGATCTACTTTCCGATGGGTGCTAATAATCTAAACGCTGACGTATCCTTAATTTTACCTCCAATCTTTCAAAAAGCTCAACAGATTCAGGGTTAAAGTTTCGAGTGTGGTGTTATTGGTTGAAAATGTGACACTAGCGAATTCTGGTGAGAGAAAAGCGAATCAATCCGCACTGTTGTAAGTTGGCATAAAGATTCCAGTATTGAACAGTCTGCCTGTTCATTTACAAAAACGTGACACGACCGTTTTTTTTTCTTCTTTTACTTTTGAATATTTTGTAATGCAAAAAATAGATAATGATTATAAATTGCAGTTGTGTGCATAAATGTATTTCTAAAAAACTGGGCCATTAAAATTACATTAATTAACTATCCGTTAATTATTTAGGAAAACAGGCACTGTAATTTTTTTTTACAGTAGTTGGATAGCAGCGAAAATACAGTCTTGGATTGTCACTTCTGCCAGGCAGCTTATTACAGTGCAAATCTGCCGACTCTATCAAACCGCCATCAAATTATTACCAAGCTTGACGGGAGGGGGCGCTCGTCTGCCTTCCGACCGTACGCGCATGCGCACCGGTTGAAAAGGACTGGCTAATTAGTACATTAATGGCCCCATAAAACAAAGCGGTGGAGATTTCAATTGCCGAACCGGTGTCATTACCCAACATGATACACGGTCGCCACACGGCATAAATCACTTTAGGATAGCGTCACTTCATTCAATAAGCTTTAAAAATATCACCTTTTTTCCGCCCTCGTTTTTTTCGCTATTCCGTTTCCATTCGTCATTTTTTTTTTAAATCGCGGAAAGTATGCTGTGATTTACAAGTCGGCAGAGTAATCTAAAAATATGGACATTTTAAAAAATATATATGTTCTAATGATTAACTCGGCGCGCTAATTATCATTAATTGAAGCAGCAATCCGTAAAAATAATGCATACAACGTGATAGCCATGTACCTGTTTTCATGTGTAGAATTAATTGTTATCTCACCAATGGGCGGTCCTGTGTTCGATTCACAATACTGCCAGCCGTTGTAGTGGAGTGGTCAGAGTTTGTCTATTATTCAGTTCATCCTCCTTTTCGTAGGGAAATTCAGAGTTCGATTATTTATGTGTTAAGAGCATAAAGATGGCTAAAGAGTCAAAGCCGGATTTGACCCAACAGTTTATATTCTGTGACTTTGTGGTTATGGATTGTGAAGTAATGGTGTCCATGTATAGTTGAAAGAAATTATTAACGGTATAAATTAAGTGTTTATTCAAGAACATGTAGTTTAATTTTACAATTCGCCACAAAGATTAAAGATTCAGATTAGGATGGAAACTTCCAGATTACATTCTTTGAACCATTTAACACAGAGAAGGAAGCATTGTAACATACTTAGATAGATTTGATCAGCTTTGCTTAATTGTAAAAATATTCTACCGTTAAAATTTAACACAGCGGAAATTGACGGTCTCATACCGTTATTTCTCTGGTCAACTTTTTACAGATCACGCCGCCGTCATTTTTTTTATAGACCAGAGCTTTTCAAACAATATATGGTCAACAATATTGTTGTTTTTACACATGCTGCCTGCCTATGAGAAAAAATAAAGCAAAAAATATAACTATAACTAAATTTGAATGATTTACACTTGATACAGAAAATCCAAAAAGTATTGGAGCTCTGTTGTTGACACGTAATCTACCCCAGTAACAAAAGCTCGTTTTCGTTCATTCATGCCCCCCCCCCCCCGTCTTTTTTTTTACAAGCATGAGATATCGCTCTTCCAAGTTGCTCCTTGTAAAATTAAGAAGGAAAAAAAGTGGCCCCTGTTAAAAGTGTGGGCGACTTCAGCGCCGCCGAGCGGGAGATAACTCAAGCTTGGACCAACGCTCGTCCGCTGCAAGGGATTTGCCGCTACATTGAGTATAATGCATTAGGGAGACTCCAGCTGGGTGGGCAATGGCTGAAAATGCTTTCCTTCCGTTTCTGCAAGATACACCCCATCTTCCCATTTCTCGTGCGCGTCTTTTAACACTTTTCGGGTTGTCGAGGATCGAAGAGTGTTTTCCGAAGTCACTGCCTGGCAACTATGGCTGAGATTTCTCTTGCCAAGCAAGCGCATGTCTAATTTTCTCCATTTTTTGTTAATATATTTCTTAAAATGTGTCTAGTATATATAATATACTTGATTCTGTAAGTTGTCAAATTTATTTCCTTTAATTTGGTGCAAAAACGAAGGTTCTATCTCTATTCTGCGAGAAGTTATACGCGTTTCAAGATTGCATTACAAATTCTGACGGCGGCCATATTGATGACGTTATTTCTCCGAAACCCGGAACGGGATTCTTTGGGACATTTTGTGACAAATATGCTTCAGCAAGTTGAGTTTCATTTTTTTGAATGTCCAGGTTGAACTCTAATTTGGCTGCCATAGACTGACTATTGGTCTGTTTCTGTTCGTGCAACAACAACACCTTTTTTCAGTGTTTTGTAGCGACGAGTTGTAATGTTGTTAGAATCAGTTACAGCGATCGATTCTCGATCTCGCTAACCAAGTTTCCGGGTTCGAATCCCGACCTCTGCATGTTGTGTCCTTCCCTCAATTTCATCTAATCTTCTCGTCGTCGCGAATAGCCAAAAGCGACAGAAGAGCGACGCTAAATAACAATTTTAAAAATACTTTTTTTCGATTAACGTTACCTGTAACTGATTACATTTTTCAAAGTTAATTAACAATTGTGGTTGCTAAAAAAAAATACAAATAAAATGTTGACGATCATTTGTTACCAGCAAAAGTTTCGTATGACGTAATTCCTTCAAGTAGATCTTTTTGTGAAGCCTCGATACCATCTCCATTTTCGATAAGCATGGTGTTTACTAAATCTGGCAAAATGTTACTAAATTATTAAATACTCGACACAAAGGAGCTGATTACTTAAATTTTGTCAGAGAACCAATCTTTGTGTTTCGCATATTCCCACAAATATTTGTCTCAAATTACTCAAAATACAGTAAAGAATGGCCAATCAGTTTGTTTAAAGAGTCGACAAACAAATTATTGTTTACGCAAAGGAACCAATTTATTATAATTATTCTGACGAAATCGGCCAAATTAGTGTAAAATTGTCAATTAATTTTGTAAAAAAATTACCATAAATCTCGACTAAACTCCTTTAGTTCATTCTAACATATCACCTTCTTCTGTGCACACGAGTAAAATTCTCGACAAACTCGGATTATTTTTAATAAACGTGACAATGTGGAACAAAGGTCTTCAAAGTTAAAAAAAAGGAACATTTATAGCTCTCCATTGTGTACATTTGTCATAATGAATACAAATATTATAAGATTAAAACAATTTGTTGGTAGAACAGTAGTTTATGGACCTACGAGAGGCAAAAGTGAAGTATACACTCGAAAGTTTGAGAGTTGATCCTGAATCATGCATATATAGGTAATAATGATACCATTATGCCTATTTGATAGTCTAAATATACTTTCTATTAGCTGGAAGCTGCTTTTCTGGGGGAAGGTTGAGTGCCCCCCCCCCCTCCCTCCCTTTACCGTCGCCACTGTTGCAGAAACAAAACGAACAATAATGACCAACGTACTCTACTGCAACTGTTTTGTTTTTAAACGAAAACAAAAGGTGCCACCCCGACCAGAATTTTTAATTACAATTTATTTCTCTCCCCCCCCCAAAAAAAAAACAATTTCATTTTTATTAGCATTTGTTTTCGAGGTTATTTGTTTCCTCCCCACCTTCGAGTTTTTCCGCGGAATAAAGAGAATCCAATGGAAGCGAAAAACCATATTATTACGCTCTTGGGTGAGATCAGGCAGTTGGTGGTCGATGCGGCGAACCGACTTCATCTGTTTTCCATTAGTACCGAGCCGAACTGCGCCACATGAGCTTCAGGAGCGCCGAGTATGCTGAACGCGGAAGGATACAAACATAATAGTGCGGCAAGAGTTGGTGAAAATCATAGCAGGCACTACATATTTACGCGAAGTCGTGTTTTGAAATACATTACGGAGTTAAAAGGTCATGGTGCATGCAATATAACCAACTTGCTTTTCAAGTTCTAGCAACATTATCAACTATCCAAGGAAGGTATATACAGGTGAGGTAACAAGGCAGTGAAAGGTCGAAAGGAGGCCATTGGAGAAATAAAAGCACAACCACATATTCGGGATGTCTATTCTGATCAGTAGAAAAGAAGCAATTTACTGTAAAATTAAAGTGCTCCCCTGTGCTTTGCACCACGCCATGCAGGCGTATAGGGGTTGTGGAATTAGGACCCCACACTTTCTTGATCACGGCCGAAGGCGGGGGTGATGTGATCAGCACCACGACCCTGGCCGCCTTTACCCCCAAAGTTTTTCTCCAGGTACCCACTTTACACGACGCTGGGTGGACGCCGGAGCCGCTTGAACAGGTGGGAAAAATTCTGATTCTCCCCCGCCGGGGAAAAAACCGGGTCTCTCGCATGGTAGTCATACGCCCTAACGACTGAACTACCGCAGCTGTTTTGAATTTACTGGCAACTAAAGAAATTGTAACATTGCACAAAATATTAAGGTGCAATTGGCCTGTTTCAAATCACCCGCTACGCGGCGCTAGTTTCTCCGCATTACCTTTTCCCAGCGTAAGTGAAGTATCTTTTCTGTCGTTTCGTCTGCTGACGCATGCGTAGAATCGTTTGAAAATCTGACATTCGGATCTGACTTTACTGCCTGGTGGTACGCTGATATTAGAGTTAGCAACGTTTATGTACGGTGAATATTTTTTTCTGTATTTGTGTTTTAGAATATTTTAAGTCGCTTTACTTTTTGTGCAGGTTGATCCTGACAATGAGGATATATATGTATGAAATGGGTAAGTTAATAACAATATTGAAACGTCCATGCTTTATAGAACGTCGCAAGCAGCGGTAGGCACTATTTTCTAAAATAGTAGTAAAAAAATAGTCGTCTTATTTCACAACGTTTCTTGGTTCACTAACACTTTCCCCATGCTCACACGCAACTCCAGGTTCTCCTCCAGTGGATCCATCTATCGCCAAAAAAGGAAAGTAGACAGGATGAAAAATGGCGTCCCGGCTGTGAAAATCATCGTGACTTCATCATACCCTCTCCCGGCCCCCTTCCACGCTCATTACAACCCGTCTGTTTCTCGATTTTATTTCCTCAAATCTCCTTTTAACATTCATGGTCATATCCCCGGCATTGAAACGCCATCTTCGAATTCTCCCCCCCCCCCCACCGCAACTTCAACAATGTACGACGAAATAGTCATGTTAGGTACAAAAACCAGCCCACCTCAACCTGCAGTGTCTCTGATGATTGGTTAGAATCACTGTGGCGTCTTAGTTCGAGATTATTTCCCCCTTCATTCTCCAATCTTTCTTTTTCTACAAGACGAAAGCTGTTGTCTCGTAGATAATAAACGACCTCACATTCATCATATACACAGAATCAAACCCGGATAGATTTATTTCTAAGCATTAACATAATTACAAAAGAGATTGTGGTACAGTAATGAATGCATCTTCGAGCCGGCAAATGAGACATATATATATATATTTAATCTGTAAAGAAAGAGGAATAAAGAACGCATATCTACTGTTAAGAAAAAAAGGCAAGATATATATTTGCCGGTACATGGTGTGGCATGAATTTATCGCATTATGTTTTAAGAATTCTTGTTCCTAAATGAAGTCTGCATTTTCAAGAACCCAGCATGAACAAATTGCTTACCAGTACGCCGTTTTCCTTTTTTGTTCATCTTGGGGTCTTGATGATGATGTTTTTGCGTGTTGAGAAACATCTTTACACGCACATGCCATGCAGCATGTGTTTTACATATATTCTGCATGTAAAGTTTCAGTTTTACAAGATTCTCAACAAACAACGTAGTCCATTACATTAAAAAAAGGGTTTTTACGATTTATCAAGCACCGAAAATCGTAGTAAATAATGTGAAAATCTATAGAGACCTAATCAGGACTGTTTAATCTTATCGTCCGACACTATCACTGCACAAAGCACAAGAGTCAATTAACAATTTCAGAGATTCAGTTAGTTGGCTACCAATAATGTTACTGATCGAAAAATTATGCGCAATACAGGTGAGAAATGAAAATTTAGTAAAACAAGAAGTGGAAACTTGAGTAATAGTTTTGACAAACTTCAAACAAAGTATACCACGCCAAAAATGTGTTTCAAATATTTCAAGTAGCTCATATGCACTATTTGCTGATAGGTATCGAGCGAGACTTGTAAACAAACGAAAATTTGTTGTTGGATACGATGAAAAGTTGATAATTTAACAGGAATTATAAGCAGTAAAATAGTCACAATATTACTCACAAAAGGACTTGCAATAACACAAACTTGGACTTACATTTATGTCATCTTTCATTTCTTTTTCATAATCCAACAGAAAGGAAAAAAATCTCTATCTTTTCCCATCGTTAGCAACCCACTTATATTTGCGGAGTTGCCAACCTCGCACAGAAAATTATCATACCTAAATGTGTGATAACACTAGATATCTTCAATGACCATACAGGCCCTCCTATACGTGTGATAACACCGATTCAAACGAACATGTACATAAATTAAACAGAGAACTATTTTGCTACGACATAACTTGGGTCGTTGCAAATTTCTGTTGGTTCCAGTTCCAAGTGACTATATATATCATCATGTGTAAGTTGGCAGTTATATTTCCTTTACGATCCGCATCTTGATTTTGATTTTCGTTATTTTGTGTCGCTTTTTTTGCCACTTCTGGCTAATTGATTGTTTGATTTAAAGTTGTTGGGTGCGTCGGCACTTGAGGCCATTTTGCACCCTTCAATATAGTATATTTGGCTAATCGCGACGATGACGATGAGTAATGATATTATGGAACTGATCAAGGGACACTCAGAAAGAACACCTATGCCCAGGTAGGGATTCGAACCTGGGACCCCTCAGGTCATAGCGCGTTGTGATGACCACTCAGCCACGGAGGACTTTGTGTTGTTCAGGGAGCTCCAGAGGAACTCTCCACCAATTTCTAGACAAACCTAAAATTGCTGAGCTAAGGGTGTATGAGAAAATAATAGCAATATACAATTTGTTTATCATTACATTTGCAGTCGGCAACACTACATGCCTGTTTGAAGCATCAAAAAGTAAACCCGGGACAATATACGTCCCGTATAAACAAGGATAGTCTCTTTTCTTGTGACAATGACTTATAACCATAGCATTACTGCAACAATACACCATCTCTACTATCACTATGAACTAAAGTATTGTTGGGTAGATCTTTGGGGTTTCTTTTCTTTACCTGGAGCTAATGCCCCCAGTGGACGAGTGTTTTCGTACATGAATGGTTTGTGGACAAGTGACATGAACGCTCTTTCAGTACACATTTTGAAAACTATGTTGCTTAATAAGGTGAACTATAATCACACGTGTGTAAACTTTTACAAAATGTTATTTGAAAAGAAGGACGTATTTACGGGGGTGGTCCAGGGGGTCAGACCCCCTCCCCCCAAGGACTTAACAAGTACAATAAATTACTATTGAAAATATGCGTTGTTTAACATTTGTTGTACAATCGAAGGTTATTTGTTTCAATTTATTTGAAGCCAGTATAATCGAGGGTTAATTATTTCTGCCTAACTTGAATGACAGCACCAGAGATATTAATCTTGTTATTTAGTGAATATTCAATTCTTTATCTATTTGACATTAATTTCCTTGCCAGGTCAGTTGCTTTAAATTGCTGTACAAATATTAGCGATCTATACTACACGCTAGGTAATGAATACATGGTTTCATATCTCTATTCTTACACAGTTTTTTACCTATTAATATAATATTAATATAAGTATTTTACTTTAAACGTTTATATTATTATTTCTGAGACACTTGGTTCGAACACCGTCCAAAATAAATTTCTAAATACGTGCCTGTGAAGAAGATCCATTCATCGCAAAATATCAACGATTGACTTTCTAAATTGGTTGGAGCGCAGTGCATATCACCATATTATGTAGTACTTATCTAATTATTTTTCAAACATAAGTATGTGTGACGAAAGAGCTTTTACATTAAAATGTGAGAATGTTGCTGTTCCGTTTTTCCTTCAGGAAAGTATGAAAACGTCCCGCTTTCTTGTTCCAAAAATCTGGCCACTTCATTCACTCTTAGCAAGTCGTGAACGCTGGCACCGAACATTTGCAGGCACACATTACAATGTGAGTTTCGACTGTCCTTTTCCACCCCTATCTCTCCTTTTCTTCCACGTTTACGGCACAGGAAAAGAGGGGAGAGGGAACGTGGAATGTTGGAGGGCGGCGATGAACATAAAACGGTATGAGAAGTGAACGGGTAACCAATGACTGTCAGCCGGCCGCGAAATGTGAGTGCAAAGTGCAAGGGGGCGACCTCTATTACAGATAAACGTAACCTGTTGAATGCCGGGCCAGTTCATTTGAAACCCGAGGCAAGCTTTCCCCCTGGAGTTTTGTTTATAAACTGTGGCTCCTGCTGTTTATACGTACTAGTTTCGATAATAAAAACATGATGCATGTCACTGTTTTTTCCCGTTTCGCCTGTCACTCGGGCCATCATTCATGCTCAAACAAGAGTTTGGGATGTTTGTTTACGTTCGGACTCACTACCGAAAAATGATGGAAGCGGGGAAAAAACAACAACTACACAGTGAATTATCAATCCTCTTTCCAAACATGGGTCTGGGCTTTGGACGGTAAAAAAAAAATGTGCAAGGGCTACGTGGACTCAATTATCCGCTTGTTTCTAGTTTGTTTCTTTCCGTAAGGCGTGACGCTTGAACATTTTATTTTCAACAACCGTGGTGTGATTAGGAGCAGCTTCATACACAGTGCACAGTTGTTTCAAATCTCTCAAATCGCGCGAGTGTTTCTTTCAAAGCAATATAGAATCCTATGTTTCGTCACGTTGCAGTTGTAAGCCGATATTTAGGTTGATTATTTAAACTAGCAAAGTTTAAATATTTCATAAATGTGTTCAGAATTCTTTTCAGAATGAAACAGTTCGCTCTGAAACAAAATTTTTAGACCAACCAGGATAATGTTTTAAAATTTTTCGTAAGAGACTATCCATTCAATCTCTTCCCTTTTCTCTTCATACCATGACTATTTTCATAATTTTTTCCCTTGCACCCTGTGTTCTTTAAGAATAGATTTTTACGGAGGTTATCAGCGGTTTGTTTTGCATTTTTGTTTCAATTCTTCAAGCTCTCATTGGGTAAAATAGATTGCATGAACAAGTAAAAACTTCTAATTGGTTGCTCAGTGTTTATGGACTTGCCTGCATGCACTTTCCTTGGTTCAGAAACGACCAAGCAAAAACTAATGCAAGAAGGTCAGGCCCCAGTACACGAGGAAGCCAACACGATTTCATTAGGGTCGCGCAAGGTTGCCAGCTACTATAAACAAGTGAATAACGAAAAACTCACTCGTCGCAGTCAATCCTGGCCTTACCTTTACGCCAAAAAACGTGGCTCGTGGCACGTCTGATGAAACGTGTGTCTATTTATATTGGCGACAGCTCTGCTGAGGTGCAGTGGAAGGAGGGGAATGTGGGTGGCAAGAGGAAAGCAGATGCAGTGTTGCTAACTTCCGCCTGTTTTAACCAAAGTCGGGTTCTGTCTACTGAGCGACTGTTGAATTCGCACATCATTTCGCGTGTAAACTCTGCCGTAAGCCTGAAAGGTTAATAAAAGAAAACAAATGTCACTAGAGTGGCCAAACAGTTTTCCGCGTGAAGCAAATTGAAATAAGTAGGCAAATGGACCAAATCCCCATATGAGCGTGCAAAATGCGGTGGAAATCCTTGCCGTTAACAAACAAAATAACGTATCTACAGCGTCTTATGGTACCTAAATAGGATTCCAAATAAGGAATCGAATATTGGGTCACTGCGATGTCCAATACAGTGTCGGACATACTAGAGTGGAAGGGGAACTTGCAGCTGCACAATCTGCCTCAACAGATGACAGTCTATTTCCAAATTTTCGGTGTAACGGTACATTTTGCCCTAAAATGCAAATAATTTAACGAATTTTATGATAAATTTTAGAGGATGTTGCGAAACATTTGGAGGATTGTTACAAGTCCTGGTAGTCGAACCCGGGAACTTACGTGACACGATTGAAACCCGAATATTTGACGTGCTTCAATTGTTTACGTGCACAGCTGGGTCAGCAGAACATTTGTCGCCGCCACTGGTGACCATTAAATCATCCACCCAAGTCACAGAAACAATGTGCTACACGTATAACAGTGGATAAAATACACTCAAAGTTGGCCACTCTGCTGCGCCTTCCTTTAATCAAGGTGCTATGTATTTTTGTCATAGCGTCCAGGCAAGTACAGTACAACTCGCTTCTATTTGTCCATTTGGGTGTTGTACGCGCGACCTTAGTAGTCCGAGTCCCACCTGAGTAAGAAGGTAAACGATTGTCAATTAGGCTCAACGTACGCGCACTGGAAGACCAAAAAAATACTCCAGCCACGTGCACCTAAGTACACAATGCTCATAACAATCCCATTTATGGGTTCAGAGACGTGTTACACGTCACCGAAGGAAAGAAAACTCGCCAAGAGTTAATCTCCCCTCACACTGGAGATTTCCATGTACATAAGCTAGATTTTATAGTAGGATATGTCACTTTACGTTGAAAAGTTAATGCGGAGGCTACTAGCGCCGCCAAGCGGATGGATTGAAGAAGTTAGTCGTGACGCTCTGAGGCAACGGTGCACAACAACTCGGAAAATGAGTAGGGCCACATAATTTCCATGACGTTTTAATGCGATTCGGCTCACATTACAGTACAAGCGCGCAGTTTAGTGAAGACATTAAGTTTCTGTTTGCTGTATTTTCCTCACGGACCTCTAGAAGTTATGTCATTTCGTGAAGTAATGATCATTTACCGTTTTTAATTGACTATCCTGAATTCAACTGCCCTGAACCCCTCATAATCTATTTTCGCGACCTGAGTCTAGTAATCTAATGATAAGTGTTCGTTTCAATCAATGTACTCGAGTGGGTTACGGATTTTCAAGACTTGGAATCGACTAGTAGTATGTTTTACACATCATTGGTCTCAAATGAAGTTTTATTGCGACGATACGAATGGACAGAGAACCGCCAACGATTTTAGGTTCGAGTTTTACATTGTGAAATCAGTCAAAATGATATCAACTGTCTGTGAACTTTATAGGTATCAGTTACCACTCATTTAAACTCGCTTGGTATTGTGAAATGGAACACGAAGTGGCTCTGTTAGTTTTACACAAACAAAATGAGTCTCGTACAATGGGATTTACGAGTGTGGTATTACCGTGCAAATTGTCCACGACTATTTTCATTAATTTTTCTCTTACATCCTATGGTGTTTTTAAGCGATGGATTTTTTATGTATGCTGGTGCAGAAGTTGTCAACAGCTTGTTTTTAGTTTTCTTTTAATTCTCGAAGCTCTTATTGGGTCAAATAAAGTGCACGAACATGGTGATGGACAATTTGCACGGTAATACTCATGGATCCCACTGTACATCTGCAGAAGAACAACTTCATTTCAGCATTTGCATGCGCGAATCAGCTACGTCACCCGGCTGTTTAATACTGACCTCTGTACGAAACCTACTTTTACACAAAATCTCGTCTCGAACGAATGCTGGGAGGATACCATGGACGTAGTTCGCTGATATTGGGTATAACACAATTCTGCATGTAAAGTCACGTGACTGGAACCAATGCCCGTTCACTACAAGTGATTGATCAACTTTTTTGCTTAATTCTGAGCTTTCTATCTTCACAACAAAAATCTGTTTAGGTTTTCAAATAATTTCACTATAATCTGGGTGAATCCACTTCTAAAGTGATATATCTCAGTAAAGCTTTGGCGATTTTGTTATCTAGATGTTACTTTTGAAGAAAGACAATTCACTTATTACTTACTCTTTAATGTTGTCAGAAGTTGCGACACTTTCACCTACCTGGAAACAGACAGAAAAAATAATATTAGTAAACATTTGTCGTAAAAGAAGACAAAGATAGCAATATGTAACTTAGAAACCAACGGTTAGTTTGCAATAATCAATCTAAAAGCATTGTTCACTATGATTTATATTCACTCTTAACGTATGAAATTTTTATAGTGTGTGTGGTGTAAAATGTGGTAACATGAAGTAACCTCTGAGTTCTGGGTACAAATTTGATGTCTTGCAACAAGACTGTAGCTCAATCAATAACATGAAGTATGACCCGGTGGAGGCACAAATTCTTCGGATCCCACTTTAAACTGTAGGTCCAGTCCCGATTAGCCTTTCTGTGCATAGAGTGGACTTAAAACAACAAATCAATCAATCAACATAAAGTATGGAGACCTGTGTGGCGCTGCACCAATTGCTGGTGTGGATTGGCGCTATTTTTGAGAACTGAATTTCGACAAAGGTTCAGATTGTCTTCGCACGTAGCTAAGCGTCCTGGATTCCATTTCCGTTAGCATTTTATCCAATATGAGAATTTGCAGGTAGAGTTTAGCTCAAATATGCATCGTTTCGAGCAGGAGGGTCATACCCCTCTCCCCTCTGGCCCAGTATTAAGAAAAAAATAACGCCACAGGCAGGAAAAGAAGGCAAAATGTGGGCTGACTACTAAAAAAAAAAAAGTATATGTAACACACCCCGCCCCCATTCGAAAGTTCTGGGCACGTCACTGATCTCGAGATTACAATGAAACAGCGAACCTCAATACCTGCAAATGCGTAATGATCACCTCATACTGGCAACACTGCGTTGTGCCGCGTTCTGCAGACCTGAGCGCATGCGCGTGTAAACCAAAAGCAGCGAGTGGGAGGAGTCTGAACTGCGACGTCAGATTCGAATCGAAGTTTCAAACAAGATAACGCCAGAGACGTTGAGGAAACAAGCAAGCTATACAATGCCGATTCATCTGTGTACACAGACACTAAAAGCAATTTGCAAGAAGAAGAAGGTGAGTTTATTCACGACTCGTGGGAATGTAAGCAAAAAAAATCCATTAAAATCGCATTGAATCAAGAATCGAAACCATCATTGTGTGCAAATGAGCAATTTGGAACATACAAAAGAGACGTCTACGATGTTTTACAGCACTTAGGATATATTGTTACGCCCGGTCCGAGACGAAAGATATTTACACGATATAATTATCACGTAGATGAACAAAAAGGTACGGCAAATTGTCCACCATCGCCCCACACACAACAGCCACCCAGTGAACTGAATACCCTCCATTATGGGAGCTAAAAGAACAATGAATACACTCCAAGTAGCCTTGAGTAAGTGACGTAAATTAACGGAAACATACATAAATAATACTACTCGGTGATACGCTCAACTATCAAAGCGTGGAAACACATTATAATTAATTTTCCTAATTAGTCAGGAGAACACTTCGCACAATGAGCTCGTATATCTCTTTGTAGACCTTGAAATAAATGACACCGTTTGGTTTCGGCGATTTTCTTATTTTTTTAAAATATTTTTGTCAGTGCAAATTTATATATCAATCCTACTCACAAACACGACTGCATTGCAGTCATTGGTGTGCCCAAAGGCGGTTGGTGGAGGTCATAATCCCCCCTTCACCCCAGCGTTCTTTAAAAAATGAAGAAAAATAGTAAAATATAGGACTGACCTAGTAAAATAAGACATAATCCCTCCTTGAGGTCATAAGCCCCTTACAAAAATTCTGAGCACGCCACTGATTGCAGTGGTATGCATAAATGTTCCGATATGAGCTTTTCAATTGTCTGTTTTATCATTTACTTCTCTTCCAATATTTTTTGGTACATTTTCCCGTTATCAATATGGTTCCCAACCTTAACATTTTTATACCAGCCTGGTTCGGTGTTTTCTTTTAACTGAATGTCACAAAATTATAGTAAATTAATTAATTTCTAAATTAGAGTATGATAAGTTCGGAGTGATACATTTTGTTTGCGCAGGTTTGAATTTGAGGGGGAGGAAGAAGGGTTTACAGGATTCTTGTTGGGAAACCTGATGGTAAGAGACCTGTAGAAAGGCGAAGATGGAAGGATACTATTGAGCTGGGACCTAAAGGAAATCGGTAAGGATGGAAAAGATTGGATTGATCTTGCCCAGGATAGGGACTGATGGAAGATGTGTGTTGCTGCAGCCATAAACCTTCGGGTTTAAAAATGCTAGAAAGTTAGGATTATATTCCATCATTATTATTTCGTTGGGTTTAAGCTACATTTTCCATATTTTTTTTGCAAAGAATTCTATTGTATTTATCTGTGAATATCATACAATCGTAATTGTGTTTTCGGCTGGAACTCAGCTTTATCTATCCCCCACATACACACACATACATTAACATTATTACATCATATTTTAACTATTTGTGAAATTCTGTGCTGTTTCTACTACGTATGTTTTATGATTTCAAAATGTCGGTATGTTGCATTTATGTCTTTCTGGCGCTGACCGCCGGCCTCCTTGGCAGAGTGGTTAGCTTTGGCTGATAGCTTCATAAATATCATCCCTCATCCTCATCTTCTCGACAAGCTAAAATTGGCAGAAAAGCGAAGTAAAATAAACAAATGCAATCGATCAATTCAAGCAGTGAACGATCGATCGACTACTCTTTATTGGTCAACCTGTATATTCAACCCTGTCCCATCCATTGCAAAACATAGAAGTTCATAATTTATGTACTGATCCCTGAAACATCCAATGCAACAAATTATGACAGCGAGTGTTCTGAAGTCAGTACAATTGACGATCCGCAGATGCAGGAGCGAAGCCAGAATTTCTTCCTGGAAGGGGGGATGGGGAAAAGCAAATTTAGATAAAAGGGATGTCTTGTTGGAAATTTGTTAGGGGGTTAATAATACTAAAATAACAACTTGCAATTTATCTCTCACTATGTAGTAACTACTGTATTAATAAAATACTACTTATTCCAAAATGTTATCGAAAACTTTAAACTCACATTGCAGAAAAATCACTATTGTTATGGCGCTTTTTAATGAATATGTGCCATATATGCTGGAATTTACGAGGAACACTAAAAAAAAATACGTAAAATACTGTGATTGCATTATTTCCCGACTAAATATATACGAAAATGTGTTTTGCATGCAATTTATCCATATCTAAGCAATTCCTCGCAAACGATTAACTGTTTTCGGTGTTAATGTAATTGTGAAAAGTAAAGTTCTTTCTTACAGGGCAGAGAGTAATATTTTATTGTAATTTCAGTTCAATTTCCCTGCATAACATTAAGAAATCTACAAAGAAAGGCTACTTTTGTTCTTTATAAAAATGAAACAATGTGGCAAACTTTAGTGAAGGTTACTGCCCAGGTGAGCCCACGACTTGCTACGCCAAGGCGTTGAAGTACAGTGTTTATTACATAAGCCAGTTTACGTAAGGCATTCTCACGAGAAAGACCCACAATGCAACGGAAGCGATTACGGCGCCCCCTACGATCATTCCACGAAAGCTTCCTGTGAGGTCCCGATATAGTGAGCGCAGCAAGCCAGCAGCATAAGCATGGTCTGCCATCTATATTCAAAATTCGGAGCTAAGACAAATGTCTACCGGCGTGGAGTTTTGAGTCGACCGACCCACAGAGAAGAGGCATATTTCGTTGCTGAGAGGTATGTGATGACTGGCATTTTAGCTACTTCCAAACCACGTTTTCTGGCATGATGTTGATTTATGTGTATGCTGCCCCCTGACGCCCAAGATGCACACGAACTTTGTTACCCTGTTTATGTCCCATTGGGTATACAAACTCCACATATCCCCCCCCCCAAATCTCAACTGCTTGTATTATTCTCATATTACGTCACTCTCAACCTCTTTAGGCTAATTGCGACGATGAGGATGAATGATGAGAAGATACTCTCAAAGGAACACTTCTGCCCAAACCAGGATTTGAATCTGGGACCGTTGTTTGCGAGTCCAGCACTCAAAGCCCTCGGGCACCTTCTCTTGTAGCATTGGTACCAAAACAAAGAAGTAATGGAATTTTTAGATCCATTCAGAATATCTAAGTTATTACACGATTCATTATCATAATGGGGCCTACCCGATGGCGTAGTGGTAACGTCGTCGCCTTGTAATCAAGGGGTCCCGGGTTCGATACCCGGTGGAAGCACATAGTGGTTCGGATCCCACTTTAAACTGTAGGTCCAGTCCCGATTAGCCTTACTGTGCATAAAGTGGACTTATAACAAAAAACTCAATCAATAAATCATAATCATAATGACGTCATCATTATCTAGAATAATATTTTACATACACAGAGGTCAGATATATTATGACATTTATCGTAGAAATATTGTTTCTTGCTAATGAAAAACTCCCTACAAAATCTCATGACTAGCAAGCACGTCGTTCCAATTCTTTCCTATTTTTGCGTTTCAAAATAGCTACTGCGAACTTTGTCAACCAATAACCGCACGTCTGTCTTTGATTGATTCACCTGTACGCAACAGCCTTGGATGAATATCAATTGTGAGCTGACAAAATGCAATACTGTTGTGCTGTTTGCCTACGATCAAGAGAGAAAGCGAAGTAATTCTTTTAATTCTATTCTACAGTTCCGGTTCATTTTCTTGCATAGTAAATTTATCTGCATTATTTAATATGTTAACTGTTGTCGTATCACTTCTTAACTTTTGTATCGAAAAACTGAAATACAACAATGCAATTTGATTTGAAGAACTGCTAGAACGGAAAAGTTTTATTCTACAAGGTAAGAATATTCTCATTAACATCGAAACTACTATCGCATTATATTGAACAAATATACGACAATAAGAATGTAAATGTGACTGTTTTATAGATGTAAGCACAACAAAATAAGTAGTTGAAATTAAACAAAATTTTCATGTAAAATGTACACTGAATGATTAGATTTATTTCATAGATCAACGGTGCCATCTTGTGTTTCTTTGTAAAACTAGTCCACAGATCTAGTCAGAACGTGACATTTACAGTTAGTTTATTATAACGAACTAAGTGATAAGGATTCCATAAAGTATTTTACGATGGCACTATATATTTTTTTTATTTCACAAAATTTGACATACAATTTCCAATAGTTTCCGAAACTGGAGTAGCCAGCCTACTCCGAAATTTCACTTCAGTTCACAAAATATTGTATTTATTTCTGAAATAGAGTAATAGCCCAGCGAAAACTTGACTAATTTTCTATTGCCAAGTTCAAACTCAACGTACATATCACCCACCTACAAGGCCTTCGTGTATAATATCAGCACTATACCATGAAAACATAAGTTGAAAAATGCCTGATGTCTCAGCTCTGTTGCTGAATGGTGTCCTTCATTAATCCAGAAACCAACAAGGCTGAATGGAATACTTTTCGGCATGGAAATCTTCGATGACAGGACCATTTAATGGTCACGAATATTTTTTCAATTGTTTCTGTTACATAGAATGGCATACTATATGCTTCTAATTCAATTTTCTTTGAGGGGGAATACAAACATCCCTGATAGAGATGAAAATAATTTTCTTTTGCCGTGGATAAATTCTTTCGTGGGGTTAGGCTCCCCCGTTAATTCACACACTGTTAATGCCCATTGCTACTCTCAATTGTTTGAACCTCATTGGCAGACAATCAGATCCATCAACCATCATTCTAGAACTTAGTACTTCCTTTAGTGCACGAAATGGTATGAGCCTTTCTCAGTAGTAACCCAAATTTCAGGCCAGTGTCATTCACATCCATTGTGCCACTTGCATAGACATTTAAAAAAGGATTTTAATGGGCAGAAATTTAAAGTATTTTTCCTTAGTTTTCTTATTCGCATGAAACTAATTCAAACTGCCACCACTGGTCAACATAGTAGGGGTAGGTACAGCGGGATGCATAAGTAATAACAAGCAAACTGCCCATCACCGTGTTCACTTTCTTTGTTTTTAGCAATAAGAGTTTCACAAATTGAAACAAAACTCTAAACAAGCTTATGACAACCTCGACACCTTAAAAACACGCAGGATTCAACAGATATATCAATGAAAATGGTCGTGGACCATTTGCCAAGCAATACTTGTGCATCCCACTCTACAAAGTTGCCTTCCTCCTTGTTTATACTTGCCTTTCTTTTCCTTTCACTGGAGCGGACGAGGGTAGGAATACACAAATGCATAATTACATTTCTTTTGCTGTCCCTCAAAACCTTGACTGGTCGATCCTAACGGTACAATATTGTAAACACACACCAACCTTGCCCGAACCGAAAAGAACAACCTACAAGGTCAAAGAAAATCCCTAAAAAAACGTCAAGGAAGAAAGATTATCTGACAATGCAGCCTTGCATTGTTCGCAAACACAACACGCACTCCAAAAAAGAACAAGCAGGAACGCCAGAAGCAAAAATTCCACGGGGAAACTAAAGGAAAAGAGTGTGCAAGGGGAACACAGCTCATCAATAAGTACGACGCCATTCGTCATCTGTTTATTGGCTCGACCGGACTCGCGTTGTCTCGTCCCACGTTGTCCGGACGCGAGAGCTCACCGAAGCGTCACATCTCGGCTACCTTTTCCAGTGCGTTTATCTTGTGCTCGGTTTTTGTTGATGGCTTGCGTCAGATTAATAGTATCTTGCAGCCAATAAAAAAGCAGCCTGCTTTCGGCGCCTTTCAAGTCTTGCATTACTTCTCTTTTGCCCCGGTAACAATGATGAATACATCTCGCCATAGAAATTAAACGAAATGGGCACCTACGCCTGCTTAACAAGCAATAAAAAGCCAAGAGCCTGATACATCTTCCTGCGCACTTGCGCCTGTCGGGACAGTTTTTGGCCGGACTCCAAATCTATCTCCATGGTTCGATAAAATACGATCCAATAACGCACAACTGATTGTCACTTGACCAATAGCAAGTTACAGCTACTCAAATGGAAGTTTTGACTTTTCCGCCTGCCAATCACATCTTCAATCTGTCCTCTCTCCGTTCATATCTTTTTCTATGCCATCGGAAGTTTGATATTCCCAAGAGAACAAATAAAATAACACTCCAATAAGCGTAATGCATTTCTCCTTGCCTCTTACGGCCATCCTGGCAGTGTTGCCAGACCTGATGCGCAAAAAAGAGCTAAATTTCGCCTTAAATGGAGCTAAAGTTGACTTTCAAGGTGCCAAATTTACGAAGGTTGGATAAAGTACCTTCTAGGGTAGTGTTGCCCACGGGACGAGACGGGACAGGCTTTTAAAAATTCGAGACGAGACGAGATTGATCATGTGTCCCGAGACAAACGAATATTTTCGAGACGAGACAGCATTTCACAGCATTTCCACGAGACATGACAGGCCAAAGTCTCGTCTCGTGGGCAACACTATTCTAGGGTAATTTTAGGTGTCCAAGGGATGGGGTTGTGTGTGGGGGGGGGGGGACGGGGGACGCTGCTATTACTGTTAACTTTAAAGTGATGACAATTTATTCTTAGTTTTCACTGTCTAGATCCGGCGGCATCACCCACCTCAATAATCCACCGATGGTCGTATTGAATTGAAAGGATTCCCGGATAACAATATTATGCCATTCTCATGTCAGCCAAGACACTCTAGTGGAGTCCGTGTCGCTTGCGCCGAGTCATTTGCGCCCAGGGTTCTTATCGGTTCATTTCCGCCGCGACATATGTCAAGACCTTCCTTGATGGGTTTTCCCACAATCCGGAGTGTCATTACCGCCGCGCGCACGTATGTTTATGACGTTGCCCAGCTGCAGCTGTGTTTATCTTCGATTGAAAAGGAAGGTGATTGGTAAATGAACGTAAAATGAAAGTACATATGAGGGATCTACATACATTGGGAAATTAGTATTTATATAAAACTGAGACTTGAGAGAGACGACAAGATGGCTAAGAATAAGGAAATGATAGAAACAACACGTGGAAAGAATTCAAATAACGTTTGTATTGTTGTTGTGCAAGTGTATCGAAATATTGTGTCTATATATACGTAGCTATTACTTATATAATGTTTGCAAAAAATATCACTGTATTTATAATGTTTTTGACGATTTTATGTTGTGTATAATAATTAAGTGTAATAGACTGGCACATTTATGTTGCTTCCAAAGTGTACATTTACGTAGTACTTGTAGAATGCTTGCAATATTTTAACAATACTGTATTTACAAGGTTTTTTTTTTTACGATTAATAGTTAATAGGCTGATGCTGATTTATGTTTTTGTATTGTGGAATAAAGTTGATACAAGTAATCCTGTGTAACGTCTTTTGAAATAATTAATGAAAAGTCATATTTGACTCTGTGGATAGGTTTAACATTTCAGTGTAAACACAGCTGTGAAACGTCATAGACTCGGCGCAAACGACACGACACCACTTTAGTGGCTGGGGAGGTAAGAGTGGAATTAAATTTATTTTAAATCTTGTCATCTTCTCATTCACATTGTTATATACGATCGATATATACGATTTAACTCAATCATATTCAGAAAGTGACAACGTCAGTTTCCGTAAGTGTCAGTTTGGCAATACATTGCTTGGAAAAACTGAGCTAATTCCAGAATTATATATTGCACTGCGTGGTTGGTCTTCCTCGCTGAAGGGGTCCAAACCTTAAAGGAACTTTAGCCCAAACCAGGAGCAACGTAATTGAAAATAAATTTTGAATGTTTCCATTTCGCCGGAATGACTGAAGACCTGACAGACGAAACGCATTGTCTTCCCCGGCAGGTAGAGAGCAGGAGGACATCAAGGTGTAAAAAAAAGACTTCAGAGAACAGGTTCTTTCCTTCCGAAGAATTTAAACTCGACATCCCTCTCCCGCCGTGCACCTCTTTGGTGCAATTCTCACTCCACCACACCCCCATTATTTCCGCACCCCCTCCCCGCCACTGACGCGGCAGCCAGACCAAGAAACATCGTCCCATTTCTTTCGTTCTACCCCCTCTCCGACTGGCACGACCGCCATTCTAACCTCGCATGTAGCTGTATTCCCCTCTGGGACATTTGGACGTTTCCTGCGGTTGTCATTTCGGAGGGGCAAATGGCGAAATAAACCCATAACGTTTCGTTTTGAGTGTCGTAATTTGTGAGGGAGAAAAAAAAACTAAAGTGTCTTTAAAAGAGAAGGTTCTACAACATCCCCTTTCTCATATTTCAATACCGCTACCTCTCAGCCGAGTTGTGACTTATTCGTGCCAACATGGACATATTTAAGAGGGGTCCATGGGGCACCGGCCTCCTGAGTACACGTTCTGAAATAAGCAACATATTTGTTTGATGTTACGTAATGGGCAGGTTTTTCTCTGCAACCTTTTAACCCTTCCATTCGCTTGTATCTTCTTCCCAGGGGGTCCGGACCCCCCCCCCCCGATAGACTTATCAAGTACTAAAATTAACTAATGAAAAATATATTATTTTAGCCTTTGTTGTATAATTTCCTCTGAACGTATTGGACGACAAGGAATATAATGCGATCATACGGCTTTGAAGGACAGGAAGGACGTATTTAGGGGGGGGGGCGTCCAGGGGTCTGGACCCCCCGAAAGACTTACCAAGTACTAACATTAAGTAATGAAAATATTAGCATTTGTTGCATAATCGATGGTTATTAATTTCCTCTGAACTTTTTAGAAGGCAAGGATTATATTGGGATCATACGGCTTTGAATGACATTACAAAGAAGATTTATGAACACTACTACTCAAAATAATATGCATAAAATATATATCAGAAACTTACTTGTCTCCAACTACATATAATATAATTTTTGTTATTCGATAAATATCAAAATATTATTGACATTAATTTCATTGCCAGGGCATTTGTTTTTATGTAAATTATTCAGATCTTAACTACAGGTAAGATATGTAATGAATATGCGCTATTCCTATACAGTATTTTTACCTATTCGTGTAATAATAATAATATAATATTAATTTATGTATTGTAATTAGTATCAATTTGATTTAATTTGATTTAATACAATTATTTTAATTTAAACATTATTATTATTATTCCTGTGACACTTGGTTCGCCCCCCCCAAATATATTTCTAGATACGTGCGACTGAAGTGCGGATATCCTAACTAAGCATAATATAAACATTTTTATTACAATCATGCCCCTATTTCGGAAGCACAACACCAGTGTAATGTTCATGTTTCTGAAAGATGTGAGGTACGTTTTGCCACAAAATGATACGAAATGAACTGCAAAATGCGAAATAAACACTCAAACACGAAATTTATAATTTATTTATCGTCGCGACACTTTCTCAAGTCTGGATCATCCTGAGTGTTACGCAAATCATGTAAAATTTAATTCTGCTGCAAATATTCCAGAAGCAAAAATGGAATCCTTTATTTATGAATAAACTTAATACTCTCGTAAACTACACATAACAGATAATGTGCTATTAGAAGGAAAATGTTTATTTTCTGTAATAAGTGTAGTTTCTAAATCAAATTCACCATTTTAACACCGAAATGCCATTTTACACACCGCTTTCGATCCCGAGATGTGCCTATTTTTTGTACCGAAATCTTGATATTTTATTCACCATAAATGTATGGCCCTAGTTATATTATCAATAAACAATTTATTTATTGTGTGTTATTATCAATAAACAGAACGTCTTGAAGGTACTAGAAAGCACATACAACCAAGACTTATGGGAGGTTAATAAAATTTTCCAGATAGACACAGTGGGAAGGGCGTCAGGCTGCAACGGGTATAGACCCTAATTCGATTCCAGGGATGGTTACTTACAGGTGGGAACTTGTCCAGCAAATGTCCCTGCTCTGCGGTCCACCCAGTCTCCAGTCTGGGGGCACATGGGAATTATTTTTAGCACATTATATATAATTACAAAACTGGGTGCGTTCAAACTAATAATTTTACACAACAAAGTTGCAATTCTGTTATCATAACCAATAACATTGTCTCTCATAATTATCTTTTGTTGACTTTTTATTGTGTTTTGACAATGTAGAGAGTTTATTTATATTGCTTCATATAAAATAACATTTTCACTTTATGATTTCATTCTATAAATAAACGAATAGTGGACATTAGCTATTTTTAGTATTTTCGGATGTGGAGGTAAATATCTTTTGCCGTTCTATCCAACACTTTCCCATGCTTAATTCAATTTCAAAATGCGGACAGCAGTATTTAGTGGAATCGTTATGATGGTGTAAGTAAACATGAACAAGTCTGCAAACGATCTGAGAACGTCAATTAGAGTTGCCATCCAATTATCGTAAAAAATGACATCTAAGTAATGTCATATTAATGATTCAGTTTTAAAAAGTGACTATTTTAAACATTGAACCATAGTTCATATTTAAAGTTATATTTAATGAGTTGTCCATCAGTATTTTCAATTAAGCTGAATCCAGAAAGTGTAAATTTGGTTTATTTCTTACCAAGAAGAAAGCAAATTATATCAGAAAATGCGCATTTTAGTATTCGATTTCGTGCGTTCAGTAATGGTCTACAGTTTCTCTATCAACACAGTGCAACTCTGGCTTTCGTAATAGTATCAAGGTTAAGTCACCTGCTACATTCATTACGTCATCACAAGAAAACAAGAAATTAACCCAACCTCTATGCTTCTAATAACCTTGATTAGAATGCGAATGATCAGCAAACTTCAGGTTTATATACACAATATAACCTTCACGTACTTAGCCATCAATAGTGTTGCCCACGAGACGAGACTTTGGCCTGTCTCGTCTCGTGGAAATGCTGTCTCGTCTCGAAAATATTAGTTTGTCTCATGACACATGGTCAATCTCGTCTCGTCTCGAATTTTTAAAAGCCTGTCCCGTCTCGTCCCGTGGACAACACTAGCCATCAACTGGATTTTGTATAAGCTTTATTATACAAGTGTTGTTGCAAGTATTAAAACACAGTTTAGGCTTCTAGCGGTAGAAATAATCTGTTACGGTTTTCATTCAAACATCATACTTCCTATTAAATCCATGCTATACAACAAAAGCGAATCGAAATCAAAAAGTTTAAAGTTATTTACGATTATACAACGGACTTTAATTCAGCGCGTCCCTGTTAATTTTTTCTTAATGCTGAACACAGACATGTGCACAATGGAAAGGAAGTAAATATCTGATATTTTCAAGCGCAGAAGGCAACGTGTAGAATACAATTCAACGTTCCAAACTTCCCACTATTTTTTTCCGCAGCAAATATATTTGCAACCAATTCAGCCCTTGTGCATTTCTGTCCCCAGCTTCGTTTTTTTTTTATTATATAAAAAAACTAAACGTATGTTTGCAGATGCATTACAACATCTCTAACTCGGGCGTTGTCCCCCTCGTCCCCCACACTGGCAAAGCTTTGCGTGAATTGAGTTTCGCCATATTTCAAAGCGTCAATCCTCCAGGGGGGTTTGCAAGCAGTGCCGGGCTCTTCCTATATCGATAGGCTTGTGTTACTGTGCGCTGACCAATTAGAACTGGCAAGCCGGGAGATTTATTGTCATGGCAACGTTGCAGCAGTCTGCCAAGCCATGAGCTATTACCCTGGCGCTGGTCTGCACGCACTCTGAAAAGTTCAGCGTGGAAGAAAATGGAGAGGGGGTAAAAAACGTTGAAGCTGCCAGCTTGGTTCCCCGACGACCATTCTTTCTTCTTTTATTTTTTACCTGTGCATCGTCTCCCCTTCCCACCTTCAGTACCTTTTTTGTTCAAAAGAATACCTGGACAGTTCTGCTCGGGTTTCACAGGCCCGGTCTGGCAACACTGTTAAGATCTTTCGACCACCGGTGAAGTATGTCTTTGGCCATGGACGTGCGGCAAATGGAGGACCGTGCCGCGGCCAAAAATTGACAAACTGGGTCATTTGGAGGCCCCACGCTGGCTTGACAAGAAGCATGGACTCATCAGCCATATGTATGAGGGAAGGACATTTGCAACGATGGGAATTTTCCGTGTAAAGAGTCTATTAGAATTGGACGAAGGAACAGTGAGAGGGCTTCAGAACCAAACACGAACACCAACTATCTGACACATGGTCAGTCTATCCACTCTGAGGCACTAATATTGTTAGCAGCACGGAGATCTTACTTATTGCTGGTATTAACAATAGCAGAAGAACTAGCAGATCGCAAGCCAATCTCCACTTTACCAAAATTAGAACGCACTTGCACCACATATTCTAAAGCCAAAGAGATAAAGGGAAGTGCATTTTAGTGCAACAAATGGCGTTCTCCCTTTGTTCCTACATTTGACGTCATCTGTCGCCTCAGTGGCACGGTTACATTGGTCACCGAAAGTTCCAGCTTCAAGTCCGCCTTTTTGTGTGTGCTCTTCACGATTTTCATGTAACTATTATTCATCTATGCCAGTGGTTTCCAACTTCAAAAGGTCCGAGGGCCAAAATTATATCCAGCAGTTGATAGGCGGGCCGCAATTTCTTTTTCTTGGGGGGGATTAAAAATTACAAAAATTGTACTGAACTGAAAATGTAGTACTTTCACATGACCAAAATTTCTAAAATGAGGCAACAAAACAATGGAATTACAAATCAAAATTGTATAATTACAATTTATTTCACAAAAACCGAATACTTCTTGATGAATTAAAAGAAATTAAAGAGACACCATACAAATAAGAATCCTTCATAGTAAGTGTTCAATGTGAAAATTGAGCCCGATCTGCTTCTTTTATTAAAGTTGTATTTGATTTTCTGTATTTGAAAGTCTCAAAAGGTGAAGCAGTGAAGAATCTGCCAGTCTGCTTCTGTAGCGGTTCTTGATGAACTTCATTGAAGAAAAAACACTTTCACACGTGTATGTGCTGCCGAACATCTATGTCATTCTTTGCCCAAAACTACGAAGGTTTGGAAAGCATTCCTTTGAAAGGTATTTGAAAAACTTTGGCCCCTTTTCTTGCCTAGTTTGAAGAAACACATCGCCTTGCAAATCACGCAATTCAACATTTCGATATTTGCAGAAACTTTAACAATCAGTCACAGTACAATCAGAGTTGGAACACTGGAAATCTCTTCGTACTTCGTGCGTAGTAAAACAGATCTCTATAGCGCCTCTCTGCAGTTTGTTTCTGAACACAAAGAGTGAAGCCTTCGCGGAAGCAGGCGAGTTCATTCCACATAGCGAAGGGATGGAATGCATGGTGTGAAGAGAAAGTTACGTCACTTTAGATTCTTCTGATTATCATTATTGACTGCAAAATCAATTCTACCTGTGATATTGTCTTTCTTCACAGAGCATCCGTTCCTTCAGTAAAAAAATAACGTAACGTATTTTAATAAAAATAAATAAAATTAATGTATTTTGCAAACTGGCTTCGCGGGCCGCAGAAAAAAACAACGGGGGCCGCATGCGGTCCGCGGGCCGCCAGTTGGAAACCCCTGATCTATGCTATTAGCTAAGAGGCAGGAAAGTTATGTGAAATAGGAAAAGTTACAAAATACGTTCACGTACATTGATTTTCAAAGACGAGAGGGTACGCTAAAAAAGTACTACTATGATATTCTGTGCTGAAGGGAAAGCGACGCTGAAAAAATGTTAAGATTTAGCTGTATGAAAGACACATCAATCATAATAGAAAAATCAAATAGGCTAATAGTACGAAACTGAAGCAAAAAAGAATAAAATTCAGAGTGTGCGTAAATAGTTAAAAAGCATTGTCTATTTCTACAGCAGTATACACATACATTCAGTTCGACAACCAACCGCAAAGTATACATTTTTGCGTGTGTCGTCGATATCTAGAATGATTTTTAACTTAGCAAAACGAACAACATCCACATATCTGTTGAAACACTACTTAATGTGTCATTTGTAAAAATATTTTACACCATTATGACCACAGAATATTCCTTTTGGTGTTTCAGATTATATTTATAATGCCGAGAAAGTACGTCACATTTCTTTCGAGTATCTAACATATGTCCCTTCTGAGAGCATAAAATTATTTCCTTACGGCAAGTGAACTCGCCGTGGAATTTTTCTTTAATCGTATACGCGAGTACAATTGCAGACCATTTAAGTTCTCCAATCGTAACTTCTAGTTCAACTGTAGAAGTAGTGTTTCAAATAGCGGCCGGTGAGTAGGCTCTTCAGGCTAAAAGCGATGATGATGATGGTAGTATGAAATCCATACGCACCCACCAGGCACGTATCTAGAAATATATTTCCTCGGAGGGGTCGAACCAAGTGTCTCAGAAATAATAATATAAATGTTTAAATACTATATTAAATTAACTTAATACCTTAATTAATTAATATTATATTATTATTACATGAATAGGTACATTGGTCGCATAAGAATAGAGAGAACAGCATGTATTAATTATCTAGTTCAGAGGAAGTAAATAACCATCCATTATAGAACAAATGGCTAAAGAAGTACTTTATTTTATTATTTTAGTACTTGATAAGTCTTTCGAGGGGGGTTCGAACCCCCTGGACCCCCACTAAATACGCCCTTTGAACTCTCTCCACGACATGGCCCAGATCGTAGCGACACCATGAGTCAAGCACCCAACGCACGCGGCCGGCCACCGAAGTGAATTCGATGTTCAACTGTCAATTTTATTGCGTCTTGAACGCTCTGCTTTCGGCGTCAGTTGAATCGTTTGCGGAAGGTTGAATGATAACAATATTATAGCATTACGCTTCAGGAAAAAGCAAGAACGTCCATGTTATGACGTCATCTAACAATATCCAATCTTTACATGTAAAATGAACCTAAATTTCGCCAGGAATAGACACGTAGCACCGGCACAAATCTAGATTTAGGCACCCAGCAGTCATGTTTGAGGTCGCGAAAAACGAAACACGAGGAAACGACTGTGAAGTTACTTGGTGTCTGCCCTCCGAACATTAAGACATCATGAAAATTCATGCCCGCCGCTGGGGGGGAGGGGAGGAGGCACTGAAACAGGTTTCTGAACATTGCTGTCTGGTCGACTCATCCATCTTTTTTACCAAAAGGAAGTGGGAGGGGTAAAAAATGAACCTCACTCTTTCGAGTACAAGTTTGGTGTTTGGGCTGATTTCTATGTCTGTGATCTACAAATGTGTATTTTCGTTTGTTTCTCGCACAGATTAGAACTGTTCAACAAATTACATCCAGAAAGGCGGATACCATTAAAGAAGTTAAAAGGATGTGTTGATAACTAAATAATGTGTTCAGGCAAACAAAATAAACAAGTTTCGCCACTAAGAAAAAGTACAAGAATAAAAGGACACTATTATTATTATTATTATTCATATACAGCATCAGTTAAGCCATGACACTCGTTATGTAGACTCCCATGCCTTTCAAATAAATACATATCTTTAGTGGCGCCGCCAACGGGCAAGAGTAAAAACAATCTTGAAGAAAATAAGTAAACAGTATCCTAGACCTATTAGAAATCTGTGGGTTCGTCGAAATGAAATGGATTCAAATGCTTACATATGTGATAGTAAAACAAATGATAGGCTAATCGACATATTAATATATAATAACAAAGAATGCCAACAACTGTAAAGCTATTATATTTTCTTCAGAAGTCCACACTGAATTGCATTTATTGTTTTAAAAATTCAATTATATGAATCGATGCTTTGTACCGATTGCAAAGTACCCAGTCAACTCTTAGGTCCATAAAAAACACCTGTCTTTGGTTTTCTGTCTTTTAAAACTTTCTTCGCTTCGTTACTTTCTCTTTTGCCGTCCTAGTTCAGTTAGTGTGCACACGAAAAGGCAATTGCAATAAATAAATAATAAAATCCTAAAATGGATTTTAAAATTTGCCCTCAAAATTCGTAAATTCTGCAGAAATTGTTCAATTTATTTCAAGTTAGCATTTTAAAACGTCAATAAGACATGCCAATATTCGGTCCCATGTATAAAAAAAACTCATACGATGATATTATCAATAGTCATTACTAGGGCTAGGATTATGATGACCTTAAAATTGCTAAAAAATAACCTTTAAAAAATGCATTTATGGCCTAATACATGCAGGAAAATGCCCTATAAACTTAGAAAAATGACCTAAAAATTCTGAAAGATTTGTAAAACAAATTTATAAACTACCAAAACAAATTCAAATAACAAATTAACGTTACAGTATCTATCACATGTTCCTTGCGTATGGTAGTATAAGTAAGAAAGTTCACTTTTTGTCATATTTTACCCTTCAAGTACTGAGTTGAAGTACACAACGAAAATGCAAATTTTTAAAAGTGAATGATTGCCGGTTTTCGGACAAGAGAGCTTTGTTCACGGGAAAATTCCTCTCGACTTCCACCGACACAAGAGGAGTATACTTGAAATGAACAATAGCACTGGCTGTTAAGTCACTTTCAATTCCATAGAGTGCAAATTGCTTCCCTGACAAAATGTCAGATACAGAGCACAAAACTTTGTACCCCTTGTTTATTAACAATAATCCGTATGGCGACAATGTATTTACTCATAGAGGGAGAAATCACATTGTCAGAGCTGAATTGTCACACAATAACTTGTGTCAACAATACTGCACAGAATTTCTTTGTTTCTTCAAACACAGTCCTTCAGAACTGCTATGAAGACAATGAGACGAGAGTCGGGAACCTCTCTCCTTCAAGGGTTACATTTGCATGTAAAATGCCTCTTTTTTCACCAAAGTGTAGGAAAAATGCATAATATGACTTTTAAAAGGCCGAAAAATGACTTAAATGGTTTAAAATGTTTAAAAAATGACCTTTACTCCAAAAAGGGTCAAAAAATGCAAAAAATGCCCTAACAAGGGCATCCCAATTAATTCACTTACGTGTAAAACACGTTCCTATCTACTTATGCAATGTTTCTGCCTTACCAAAAAAAGATGCATTTGCATCAAAATCCTAACCCTAGTCATTACAATTCGAATGAAATATTAAAATTGTGAAAAAAATTGTCCAGGACAAATTAAGTAAAAGCATGTTTCGTCTCTTATATCGATTGAGTCATCTTATAGAAAATGATTGTCACTAGGCCATTATTATAATAATTCATTTTATTTTTCAGGACTACTGCTATAGTTTTCAGATAGAACTCTATTTTTCAATAAGTTCCTCACCACAGTAATTTTCTTCTGATTAAAACACCACAATGAAAATTCATGTGATCATAAAGGTAAAGTTCCCCGTGCACTTTGCACCATGCCTTGAGGCATTTATGGCCGAATGTGGGGGTAAAGCCCCACACATTCTTAGATCTCGGCCATTTTGGAGGTGATATGATCAGCACCACGCTCAGACCTTCTTTACCCCGAAGGGTTGCCCCCAGGTACCCATTCATTTGAGGCTGGGTGAGTCCCAGAGCAGCTTAATGCGGGGACAAGGCCGGAAACATCCCTATCTTATATCACCCAACCTGAGAATCGATCCCGGGTCTCCTGCGCGGCACCGAATTTTAAATTATTATTATTATTATTATTAAAGGAAAGCCCCTAAGCGAAAGAATCACCAGTCACTTTCTTTCTCTCATATTACTTTTTATTGGATTCTCTATATAATTTGTTTCAAGACAGACAACACAAATATCCATGACCGAACCGGGATTCAAACCCGAGACCCCTGTCGTTGTAGCGCGCCGTGCTAAGCACTCCGCCACGGAGGTCAACAGTAGATTTCCGCGGCTCCTGTGATCATGAAAATGTGTAAACTATTTTTACAAGAGTCGCATTTAGTAGTACTTCAAGAGATATTTGATTTTTTGTTTTTTTTTTTGTTTTTGTTTTTTGTTTAGAAGTGATTAGCCACACGAATGACCTGCCAACTGTGGTTATATCTGTTGGAAAAAGTACTATTTTAAGGCAGTGGTTCTCAACCTTTTTCAGTCCGGGACCCACCTTGAAGGATATTACACTTCGTGGGACCTATAAGGATGGGCGCCTGCAGAATTACTTGTAGGGGTGTGCAGTGCGCACCCAGTTTATAATCATATTTTTGTTAACATCGAGTACTTTAAGAAACCCTCTTTTACACTTGCTTACACAAATTACACATTCTTCTTTCTAGAAAAGTAAATATGGAATTTAAAAAACTAATTTACTCTAGTCTAACTTCTAACTAAATACACATCCTGAAATTGAGTGATGCCGGTAAAGAAGCAATGTTAGAGCTCGAATAACAGAAATGTACAACGTGGGTTGAATTTAAATTGTATGTCTTAGTAATTTAAATATAATAGGTTTTTAAGACACAGTAAACAAATTTTCGAGCTCTACTTCGCGAGCCACCAAACGTCCCCCTGCGTCCCATAGGTTGAGAAACTATGTTCTAAGGGGTAAACACGCTGTGTACATAAAGCACCAAAAATCACAAAATCCTGAGAAACATCAGAAGTCTCTTGACGTTATAAAACTTCCATGACAAGCCTTTGCCACTTGATAAAGAAGCCCCGAATTGAACAAGGCATTCCCATCCGGTTCTGCTAAAGATAGTGAAAGTAGTAAACCGTTCACAATGGCCAAGAGCAGCCCGTCCATTCCTGAGCAGACTTTACGACTCTCACACGCCCACCGAGATCCTAATTACAGACCGACACCAGCCACGTCACTGGCGAGACCACTTCGATTGATTCCCCTCCCGGCCCAAAACAAAGAAATCGCCCAGATCGAAATCTGCATCCAGATACCCGAGTCACCCATTTACGTTAACGGGTTATTGTCGATGAGTCGGGAGGCATCGTACATCCTAAAACGACCCCCCTTAGGTAATAACAAGGATCATTTGTGTCGCCGTAAATAACGCAAGATGGCGGCTCGGTTCGCGTGCCCCGCAACAGGTATACTCTAAGTGTTCTCTTCCTCTTTTATGTGTCTGCCTGGACGATTTTATGAACCGCTAGAAGGCGTAGCACCTGTAGGGTTCTAAGGGGGTTTCTCTTTGATGAAATGCAGGAAAAGTGGACTCTATGTAATGACGTTCGGGACGAGCATCTGGATAAAGTTATAAGTCGTTGGAATGACTCTAGCTTACGGTATTATTCTATGAACTGAATGGTTTCAGTGATCTAGTTCTTTATTATTACTCTTTGGATTGAATCGCTAAGCTTGATGGTATGACTCTACATTTTAGACTTATTCTTTGAATTTAATCACTGGAATCAACACTTTAATGTAGCATTATGATAATATCGCTGTAATATTCCTTGAATTGAATCGCTGATACCACCTTAATAGATTGTGGGCACTGATGTATTGGAAGAACTATACTGACTTCCTGATTTTTTAAAAACAATAGACACGTCTGCGTGGTTTGCTTTGGGATTTATTAAAAAAAAATAGGTATTTGGAATAGTTTTCACACAGAGACCAAAATGCGTACAATTGACCCAAATGTGCACAGCTTTTTTGATTCCATTATAACACACTGAAGTGCATAAACTGCTAATGACCAAAACACAAAGAGAAATGCATCAATATTGATTTGATGCATTTCGCGTTCCGTAAGTTCATCATCGAGAAAGATTACAAATTACAAAAATCGTACTTTACATAAATGCATCACATTGTAAACGTGATTCTTGGCAAAGTCCAAAAAAGCACACTTTATCTATCAATCGTTGACTTTTTAGTTCATAAAATAAATTTGATGCATTTACTTTCCTGTGTGTATAAGGAAATCTAAAGTGTATTAGAAGCTGCTAACAAACTCTACGATGGTTTTCGTAAAAATAAAAATAGTGGATGACGAAATTTGAGTACCATACCTTATGGAAACGATTGTGGACATGGGAAGAATGCACGGTATGCAGAAAAAGGACACAGGCGACTGGGGAATCCTGGATATATATCTATTCTAAACAGACAAAAAGGGAGGCTCAACGAATCTGGCAGCAGGGAATAAATATCAGAGTCGCAAAAGCACACATACGCCGGCGGAAAAGATAACAAGAAACCTTGAGGGGTCTATTGTGGGCGACCAGGAGCGGCGTAAATGCCTTATTACACAGAAAATTGCACCGATTCGTCTTCCGCGACATTAAGATTCCACCCGGTCACTTTGCCTTCGATTGCAATTACAGGTCCCAGCCCCCCCCTCCCCTCCCCGCCAGGGTCCCTGACAGGAATATTTACAGTCCGCCTCGGCTCCTTTTGCCGTCTCCAGGAATTAATCAAGATGAAAAGGATTTTCTTGGGGGAGGGGGGGAGGGTCACCGGCAACGGAGAGCAGGCACTTCTTATCTTCCGAGGACAGTCGCAGGACTTATTGCTTCGCCATTCTTCGCTCTCCCACTGTTTTCCAGTTCTCCAAAGATGTCTGCCCGGACGTTCACGTCTTTCTCTCTCTCGGCTATGGACGGCTTCCTCTCCCCCCCTATTGCTTACCCAAACATTTCTTGCAGGAAGATATCGCCAGATCGGTTAAGGGATGATCAATTCTGGTTCACAATTGCGATCCATCCCTTATCTTCGTTCCTTAATACATTCTCCGTTCCTCTCCTGGATTGGCGGACCGGGAAGAAGATATCTGTTTTTTTGTGCATCCACCGTTGGGACTGTTCCCCCCGTGTAAACCTTACCCAGCACTTCGGATCTCAATTCAAGGCAACTGGGGGTGGTACGGGTGTTTCAAAATCGAGACGAGGCTCGTCGAGACAAGACGATACATGGTATCCGAAACTTTGGTAAAATGGAATGTTCGATCTTTCCTCTACACTCAGAGAACTAAATGCATCGTATCGATGCATTTAGGCTTCTTCAAAGAATCACCAAAGTGCATCATTTGATTCAAGTGAAGATTTATTTCAGTCGAGATGCACTTCAATGTACCAGTTGATGCGTTTTGATGCATTTTGATGCATCAGAATGCATCTTTTTCGATGATGCACTTAAAAGTCTCGTCTGAGCTACATAAACTCTGTAGCTCAGACCAAATATTTAAGTGCATCATCCAAAAAGATGCAGGAAGATGCAGGAAGGTGCAACAGGGAACATCAACTGATGCATCTCGACTGAAAGAAATCCTCACTTGATTCACTTTGGTGTTTCTTTCACGACATACAAAAATGCACTCAAATTCATGAAATGTGAATCTGATTCTCTGAAGAAGCCATAAAACACACTTTAGTGCATCAATCGATGCATTCTGGTGCATCCATCGATACGATGCATTTAGTTTTCTGCGTGTACTATGCGAGTCGTTCGAACATACGAAGCACGTATCAAGTCAGAGTTCATAAACTCCATCACCAGCCGTTGCGCTCTCAGGCAGTCAAGGAATAGTCATGTCAGTAGTTAACAAACCTTCCTGGAGTACTGGCAGTTAAGGCGCTGATCAACGGGTATTGCAGGGCAATGACCAGGAAGACAGAGGAAAGAATAAGATACAGGGCAACGGGTGGTGAGTAGTCTTTTGACTTTGGTCCTATAACGCGAAGCAACAGGAGAGATTGAGCGATCCAGTATATTCTCCTCTAAGAGCTTTCTGCAAGGATCTTCCTCATCGCTGATAGACAGGTATTATCCTATTTCAACCATGTTTGATCCAGACTTGAAGGTATAGAATCCAAGTGATTGTGTTTTGCCATTTCTAAGTGTGTATAATTAACCTCTCGCCCCTTACCATCAAGCTGTCTGCAAGGGACGAGTGCTCACATTACAGAGGATGAATGATACCTCGAGTTACATCACCCACCAGGACGGTTAAGGTTCCTGGTTCGATCCCACGTTCCTTCCAGAACGTTACAATATCTACCTGATTATTTAGTCAGTTCATTTCTGGAAATTAAATCTGTGCTGTGTGGTTCCATAATGTTGTGGGTAAAAATTCTGTTTTTGAGGGTTCGTAGCGTCGAACCGGAAAAAACTATAGCTGTTTAAAAAATATGTTTATGTTTGTCTTAATGACTTCTACCAAAAAAACAAAATGCATCATGATGCACTACAGTGTTGTTGTTTTTCTTACTTTGTCAACAACCAGGTTTACATATTTTATACATTTTTGCATATCGTTTGTAAAGGTAACGCAAAAGTGCATCATATGCGAGTGAGTATTTCCATGTCGATTTGATTTTTCTTATTTAACGTTGATTTTCTTCCACTTTTCGCTAATCGCTACTATGAGGATGAGTGATGATATGATGAAGGGACATTCACGTAGAACATCCATGATCAGGCCGGGATTCGAACCCGGAAGCCTTGCGGACATAACTTTTTCTATGTCAAGCTGTACATTAATGCATCAATTGATGTGCTTTGATGCATTTTAATGCATCTTTCTCGATGACACCCAAACATTCAAAACATGTTGTCTTACACTCAGAGAACTAAATGCATCATATCGATTGATGCACCAGAATGCATCGATTGATGCACTAAAGTGTGTTTTATGGCTTCTTCAAATAATCATTTGGGTGCATTTTTGTATGTCGTGAAAGAAACACCAAAGTGCATCATTTGATTCAAGTGAGCACTTATTACAGTAGAGATGCACTTCAATGAATCAGTTGATGTTCCTTGATGCACCTTCATGCATATTTTTGGATGATGCACTTACATTTAAGTACATCATCACAAATTTGCATTCTGGTGCATCAAAACGCATCAAGCAAAATGCATCAACTGATGCACTGAAGTGCATCTCGACTGAAATAAATCCTCACTTGAATCAAATGATGCACTTTGGTGTTTCTTTCACGACATACAGAAATGCACCCAAATGAATGTGATTCTCTTTAACACACTTTAGTGCATCAATCCATGTATTCTGGTGCATCAATCGATATGATGCATTTAGTTTTCTGTGTGTAGGTAGACTTTATGCATTTTTTTGTTCCAACTGATGCATTTACTTTGAACGTTGATGCGCCGACATATTGTTTATGCTATATATGTCGAGACAAGACCGAGAGTCGAACTCCATTCCTACCGCAAAGAGAGAACGCATCAAGATCACATTAACTCGTATCCGGAAAGTGGTTGGGATATAGTTAATGCCCATTCAAGATGCAGGAAAATCAAAAAGAAGGGTTGGCGGAATGCGAAGGATTTTGGTTTCGGGAGAAGTAAAGAAAAGCCCGCCATCTTGCTTCTCTTAGAACCAATAAAATACGGCCGATGCAAATCACGACATCTGGCCGGCCCGAGAAAAGCAGTAGAGAGGCGAACACCAAAAACTCCCCAATGAAGAAGAAAGAAGAACGGAGAACGCTTGATGCAGAAGAAATGTACGCTGGAAAAAAAGCTTAGCTCCGGATTTCTAGAGAAGGGAATTTTCGGTTTGTTCCTGTGGAACACAACGCAAACTGACAGAGTTATACGACTTGGATTTAAGAGGGTTTTTTCTTCTTTCTTTTCCTTTCGGTTGAATCTGCAACTGGCTGCAAACTTTCCTCCCCCTCCCACCGCCTTGTTCCATCCTTGGAAAGCGTTTCTTAAGCGAATCAGAGTTGCCGACTCCTCGTTGGAAGAAAATGCACGCTTTTAGAGGTTGTTCTTACCAGGGAGTCGTAACGTACCCAATTTGCGTTACACGGTACGTTCCATTTTGTAGGAGGAAGAGTATGGTTCAGCTGCTGGTACCCATGGAACGTAACGAAATGCAATATGTTACAGACTGACGTTACAGAGAACGTAACAAAATGTATTATGGTAGATATTAACGTTATAAAGGAACGGAACGAAATGAGCACATTGGAACATAACGTAATATGCAATATGGTATATACTACCGTTACAAGGATACAAGGAACGTAGTAACGAAATGCATTGTGGTATATACTAGCGTTACAAAAAAACGTAACGAAATGCAACATGGTAGTAAATAACGGTACATAGGAACGTAATGAATGCAATCCTCCGTAACGGAACGAAGTGAAAGGCAATATGGTTAATTAACGTTACATAGGAATGTAACAAAATGTAAACCACTGTAGCGGAACGGAACAAAATGCAGTTGGGTACATACCATCTGCATAAGGAACGTAAATAAATTCAGTATGGTAGATGTTAACGTTACAAGGAAAGAACAATTCACAAATGTTTGCTAGTAACGTTATAGGTGCGTGACAAATATAATCTATTAAACATCAAGGAAGAAAAAGGAATAGCCCAAATCTCTTACCTTTCTTTTGAACATTGCGAAAAATAACTCAGTATATCGTATGGGATTAATGTGAAATAGCCGTTAAAAATATGGTTGTTTGTAAAAAAAATGAATTTCAACCAGGGTTGTTAAAGGGTCAGGAATTTTAAATCAATTCAATTCCGGTTCAGCAGGGAATATTAGCAAGCATAAATGGATCTGGACCGTAAAGAGCCTTTTTATGTTTAAAATATTTCAATTCGTTCCAGGAACCTTTTCTCCGGATCAATTGAAATACGGCACAGGGACCTTCTTTCCGGATCAATTTAAAGACTGTCTAAGTTCCATATTGAAATGAAAGAATACGCAACTTGGACCGAATTAAAACTGTGCGATAAAGAAGGTTCCGGTCTTGTTGCGGAACCCAATAGAACCCATTAGGATTTATTGGTTCGTGGACGTTTAACAATCCTGATTTGAAAATTACATTTTTGGCTCGAAATTGAATACAGCTTCCAACTAGTGTAGAAATGAGTAGTCATAGACGTGCGCACGGGGTGCAAATGGGAGGGGGGCACATGCCCCACCCCCTAATCATTGACGTCTACCGATATTTTCGACGCAGGGACAAGCAAGGTATTTTTCCATGGGGCATATTAACCAGATAATAGTGTTGCCCCCTCAAGAAACACCACTTGAATTCGAAATTATCGCATTCCTGCATTCCCATTATAATAAATTAATGTACATTACTATGACTGGGATCAAATTATACGCGTGAAATATATACTTTTAGCTGACATTCGTTTTCTAAAGGGGAGATGTGGCCATCCTCGCCCCCTTTCAGATTTCCATGCTCCTATATTATTATACTTTAATCCAGAAATTTAGGGTTGAGGAATCTTATCGCCGGTTATTAAACGATATTATGCTCTTGAAGAAAATGAAGTATTACGAAGCCGATGAAAGTTCACAAAGCAACAACGGCGGAAGAAGGTGCAGTGGCACAACCACAGGGGGCAGGGGAGATTAGCCCTCAAACTTGTACGGAAATCAATTCTAGGAGGTAAGGAAGGCAAACATTGGACCATAGAAAGAAAGGTTGCAGAATCTAAGAGTAGCAAGACAAAGGGATACTGAAGATGGATTTAGTTTTCACGTCTGTCGTGCACTATTTCTTCCAGACGGTCAAGAGCACCTGCAAGGAGGCACAGAGGGGCAATTGCCCCCTCTTGATTTCTATCTTTATACAAATATAAATAAAGTTATATAAACTTGGACAGTTGCTGCTGCTTACGGTGTACGTTTTGCCCGTGTAAGGTAATAAATAGATGTATTATTAATTTTTGAAACCCCACCGTTCATTTATAAACACACTGTATATGAGTCATTGTGAATTCGAGTCAATTAAAACATTTTGCGTTGTTGGGAGATTATCTATTAGGATAAAATTTGGACATAATGAATCTAAGTAGAGAAAATGCAACTTGTATATCAAAATTGCCATGTCCAACTGATCTCCGAAAGTAGTGTTTAGCACGTCACATTTCAAGTATATTGTAATAATCTTCAATTAAGCCAAACGTTAACGAACAAAACAACTTTTATTTAACTTATAACTTCATGTTATATAAACTACATGAAATACATTTAACAAAGACAAAAGACAAAAGACAATCTCTCTCCAACTCGACTTGCTCACAGTATCTCTTCTAAAATTTTTATCTTTTATATTTTTCGTAACTTCTATCATATATGATTGATTAATTTGAGTCCACTTTATGCACAGTTAGGCTAATCGGGACTGGACCTACAGTTTAAATTGAAATCCCAATCACTTGTGTCTCCACCGGGTATCGAACCCGGGACCCCTTCATTACAAGGCGACGACGCTACCACTGCGCCATCGGGGAGGCCATTTCAAGTATAGTCCATGATTGTATCTATAGTGCGCGTCAAATCTCCTGCATATGGCGATAGCCAATAGCAGCGCACTGCAGCGGTGCCATGTCGAAATCTCACACGGAAAGAGACAGCGTGGTCGAGCGAAACGCCTTGTCACGGAGAGCACGGAACATTAGATAATATAACATATAATAAACATAATGGGAGAAAAGAACATACCTGATTAGGGACTGCATAATTCTTTCAATATTCTCAAGGTGGAAGTTGTGGAGCCTTTGTAAGATATTTTGTCCCGTAAAGAGTAAGTTATCTTTTTGGTAGTAGAAAATTCGCCACGATCGTAAATTTCAAAGACTGTTCTACGAACTACGTCTTTTTTCAAAGTCATCTAAATTTGTCGTTCTTTTCGGTATATTAATGTGCTTTCTAGTCTAGGTTATTGAAACATTGGAGCAGGCCCCGATCCACATTGTTTTGCCCCCGAACATATCCGAGAAACGGTAGCTTGATTCACACCACACGCTTGAGCTGTTAGATCCTGGCACTTCTTAAAGTAAATTTTACTTCTTTGTTCGTCACTCGAACACTTTTTTTTTTTTAAAAATGTACACCTGAAAAATCACCTGTCGTGCCTGGCTTCGTACAACACTGTATTTTTCCCTCTTCTCTCGCCATCACTACCACTTGGTTTACTCAACGACATGCTGCACACACCCACTAAACACATGAAAAAAAAAAAAAACGAACAATGACGGTATCCTCTTCGTCAACTTCTTCTGCCATCACTGGGAACGAACGTGCCCTGTTCCCTTAGCTAATCGGAAAGTTTCAGAATGCAACAGGAACGAAGGGAGAGCAAAAAGGATACAATGCAAATACGTTTATAATAACATTGCTTCTACAGAGGGAACGGTATAAGCTACAATCACGCTTGTTTTTCGTACATACTCGCAAATTCATTATCTTTCCATCTGTTGAACTACTGACACTTGAAATAATCTATTTATATCCGAGCGCCAGGTACACGATTTAGTAGCGAGGTGAAACAGCTTCTGAACTAGGCAACGCTGCACGTCCGTGATTCGCTGGTGCTGTTCAGTCGTTCAAGGTCATATGCAGGAGATTTGACGCGCACTCTAGTAGTATATGAACGAGATGTGTCCCTCCATTCAAACAATACGTGGCTTGTCCCTACCGAACGAAGTGTGTCACTTATAAATTAAGTTTCCGAAAGCAGGTATTATGCATGAACAGAACAAAAAATACTCGTGAGAAATTACAAAAATTATAAGTAAGTTCGTGGCGGGAGTTATTGACGGTTTTCCCCACAACCTATCCGCTTGAGGTTCCGCGTTCGAGTCCTGGTCTGTAAATATCTTTTTTAGGTGTCTCTTCATTAATTTAATCTAATTATCATCCATCTTCATAGTTTCGATTAATTATAAAAGTGACATAAAAGCGAAGCAAAATAAGAACATATAAAAATAATTGCAAAATGATTACAATGTCAGAACTACATTTGAAAAATAAAATGCGAACAGAAGGTTCATCTTCAAACAGGCAGCATGCTCCCGAAAGTTGCCAATCCACGTGTAGCATGACCTTCGATACTGGGGTTGTGCTTTTTCAGGAAAGTTTGCTCGACGCTCTTCAAGCGTCTTATCAAGAATGCCTCGGTGTTTGCAGCATTACCAACTTATTTTCCGTCGGGAAAATCTTTTTTCTCCTATTTAATCTGCGGTTGACTCTACAATACAGCATATTAATCAAGATACAACAACTGAATTACGGCGAAGTAGGTTAGAAACCCTGCGTGCTCAAGAGCAGCTTCGATAAGGCACCGGAATTGTTTCGAGCTGAACCAGGAAATGGGCGACGTTTATTCCCCAAGGCCATTCCGTAAAACTAATGCCACAAGAAGTTTTCTGTGTGGATTTGTGAGCATGAAATTGTAGGTTAATGATAGTGCTACAAGACGTCAAGTGGATTTATTTTTCTGTTTCGTTATTTTATATAGCTTTCCTACCTATATAGTTTGAATAACTAATTAATCATTTGATGAGCAGACAAACACGAAGAAGCCGATCCCGTGGCAAATTGGTTAGCGTAATAAACTGCGAAGTCTAATGTCGGATTAGAGCCTGGACTAGAAAATATGGATGGGTTGGGTCATTGTCTTTATACCACTTCCATCACCTATCACATCCTTTATCATCGCGATTAACCGAAAGTGGTAGACGCGAAATAAAAATAGAACCTTTGCATGGAAGTCCGAAAGAGAGGCAAGGGAGGGGGGGGGGGGTTGCAAGACCCACCTGGAAAATGAAAGTCAACCAAAAACTATATATATATATATATCACAATTCCATTTCAGCTGCAATAATATATGTTAATTATTGCATGAACATAACTAGCTAACTAACTAACTCTCTAGCCTTCTTAAACCCGAAGGTTCATGGCTGCAGCAACACAGGCCTTCCATCTGTCCCTATCTTGAGCAAGTTCTATATACTCTTTTCCATCCCTACCGATTTCCTTTAAGTCTATCTCAACGTTGTCCCTCCATCTTCGTCTTGGCCTTCCTAAAGTTCTCTTACCATCAGGTTTCCCAACAAGAATCCTGTAAACTCCTCTTTTCTCTCCCATTCGTGCCACATGGCCTGCCCACCTAAGTCTTCTTGATTTAATTATTCTAATTGTCTCCTCATCCCTTTTAGGTCCAAATATTTTCCTAAGGATCTTATTTTCAAATAAGATGAATATGATACGTAACTTCAAATTAAAGCAATGTTTTTTTTAGGAGACAACACTGTTATGCACCTTTTTTGCTCCCCCGGAAAAACTACCTTGCTTGCCCCTCTTTGGAAAAAACTCAACAAAGTGCATTGTGAGGGAAATGCGTTTCAAGTTGTCAGGCACAGTTCGAGCTCTACAAAAACTTGGTAACAGTAGATCGGAATGTTTCATGCGTGATTTTCAAAGATTTTATGAAGTTTGCACTGTGCCTGGCAACTTGAAACGCATTTCCATCACAATGCACTTTGTTGAGTTCGCCCTTCGTATCCGCAATGCCTCATATTTTCAATTACTTTGAAGCATTTTGGACCATTTTTTATTTTTATAAGCAACTGCATTAATTGATAGAATGATCTTAAACATGAAACTAATTGTTTCTTCCAATGATTAACTGTTTTCTTTGCCTTTCATTACGCTAGGTCACTCAGCCGCTATCTTCGTTGTGAGCCTAGATTAAGTGTGATTGGAGCTTATCCTATATGCTTTCTTCATACAGCATGGCTGTCGGCTACATGTTTGACATCTTAACACAACTTCTTTCAAACATCGCTCATGAAATGTATTTCACCTATCGTCCTACGGGAATCAGAGGGACGTAACTACAAAAATGCTGTTTTCAGTTTCGTGAAAAAAAAAAATCCTCTGAAGAGTATTTGGAGTAAATCGACATTTTCCACTTCTAATGCTTATCTGTAAGGCGGAGTCACATTTAAGAGTCATATTCCTAAGAATACATTATTTCCTCTCCTATTAATTTGATAAATTAGAGTTAAGTCGCTCTGGTTCTCACACACGCTTTCAGCTCCTATTTTCCAAAATTTGGCACGTTAGGTATTACGCCAGGTGTGTCATTTGGGTACGATACTACATTTTTATTATATGCCTGTGGAGATTCGAACAGTGTTCTCGGCTTGCGAGCCAGGTTATATCGGCGTTAGCGTCCAACGTTTGGAGCGCGTATATTCCTCTAAGCAGGATGCTCCAATTTAAGCTGGCTCGCAAGCCGAGAACTCTTCGTCAGGAAAGCTACACTTTTTTACCCATGAAAGTTATTGTCCGTGGCCTGCAAGCAAGGTTCTTGCAACAAACTGCCTCGAGAGAATTATGCGTAGGCTATGTGTGACTTTTCTGTTTCTCAGACCACGTGTGACTACCTACAAATTATGTGAAACAATAACATAAACAACTTCCCATCTGAGTATGAGAAACCACTTGCATTCTAGCCGGGTTCGATTCCTGGTGGAGGCACAGTGATTCGAATTCCACTTTAAACTGTAGGCCCACTCCCAATTAGCCTATCTGTGCATACAAGTAAACTTAAAACAAGACAAACTTTCATTCTAACCTCAGTCACTTATGGGAGCTGCTTAGAAGTAGTAGTGTTGACTGCCATGACTAAAATTTCTGGATCCAAGTTCACTTCGTCTCAACGATTTTATTTGTTGTTTTAAGTCCCCTTTATGCACAGTAAGGCTAATCGGGACTGGACCTACAATTTAAAGTGGGATCCGAACCACTTGTGCCTCCACCGGGTATCGAAGCCGGGACCCCTCTCTCGACGATTTGACCGAGTCTGCACTCCCTGCGCTGCACTCCGCTGTCTATGCAATGTAGTTTTAAAAGTTGTTAACTGAGGTATCCTAGTCACCAATTCCACCGCTGCCACCGGTTAGTCAAGGTGTGACTCATCATCAGCCAGGCTCGGACGAAACGCAACTCATTAAACCGTCGCGGACGAACTGTAGCATTTTTCTAGGAATTTCGCTTTCGGACGAAACGCTACTGAACCGTACAGCAGTCCCAGTGCCTGCTCCAAGTTGCACAGCTGCTTTCGGAGCTCTTGGTTTGGAAAGGGAGTGGGGATGAGGAAAAGGTCTTGATTTTTCATACTGAATCTCGTTCATTTCGTTCTCCTATTTCTCTTGGTTGAATTTTCTGAGATACGGAATCTACCTCATTTTCCTTTTCATTACGTATTATTGCGTCACCCACAGTACTCTTACATGTACTTAACATTTTCAATTTCCCTGTACCTGCACCCTTTGGTTAGGTAAAAATAAATAACTGCAGTTCGTCAAATGTTGTATTTTTGTTTTTGTTACCCATTTTTCTCGTACTTCAGTCAGGGGCAATGGAGCTACTGGTAACAGACGTAGTTAGGAAATAGCATGAATTGTTTCTTCCCCGCACTGTAGTTGACCGATAAAAGAACTATGTAAAGTCTCGTTTCTATTACCACAAATTTTACCGCGCAACATGACACGCGGCATGCGACGCTGCATGTGCCAAGCATTTGTTGAAATGGAAACTGTCTGCAACATGCCGCGGCGCAAGTGCCGGGGACAAAATTGCCCCAAACGATTAAGACGCACAACGTGCGCGGCGACAATGGAAACAGCCTACAGCAAGTTCCTGGGCACGGGCATACGAACTAGAGTAGAAACAGACGACGCGACTACAATCTGTGGTCCAACAAGATTTAATAACAATGCAAAATCACTTGCAGTCATTCTTACAAAGTTTTCGTATCCACTTTGAAGACGTAAGTCTCTCATCAACGAGTTATATGCTCCTTCCGAATTTCTTTTCGCTTGAAAACTTCTAATCCACCATCTAGGTTGTTTTCGCCTCTTTTTTTTTTTATAGAAATTCATGATACGCGCCTGCCATAACCACAAAACCCGCCATAGCTTTATTGTTCATCTTTACCCAAGTTAAATCACCACCAAATTATTACAATACAAGAGAAGAAACACTGACTACTCTAAAGCACTGCACAACGCTACACTGCGATCCTGCACTCCAGTGTTGTTGCGGACGTATTTTGAAGAAGTAGTTTTGAATTGGAAGCAGTACGAGTACACTAAATGACGCGCAACATGCGCCGGCACATGTTGCACCTCATGGATCTGGAACTTGTCAGAATGGAAACGTAGCTTAACAGAAACAGAAGGCTTTCACGATTTGTCTGAATATTAAAGTGATCTCTTCTTTCACACCCAAACATAAATAACTATTTTCAGATTTGAAACCGTAACAGGGGTGTAAGGGGTGACCTTCCACGTAGTACACCCAATCGTCAACTTCATTCCACGTAGTACACCCTGGACTGCTCTTTGCAGACTAACGAGGCTCTGGCGACTGACCCTATAGCCAGTATAATTCTGTGTGTTCTGTTTTTTGTCATGTGTGCTGAGTGCCCCTTTAGAGCCTCAGCTTTTAACCTAAGTCAGAATATTTTAATATTTCAGTTATTCGATATTACAGTTACGTTATTTGTTATGGTAAGGGGCTGGTCCCCGTATAACGTGGCGGTTGCAAAATAGCCTAAGTGCTGACGCACCCAAAATTAAAAAAGAAAAATGTAACAGGGAATATAGCTTTAATAAATGTCTATAAATATTTCACTATCGTTTATATTTATGTACATGTTGTTAATTTTGAAATATTGTGAAGAAATGCAGCAAAATGCTACATATTCGATTACTAATGTGAGCCACTGTACATGTTATGTTTTTATTTCATGAACAATGCGACACCACAGGTCCCGAGTTCAGATCCCAGCCTGTATATTGTTTTCATTATTTTCTTCGTGATGTCCTTTCATCAATTTTGTCATTGCATCACCCATCCTCGTCTTCGCGATTAGCCAAAAGTGGCAGAAAACCAAAGTTAAATATAACAAATGAAAATCAAACATTACTTTGCAAGACAAGAATGGATAGGTTCTTTTGAAGCTGGTGTTATTAAAAGCAAATTGTATGTAGCTTTCCTAGACAGAAGTTTCAAACACAGAAACTGATTGATTGGATAAGGGCTGTGGATTCCTACTCGAGCAGAAAATATATATGTTTCAATTTATTACGTACAACAATAGCAGACTGATTTCCCGCTAAATCAAAGAAAACTTGCATTCACGGTTACAAATTGACGTGTTGAATGACCTTAACTACAGACTTCGCTCACTCCAATTCTGATTAATCGAACAGCACATCACAACGTGGGTCATTAAATATTTCCAACTTACTCTCGAGTTCCTCAACTAAAAATAAATTGACTGCGAGACAAAAACTCCTCTGCGATAACTATATACCACGTTATATGCAGAGTATATGTAAGTTGAAATTCCATCATAATAATTTGAATTCTTCAAGTAGTAGCTACAAATATAATTTTTCATGCATATTTTCTTAGCATTGAAGTTTCTCACTTCACAAGGATAACATATATATAGTATTTCACAAGAGTTTTTAGTTCGAGCTAGTCGTAGGCCTAATATGAATATAAACGTCACTTCATTACTTAGTTTAAAAAAGTGCCAGGCAATCAAAATTCGAGGGTATGCCTGAAATTATTTGTAGTATCTCATGTATCAAGGGGGCTTTTTAAGTAGTAATAGTAGAAACGTAATTATACTGCATGTTGCAACTGAAACCCTAGCCTCGAAGACCGAAGTCGTTGGGTGATCCACTCATACACTCGGTACCAAACATTTCAAGTTCGAGTAGACACCTGGGCATGGCTGTTTTTTTTTTTTGTAAGCATCCCTTCATAGATTTAATATGATCATCATTCATCTTCATCGTCGCGATTATCTACAAGTGGCAGAAAAGCGATATAAAACAAGAATAATAGTATAACAAACAAAAGAGGATAAAAGGATGAACTGAGTTAATGATAGGAAGTTTTATAAAATTACTGTTTCTTGAAGAATCCTGTCCTTTGTTACGATTTTATTTCTCAGTCACACGTTGCTCAATGTTCAAGTCGACTGTCGTCCTTACGTACTTGAAAATTACTTTCATGTCTGCCTATGCTCTTCTTTCAAACGTGGTAGGTGGGCGCTCTGTCTGTTTCTACACCAAAAAGTTTAATGAACCTCCTGTCCAAGAAGACAAGAATTACTGAAAGTAATTTTCAAAATTGTAAGCGGATGAGGGCCCTTGTAAATGATAAAATATACTGTCCTTTTATTCGCTTAGTTTTGAGAATCACTTCCCATATAATTCTTGCCTTCTTGAGAGTCCAATGGCCCTGTCTAGCCACAAACCAGTTGCACAAACGCGGTTTCGTTTGTTTCGTACAACAATTCCATCTAACGTTTCGTTTCTACGTAGTTTCTACTTGCTAAAAGTGCCTTTCATATCGCCCCAGGGCGTTCTCTACTCGGCTGCTTCGTGACCGAAGGTCACGTGTACAAAGTTTGAGGATTCACATTTTCCGATTTTGCGTGGTGCTGCTGCTACGAGCGAACACAAGGGAAAAAACCTTGGACGAAAAGTCCCAGCGCAGCTTCCCTTCTACTCTTCAGCTCGGCCCATAAGGAAGAACGGTCAACTCTCCCCCTCCCCTCCAGGCGGTAGTACAGTGCACAGGAGTCGCGGGTCTGCACAGGTTTCTTTCCTTGTGATTCAGTTCGCCTTATCAAGGTCGTGCAGCAAGCAATTATTTTTCGTCTTCCGATAGGAAAAAGCTTGCCTCTCGCTTACGTGGATGAACGGGTAGCACAGATGATTCTTTGGTTGGTCCTTTATGTTTCGTCCTTCAGCAACTTAATCTAAGCACGAATCATTCTCATCGCCAAACATACTGTATTTTTTTAATTGATGTAACACATGTAAACTGAAAGAGAGAGAGAGAGAGAGAGAGAGAGAAAGAGAAAGAGAGAGAGAGAAAGAGAAAGATAAACGTTTTCTTACAACAAACGTTTGTTTTCCTATCGTATAAAGTGAACGCACATGTTAAAATTCATCTTTCATAGATAATCAAATTAGAACAAATCCACGTAAAGTGATTTAGTATGCAGAAAATAAATATATTTGTGATAAATACATAGTTAATCAGTAAATTCCAATAACCAGGACTTCTGTCACGCCAAATCTTGTTTACGGATGTTTTCAAACGTTTTGTTTTACAATTTCATTTTTTCACTGACATCCAAAACGAAAATACGTATTATAATTTAATGACTTTCAAAATGTCAAAATACTGTAATGTTACTATGCTGCCGATCACAATTATGAGGCTTCTTCGAACCAGGGTTTCGGAGCGGAGCGGATCAACGCTCCAGCTGTTGCCCACGCTCAGGAGCGAGGAGCGAGATTCTAAGAAATGGTTCGCTCCGCTCCGGAGCGGAGCGATGTCTTAGCCCGCTCCGCTCCGGAGCGGAGCAGCGAGAATCGAAAAATTTCTCGCTCCGCTCCGGAGCGAGGAGCGAAATTTTAGAAAATGGTTCGCTCCGCTCTGGAGCGGAGCGCTACCTTGACACGCTCCGCTCCGGATCGGAGCAGAGGAAGTTGGAAATTTTCTCGCTCCGCTCCGGAGCGGAGCGATACCGTGTGACGCTCCGCTCCGGAGCGAGATTATAAGAACTTGCCCACTCCGCTCCGGAGCGCTCCGAGGTTGGATAATACGAGTGTATACAGAAAACTAACGATCAAGGGTTCCGAGTACATTAGTAATTTTGTTTGTGGAATTTGTACGGCATTTGAACATCGCCTGTTATTGTTGTTATAAAACTGATTATTACTAAAGCTAACGCCACGGAAACAGTCCAGTCAAGATCACGTCACTCACCTACAGTGTTGCCAATAAGCAAGGAATAATCCTTACACAAGACACCAGGGAAGGCACAATCAACCGCATACGTACAACGCGCAATGTGTCAACTGTGAAGCGTAGAAGAAGTGTGGAAAACCTGGAGAACCAGGGGTGTGTAGAAGGCAAGGGGAAGCTTTGATCTTCACTGGACTGTTTTCGTGAAGAGAGCGATGTTATTATTATTATTACTATTATTATTATTATTATTACTATTTTCATTATCACTTTTACTACTCTACTACTACTTCTGGGGACAATATATTTCAATAGCAGGTGTGCCACCTGTGGTTTTATAAGTTGAGAGAATGGAACTCTCATTTCCTGCCACCAGGGATCGCGACTAAAACTCATTTCCGTTCGACTTCTGGTTCGGGCTAAGCACTTCGGCATATCGGTCCGACGTTACAGTCCACACCGTGGGAGAAGTGAGTTATTCCGGAATATTGGTTCGAGTAACATTGGTCAAACTACTGCAGAGAATCCATTTGACCTTTCGAACGCCAGGAGCACGCAGAGGAAAGACGAAACAACGTGTACAGAGGAAGATGACAGGCAGACAGGTGTTCATGCAAAACAAAACACTCGCTGGTGCATGATTGCCATATCTAACTTTCTTTGCGCTGGTTATGATGATACTTTGAATGTAGCGAAAGATAAAAGTTTAAAGTAATTGGGAATTCAGGTTGCTAATTTTCACTGTATGTTTGTTCCGGCATAACTCTCGAACGCCTGGAACGATTTCAACCAAACTTGGAACACGTATCACTTGCAATCTCGAAAGAAATACTGTGTAAGACATCTCTGGCACCCCTAGGGGTGAGGGTGGGAAGGGTTGACATGTAAAACGACCGATATTAGTGTGGAATCCATAGTTTTCGGGGTCGTTAAGATGAATAGTGATACTCCCAATGCCGTTCAACTCCAAAACACCCCTGGCAACCCTAGGGGTGGGGTGAGAAGGGGGCGACATGTAAAAATAATAAAAAACGACCGATATTAGTGTGGAATCAATAGTTTTCGGGGTCGCTAAGATTAATAATGACACTCTCAATGCCGTTCAATTCCAAGACACTCCTGGCACCCCTGGGGTGGGAAGGGGGTGACATGTAAAACGAGCCCGACCCTGTGGCCGAGTGGTTAGCACATCGCGCTATGACGCCAGGGGTTCCGGGTTCGAATACCGGCTGGGCATGGATGTTTGTGAGTGTCCATTCATCAAGTTCATCATATCATCACTCATTCTCATCTTCGCAAATTAGCCAAAAGTGGCACAAGAAGCGAAGTAAAATAAAGCAAATCAATCAATTAATTAGTTAGTTCTACTATAGACCTTCAATGATTACCAAGGTTTCAGATGCATGGAACTAACGATTAAAGATTTTATTTGTCGTTGTTGTACATTGTTTGCAATAATTGTAGACAGCTTATAATTCCACTAACCGAGACTGTTTCGGAAGGATCCCTCCATCCGTGTTAAAAAAATATTTTAAATGCCCATAAATCAAAGTTCACAGGCACACATACTATGAACATACTTTTAGAAGAGAACACATATTTTAAAACGTCTCTTTAAGAAAGTAACAATACGCGTAAGCCAGAGTCGGTGTAGCACACTTTTAATACGATTGGCAACGCTGCATCTCCCTCGAAAAGGCAACGATCTGTCTGCCAAGTACGTACAACAGCAGAAGTCATGACGCAATGCACCTGCCAAGGAGCGAGCAAGACGCTACGCGCCAGTTTCCTCCTCCTTTCCTCTTGAAAGGGGAACAACAAGGCCAATCCGCTAGCCGGTAGCACTGACGTCAGTCACCTACACAAGAAGCGCAGAACACGAAAACAAACAGGGCTGTCGTGTGGGGGAGGTAGCATAAGCAAACGTACAATCCCGCAACACTGATTGCTTGAACGGGTTCATATCCAAATTAAGATAAGGATGAGATATGATGAAATTGAAGAAGGGTCAATCACAGAGAACTCCAATTCCCAGACTGGAGTCGTGAAGCGTTGAGATAACCATTGATGTGGGGGTAGGGCCCGACACATTCCCAATCTCGCTCGGCCATTTGGAGGTGATGTGATCAGCACCAAGCTCCGGCCACCTTTACCCCCCCCCCCCCCCCGAGGGTTTCCCCTAGTTATCCATTTATTTGAGTCTGGGTTAGCCCAGGAGCCGCTATATGCTGGGACAAGGCCGGAATAATTTCGAAGTTAGATCATCCACCGCGGGATTCAAACCCTGGTCTCCAGCGTTGCAGTCAGACGCCCTACCGACTAGACCAGCAGTTGCGGTTACACCATTCATATATAAAAATAACTATCTCACCGGATATGAGCTTGCACTTCAAATGCTCCGATTGCGGATCAGAGCACTATTGTATCTCGCCCCGCTCCGGATCGGATCGTGCATGTAAAAATAAGTAACCACTCCGCTCCGGAGCGGAGTGCTGTCGTCCCACGCTCCGCTCCGGAGCGAGGAGCGGAGTAGAACTGACGCTTCGAAATCGCTCCGGAGCGCTCCTTTAGTACGCTCCGCACTCCGCTTCGAAACCCTGCTTCGAACACGCCTTCGATAACGGTATTTGCTATTCGTAACGGATATGTGTATCACTTTTTCGAAACAGACTTTTGTGGAGGAAAAGAACTGTAACGTTACAAAAGTAACGAGCACAATTATACGAGAGACCTATGTTATTCTATCCGGAACACGGCATCGGACACGGTATTGCACATCGGAACGTCTGTATGATACCAGCTATCAATAACGTTGTTGCTTTGAAGCAAGGAGTGTAACGTTTTTACAGTCGTGGCCTCAATTAAGTTACTGGTTAATTGTAACGTTACTACCACTTTCCATACACACTAAAGTTACTAGTCAATACGTGACAAACTTGTTTCTTACCCTGTAACGTTACTGGTTGCCGGCAATGGATGTAACGTTAAAGCGTCACCTAACGACCTACTGCTTTGCAGATCAGTTATGGTTCGGTACCGTTATGCACACCTGTAACGTAATGTTCATATACCTGAGGTAACGTTTCTGTTCACGAAAAAAGTTATTCTGTTTCTGGTTGTAACGTAACGGAAACCGTAATTGAAAATACCGTTCCATTTCGTTACGTTACGACTCCCTGGTTCTTACTATGTCATATTGAAAATTTAACTTGTCAAGATTTCAAATTGCACTGTTTAAATGAAGTTTGCAAGATAAGAGTGGTTCGTATTAATCCGTAGAATATAATGTAATTCAAGCATAAGCCCTTGCAGTTGTATATACGTTATACTGCCAGTGATTTCCTTTTCAATAATCCCTCATTTTCTTTGTCTTCATCCTCTTTCTGTTTAGTCAAGTCCGAGAATTTTTAGAACATCCCCCAGCTGACCCGCGAGCCTAGTGGGCGTGGAGAGCGTGAACGAGGGGATCAGCGATAGGTGCTAGTTTGAAACGTCAATCGTTTCGCTTGTTGATTGGATGCCTCAGGAGTTATAACTCGATACCAAGCTCCTAATGCAGAACAGGCGAAAGTATTAAGATAAATAATCCTGTTCAACAAGCCTACAATTTCCTTTCCACGCTTTTACAATTATCACTAATTCATTAAATAATTGTTCTTTGTCCAGTTTAATAAACCCTATTCATTCATTTTCACTATTCCTTACAAACTTATTTACGCTCTTTACGTTCATGAAAAATGGAAGGAACTTACGAGATTCCTTAATTTCTTACCCCCCCCCCTAATTGTACGAGGGTAGGTTGAAAATTCGCGGCCTGCGTAGGTTCGAGCAAGCCAGTACACAAACTAGCACCATCAATTAATTGCTCACAATACTTATATGAACCTACTACGCAACATAACTAGAACTTTTCTTTTTCAGGTTCCAAATTGAGGACGTCAGCCCAGATTCCAGACATTAGTAAATTTGAACAGCTTGCCTTTATTAAGTATGATTGGGGAAATGGATGAGGTGAGGGCTGAGATATCGCTAATTTCAGTGAGAAGACAAGACAACAATCATTTCAAAGGAACCAAAATTAAACATACAAAAAAGTCAATGCATCATCTGAAACAAAAAATGCATATAAAGCCTGTAGCTCAGGCCAAATGTTTAGGTGCATCATCGAGAAAGATGCAGGAAGGTGCATCGAAATGCATCACTTGATGCATTAAAGTGCATCTCGACTGAAATAAATCCTCACTTGCATCATACGATTAGTGTTGCCCACGGGACGAGACGGGACAGGCTTTTCAAAATTCGAGACGAGACGAGATTGACCATGTGTCATAAGACAAACTAATATTTTCGAGACGGGACAGCATTTCCACGAAGCTCCACGAGACGAGACAGGCCAAAGTCTCGTCTCGTGGGCAACACTACATACGATGCACCTCGGTGTTTCCTTTACGACACAAAAATGCACCAAAATGCATTAAATGTGAATCTGATTCTTCGCAGAGGCCATAAAACACACTTCAGTGCATCAGTCGATATGATGCATTTAGTTTTCTGTGTGTATGATGCACTTTGGCGTTACCTTTACACGATATTTAAAAATGCATCGAACTGTGAACCTTATTCTTGGCACTTTGGTGAATCAATGATGTATTTCTCGTGTCATTAAATATATTTGATGCATTTAGTTTTCCGTGTGGACGTTCAATTGATGCACCGAAAGTGAACCTTGTACGTTCGTCTTTGACATACACCGGGTGTCTGTGAGGCGAAGGTCTGCTTCAATGCCATTTCTGCATGGCGTTTCCCTGGGCAGACATTTCGACCAATCCACCCATAAATTCGTCTTCGTGAAGCAATACAAACCAAACAGAGGTGACTGTTTTATTTACAAGAATGGCTGAAAGGGAATTCTCTGTGTAGTGTCTCGTACTGAAACTGAAAGGAAAATGTTGAAATATAGTGTTAGTGGAAAACGTTGAAAATCACACAGAACCCAATTGACAAATTTTGCGATCTGCGTGTCATTAATACTTTCTGACGTTTACGGATTGATTTGTTTTATTTCACCTCCCTCTTCTGCCAGCTCTGGCTAATCTCGAATAGCAGGATCAGGTACTTTTCCAGAATATATTTACGGAGGGTTCCGAATAAAGACATGAAGTAATAGTAAAAGTAACAACGTTTATAATTAATCTATATATATGCAAATGGATGGATGTGTGTATATATGTATGCTATGTATGTATGTTTGTGACGGCATAACTCTCGAACGCCTGGAGCAATTTCAACAAAACTTGGTACACGTATCACTTGCAATCTGGAAAGAAATACTATGTGGGTAAGACACCCCTAGGGGTTGGGGGTGGGGGTGGGAAGGGGGTGACATGTAAAAATATTCGAAAACGACCGATCTTAGTGTGGAATCCATAGCTTTCAGGGTCGCTAAGATGAACAGTAACTCCCAATGCCGTTCAATTTATTTATTCTTGCTCCTGGAGGTGAAACTAAAAATGTTGTTTATAATAAAGTTTTGAGTTAAATTAATATTTTAGTGAATTTGTAAAAGATTTTACTTTATAATTTGCATACTGTACTTATACTTTTAAATACATGTAAATGAAACTAGTTACATTTTACACTATAGTCAGAATTCATTATTTTCCTGTCTAATAGAAGATTGGGATAAATAAATACCCGGGAAACGCCTGGTAAACAGTTAGTAGGTAAATAAAATCATCATTATTGTATTCTAAATAAAACAACATATATTCAATATCTAGCTTATGTCTGGTTAAGGTGACTAAAATATGTAAAAAAAACTGCTGTCCTACAGAAGAAATTAAATTTTTAAAAATACACATGGATTGTTTATTGAATAACAAAAGATGTTGTGCGGTCAAGCTGACGAAAAGCAAAGTCCCTGATCATAATTTTTATACGTATTGTTATTATTAGCGGTTGGCTTACATATTCGCAGGCACAGTAAACCAGTATTTTTCTTTATTTAATTATGGACATGCTAAGTATTATCTGGGAGGTCTTGACCCCCCCTAAACCCTCTCCTGATCAGGATGAAAGGTAATCAGATAATATTGATGAGACGACAGTGAAAAACACACATGTACAGCACACACAAGTCCCCCATAGGATTATGGTGGCTGTGGGTCCAGACGCCAGGTCCAGGGTGCCGACCTCCGGGAAGAGTGACTAGCACAGCCTGTATGACGTCAGGGGTCCCGAGTTCGAATCCCAGCTCGGGCATGGGTGTTCTTTGTGAGCGCCCCTTCATAAATTTCATCATATTACTCATCCTCGTCGTCTCTCTCGATTAGCCAAAAGTGGAAGAAGAGCGACGATAAATAACTAAAATTAAAGACATCGGTCTGCAAAAGGCAGTCCAGGGTGTAGTACGTGGAAGAGAGGTTGACGCCGAGGCCTTTTCAGAATCAGTCACCACATTTAGGTGCTTTTCATAACTTCCAAGCGAGACATTCGGCGTCTTATGAGTAGGTACCATTTCAACCTTTCATTATACAGGTCGCACAGTGGCGTATGCTGAATCTTAGACCTGGGCTACCTGGTCCTAGGCTATGCAGGAAGGGAGAAGATTAGACTCATTCTTGACGTCTTGAAGGAAGCCACGTTGCCATCCCAACAATAGTTAGGTTGCAAACTTATAAATAAAAATTCAGGTTGCCAACTTCTAGGAATTCAGGTTGCCAACTCCTAATAATTCAGGTTATTGATTCCTAAGAATCCAGGTTGCCAACTCCTAATAATTCAGGTTATTGATTCCTAAGAATCCAGGTTGCCAACTCCTAAGAATTCAGGTTATTGATTCCTAAGAATCCAGGTTGCCAACTCCTAAGAATCCAGGTTGCCAACTCCTAAGAATCCAGGTTTCCAACTCCTAAGAATCCAGGTTTGCCAACTCCTAAGAATCCAGGTTGCCAACTCCTAAGAATTCAGGTTATTGATTCCTAAGAATCCAGGTTGCCAACTCCTAAGAATCCAGGTTGCCAACTCCTAAGAATCCAGGTTGCCAACTCCTAATAATTCAGGTTATTTATTCCTAAGAATCCAGGTTGCCAACTCCTAATAATCCAGGTTGCCAACTCCTAATAATTCAGGTTGCCAACTCCTAAGAATCCATGTTGCCAACTCCTAAGAATTCAGGTTGCCAACTCCTAAGAATTCAGGTTGCCAACTCCTAAGAATCCAGGTTGCCAACTCCTAAGAATTCAGGTTGCCAACTCCTAAGAATTCACGTTGCCAACTCCTAAGAATTCACGTTGCCAACTCCTAAGAATTCACGTTGCCAACTTCAGAATCGCCATTATCTAATTTTCCAAACCAGCTTAATTCACGCAGTTTCTAAGAGATTTCTCTTCAGTATTTTACTTTCTAGGCTTCAGGCTTCGCGGATAGCCTAGCTAGACTGGAAGATACGCCCCTTCTCTACTACTAATACATCCCACTCTTTCTGTCGTTCAAAAGAGTCCCCAGCATGTTTATACCATGCGACCACTCCTCAAGCTCCCTGAATCATCTTGAGAATCGAATGAAACGGAACAGATAAAAGGGAACCAAAAAGAAATATATAGAAGAGGAAGGGAATCGAGAAAGAATGGCAAAGAAGCCAAGATGGCGGACCGGGGGGGAAACCTAGCAAGAAATATTGGGTGCGGGATGCGGGCAGGCATTCCATTCGTCTTGTCCTGGACTCCAATCGGGGAAGTTGGAGGAGAAAGGACCAGGGAAGAGAAGGAGGAGATGGGGGGAAAGGGGGGGGGGAGGAAAGTAGCCTTGAAGAAGGGCGAAAAGGAATAGAGAAATTGGCAAGGGCGGAGGGATTCATTGAGCGCGCAATGCATGCTGGGAATGATTTGGTGTCTTGGTTTGATTAACAAGATCATTGGAGAAATATTTTATTTATTTATTTATTATTAGCCATATTTTTTCAGTTGCTTTTTAGTAGCTATTAAAGCATCATGCTAAACAGCTAAACAAAAACCATTAAAATAAAAATATACAGGGTGGCGACAAATAAAGTTACCCTACTCAGAGCCCTCTGGAGTCCGTTCCAAGAAACGGATTGCACTGAAACGTGGGTGTAGGGGCTATGGAGACCATAGGGAAGCGAATGCTGACGGAAAAAAAAAATAGTTCAAATTTTCTCCACCAGGTCGAAATGTGGCGCTGAAATCTGCTGCGCAGTGAACAACATCCCGGGAAACGCTTGATCACCATGCCTTACACTCCGAAACGGTCATTCACAATGACAGGGCGCATATTGAACACTGCTGTACAAGCATAAAACTCAAATTACTGGCCGTTACTTCAGCGCCCCATTTTAACCTGGTGGTGATAATATGAACCTTTTTTTTTTTTCTTCAACATTCACTTCCCCATGGTCTTCATTGCCTCTATACCAAGTTTCAGCTCAATCCGTTGCTTCGAAAGGGCGCCAGAGGGCTCTGTATAGGGAAACTTTAACTGTGGGCACCCGGTACAAAGACTCAGCACAGTACAGTCAACGTCATATATGATAGCAGTGATCGGATGTAACGCCCTACTTGTAGAAGCAATGTACAGTAGTTTCCGGTGTGAACTCTTCCCTTTCGCCTAGGCTGTTGCTTCACAGCGGGAAGAGCCAACGTGATTGGTCATATCGCACGTTTCCCTTTCCGTCACTGCAGGCGCTCGAAACAGCCAATCAGACGTTAATATTATTGAAATCTCCTCGCGCTCTTGTGCTATTGGAGGCCGGAAATTGCGTCGGCCGTACTTTAGCTACAAAATTTATAGCTGTAGCCGAGTTATATTTTTTTCAAATTGTAGCTGTACTTTCTTGTAGCTTGTAGCGAAAATTTAGCTACAGCTACATAACTTTTAATTTTGCGACGATGAGGATGAGTGACAATATGATGAAATTGATGAAGGGACACTCACACAGAACACCCACGCCAAGATTCAAACCAGGTAGCCCTGGAGTCGCAGCGCGCAACACCACATCCCCAAAATTTCCTCAACACCCTCTAAAATTTTTCATAAGGGCCCAATTTATGATCATTTTAGCTCTAAATTTACTCTTACGCTCCCCTAAATATCAACCCCCCTCCCCCCATGGTAGAAAATTCTGGATAAAACCCTGCAGAAAGGAAGAGGGAACTAACAAGTGTTAATATACAGGGCGAGCCAAAAGTCAGGAACCATAGGACTAATGTGAACTTTACTGAAGTTTCCTGGGGATGTGGATAGGTTGGCGAGGCCCCGTTGAGTGGCCCGCGAGGTCCCCTTATCTCACACCAATGCTTTATTCCACCCAGATTCGCGACCTACACCATCTGCAAGGGAGGGTAACGGAATGTGCTGCGCAAATACTGCCTGCCACAGTCCTCAGTGCCCTGATGAACTGGGAGCGTCGTCTAAACATGTGCCTTGCTGAAGAGGGTCAACATATTGAGAATATCATATAGACAATATAAGCTGAAGTTAATAATATGATACTATACCGTTCGCAACTACAATTGGCGGTTGACCTTGATGGCTATTGTGTCCCCCAATCATTTTCGGGGGCGTGTGGTCCGATGGGTGTCAACAAATTCAGTTGCGAAGTAAAAGCTGAAGGGATCACATCGCTCTCCCGAAGCAACGTTGCCAAGCGTACTTCTGATTGTGCAAGTTGTCTTTATATGGCAGTGTGTCAGCCCGCATTACGACCTCCGCACAGAGAACTAAATGCATCATATCGATTGATGCGCCAGAATGCATCGATGGATGCACTAAAGTATGTTTTATGGCTTCTTCAAAGAATCAGACTCACATTTGATGCATTTGGGTGCATTTTTATATGTCGTTAAAGAAACACCAAAGTGCATCATGTGATTCAAGTGAGGATTTTTTTTTCAGTTCCTTGATGCACCTTCCTGCATCTTTTTGGATGATGCACTTAAACGTTTGGTCTGAGCTACAGAGTTTATGTAGCTCAGATGAAACGTTTAAGTGCAGTATCAAAAAAGATGCATTCTGGTGCATCAAAATGCATCAAGGTGCATCAACTGATGCATTGAAGTGCATCTCGACTGCAATAAATCCTCAGTTGAATCAAATGATGCACTTTGGTGTTTCTTTCACGACATACAAAAATGCACCCAAATGCATCAAATGTGAATCTGATTCTTTGAAGAAACCATAAAACACACTTTAGTGCATCAATTGATATGATGCAGTTAGTTCTCTGAGTGTGTGGGTGGTCCTTCCGTAAACTTCTTCGTGCAGAACGCGTACGCAGTTGTACCATTAACCCCCGTTGATTTCTGGTGCTGACAATACCGTTGTCCGGGAAGACTCTTTCTCGATTTACAGTACGCTTATTGGTTTCGTCCCGTGAACAACGTTCGGTACCTTGTGACTCGAAAATATCCGATCTCAGCCGAAGAAAATTCAACTGCTCGCCGATTCGCTGTTTCCCAGCCGCCAGCTGGAGTTGTGTTCAGTATAATACTATGGTTCCCGACTTCTGACTCACCCTGTATATTTCTCTGGAAACTGATGATAATTTTAAAGTGCGCCAATATTTTAACTCGTTCGGTGCACCTCCCTGTCTTGCTCAGGGTGACCACCCCCAAGGGATCTCGTGTGCACCTTCATGCAGATCCCACTGCCCCTGTTCCCGAAGACGTGAAGGATCCCCATAAGCGCAAGAAGAAGGGTGATTGAGCGTGGTACCTCATACATGTTTCATGACAACCATCTCTCACCCTTGGAGCTTCCCTGGACGTGCCCTAATACTGATTTAGGCTGTTTTTCTCCAGCGGGGAGAGCGGGGGAGGGCGTCCAGCTTTGCAAAGCCTCCATTCGGAAGATGCATCGGAGGAGTCATTAGGAGTGACCCCGCTGGAAGGAGACTCCAGGAGAAGAACGACCCGGTCTCACTCGGTTGACGAATTTCCAAGAGGGATGAGTGGAAGGAATCAGCTAAATTGGTTCCCTTCCCTTGGAGCAACCCTTAATACCTTAAATCCTGTTTGTCTTTGAGCTAAGTCCAAGGAGGGGCTTCGTTCTGCATAAGGCGTCCGCCGAAATGAGGGCGAGTGTTCCTAGAAACAAAAAAGAAGTACCCGAAGGTTAATGTGAAAAATAACGCTTCTGGAAAGCGTTCCGAAAACAACGTCGCACCCAAGGACGTATTTAGGGGGGTTCAGGGGGTCCGGACTCTCTCCGAAAGACTTACTAAGTACTAAAATTAAATAATAACATAATAAAATAATTGCAATTAAATAATGAAAATATACTTCTTGTTTAATTGGGGATTATTTATTTCTTATTGGAATGCAAGGATTATATTGCGATCATACGACTTTGAATGACTTTAATTACTACTCATAATAACATGCATAAAATATTACCAGGAATTTTACTTTTCGTCAACTGGATCTAACATCCTTTTTTCATGTTCAGTATATATTCAATTCATTATTTATTTCGTATTAATTTCTTTGCCAGAGCTTTAACTTTTTATTTACAAATGTTTCCGACCTTAACTATACGTAGATAGATAATGAATATATGCTGTTATATTACTATCTTTATACCATATTTTAACCTATTCATGTTATAAAAATATATTAATTAATTTTAATTATTACTATTTTAATTAATATAATTATAATAATTTTAATTCAAGCATTATTCTTATTCGTCTTATTATTATTATTTATTGTCATTATTATTTGAGACATTTGTTTGGACCCCAGAAATATATTTCTAGATACTTGCCAGGTCACACCCTATTATTATTACGAGGGAGTCAAATGAAAACCGCAAAAGTGCCATTAAAAATCTTTTTTTTTTCTTTCTAGGCGTTTGGAAATTTGCAGACACAGTCCTTGACGTCTTTCCGAGCTGGTAGTACGAAGCAGTGCCGGTAGATGGGGTTGGATGTGAGTAACAGCTGATTCAAGATGGCGGCACCTCTACGCAGTTGCACCAAGCAGGAACAGCGTGGAGTTATTCGATTTTTATGGAGTGAAGGCGTGAAACCGGTTGATATTCATCGGAGAATGCAGACGAAGTATGGGGACGCCTGTCTGTCACAGCGGCAAGTCTACGATTGGTGCAAGAAATTCGCAGAAGGTACGACTTTATTGACTGATGCTCCCCGTCCGGGTCAGGCTCATCGATTTGTGACAGAGGAGTCCACAGCCGCAGCAGATCGGCTTATTCAGGAAAACCGGCGTGCCACACTGGCTGAAATGGCTTCCTTGCTGAAAATGAGCTTCGGTTCAGTACAAAATATAGTGCATGACGAACTCCGCTACAGAAAAGTGTCCGCCAGGTGGGTTCCTCGACAGCTGACGCAGAAACTGAAAGTCCGTCGGGTTGACGCATGTCAAGAGCTGCTGAGGCGTTATGAAGAGGAGGGTGAGGCTTTTCTAGCACACATTGTCACCGGGGATGAAAGCTGGGTGCACCATTTTCAACCGGAGACGAAACGTGCAAGCAAAGAATGGCGACATTCGTCTTCGCCATAACCAAAGAAGTTTCGCAGCCAGCCTCTGCAGGGAAAGTCATGTTGACTTTATTCTGGGATAAGAAAGGTCCTATTCTTGAACACTACATGCCCCCACTTACAACAGTGACTAGTGCCACGTACACCGACCTTCTCAAGAACCATTTGAGGGCAGCGATACGCACAAAGCGAAGGGGATTGCTGAGTGCAGGTGTTTTGCTTCAACATGATAACGCCCGTCCTCATTCTGCTCGTGCAACCATGAAAACCATCGATGACCTACGCTTCATGTGCCTACCACATCCGCCATACTCACCAGATTTGGCACCATCTGATTTCCAGATCTTTGGTCCATTAAAGGAGCACCTTGGAGGGCAGAGGTTCAAGTCTGATGAAGACGTCCAATCGGCGGTGCACGAGTGGCTACACAGTCAACCGAAAGAATTTTTCTCACGCGGTATCGAAGCACTACCTATCCGATGGCGTAAGTGCATTGAACTGGGAGGGGACTATATAGAAAAAATAATGTACAATCCCTGCATTAAAGTAGTGGAAGAAAATTTATTGCGGTTTTCTTTTGATTCTCCCTAGTATTATTGGGGTGTAAGGGGTGACTCTCTCCAAAAACATCCAAATGTAATCAACTTCACTTCCACATAGTACCCTGGGCTGCATTGTTGCAGACTAACGAGGATCTGGCGCCTGGACCTTTGTAGAACCTGTGTTGTGTCGTCAGCATATGTTTGTCGTTTCACCTCTCTCATCACATTGCCGATCATCCACATCGTCGGGATTAGCCAAAAGTGGCAGAAAAGCGACGTAAAATAAACCGAATCCAATATTATTCATGTCCCGCAAAGTAGCAGTCATGATTTGGGCTCCCGGGACGCGCGCAGGTTCGAGTCTCCTAGGGGAAGCATAGCAACTTTTCTCCCGAGATTTCGGCCCGTGTATGGGACCGGTGGCCAGCCACCTTCGTGAGGAAATTGGGGAGCAACGAATGAGCGGCGTAACCCGGTCACGGAAACCTACAACAACGGCTGGGGGTTCGTCTTGCTGACCACAAGTCAGCGCAGAACGGTTATTTTGATAAAATCCTGTTTCCCTGCTGGCTGCTTCGGGGAGGGGGTTCTAATGTTGCTGCTTCTTGCCCCAGAAAAGGGGGCAGCGGTAGGTGTAATTGGCTGTTTGACAGCAAGTTCCTTCGTAGGTAAAGGCGGCAACAGCGAGAGATTACCATAAAGGCAGTCCCTGCGCCGGCTGTTACGGCGGTGGTACTCTAGATAATTTCTTTCTTTTTTTTTTTTAGGATTTGTAGCGTCGAAAGAGGCGTCGTACAGAAAATCGTTAAGGAAGAGTCGATTTGCCAAAATGTCAACGATACGCTGTTAAAAGTTTGAACGATAACACGCTCTATATACAGGTCCTACCGAAAGTTTAAGGAGACGTGCATATTTCATGAACTTGCTTCCTGTCCGCAAACTTTTGGTCTCAGGCATACGATTTTTTACAGGGAACTAGTACTTGTGGAGAGGAACATTTGCTGACATTTTCATAAAAATATCACTCTTTGTTTTGAAGTTATTAATTTGTTTTATTTTACATAATTGGAAAGAAAATAGCTATTTTTTATGTTTGAGGAGATCTGTACAGTACAATATGCGGATGACATTCATTATTTTTGATATGGAGAAACACAGATACCTGTAGAATATTTAAAATTGTAATAGACCAACAGAATGTGTTTCCATTCAAAAATTTCCCCAGTTTTATGACGGAAAATACAACCGCAGAAAGGGGCCATACAACAAACAGGCTCTGACCTTGGCTGTACGGGAGACCCTTCAAGCTACAGAGATAGGTCACGTTGTAGTGTGAGTACCGTACTACAGAGTGCAGCACTGTATTGGATTAGGAACAACATTCTCCTCGCTGCATTTCTCACTCCGTTCGAGGGTTTGCTGGTGTCTGGTTGCGCAACGTTGTGGTTACGCAAAGCATGGTGGGGATTTGTGAAGGAGGAAACCCAGTGACAGATAATAATTGGCATGCATAAGTGCACTAAGTCTTATACAGTAGAAAGATTGCAAGTCAGTAAAACGTGTGTGGAACAATCAGTGAAGAAAGTCAAGAGGAGCGGTAGTGAATGTAAAGTATGGTGAAATTGTGTTTGACAGCCCGAGGAGGACCAATAGGCTATTAGAAACTACCACAACATGAGTTGTGTGTGATACAATACGATTGTAATTGTATGTATGTGTGTGCCAAATACAGAATTCACAAATTTCATAGGGTGTCCTTAAACTTTTGGTAGGACCTTACGCTACGAGACTCGCAACTAGACCGAGACACTGTCTCGTCTCGTCAGGCCAGCATCCCAAATTCTAACTCACGATTCCTTATTTCTCATTATTCTACAAGTGAACATGTTATATATGGGGCTTTTAAAAGATTACAAGCAGTAAATATACAGTAAAGGCAAAATGGCGACGTGGCTTCGCGAAGAAAAACGCCTGCAAAGAAAGAGAGGTAGCGCTATAATATATTAGGCCTATACGAGAGACCCAAATTCAATTAATGTAGCATGGGGAAGAGTATCGCCAACTTTCGCCGCGTATAAAATTAAATACAATTTATGAACATAAGCCGATATTTCCCCTGGAATCCGGGTAAGGTAAACATACACAGAGAAGAAGAAGAGACCTTGGTTGCCATAATTTAACAAGAGATGTCGCCACCGTAGCGTGGCCCAGAAAGTTCCCCTTTTCCCCCCATCTCCCCTGACCATCAGCGCCCAGGACTTGCGAACTTTTTTCTTCTTTTTCACTTCCGTCCTTCCGGAGAGTGAAAAGTTTTTCCATTCCGAAAAGAACGGAAAAATTCTTCCTTTTGGATAAAAATTCCGTGCAGGCACCCCTGGCGGAGTCGAGGAGAACTACGGGTGGGGTGGGAGCGCGAGTTTCAGAAAACTCTATCACCGGGCGTATAACTTTGGAAACAGGGCGAAAGTTACATACGGGAGGGGGGGCAGGAGAGATGTATTTTACCCCCCTTCTCCTTCTAAGCCATTCCGCTCTTCACACACAATTCCCAAATACGTCGTAAATATAAGATACTTCTTCAAAGGCTCGGACAAACTTAGGTAATACCAATTTTAGTCCCGCCCCTGTCTCTTCGAAGATTCTACAGTTTTTTTTCTCTTCCCCTTTTGTAGCAGCCGAGTTTTCGTCGTGAAACTTTGACGTGAAGAAGTGGGGGGTGTTCTGAAACCATAAGAATTCGGGATAACAGAAGTTGCAAGATAAACACGCGCGGAAAATTAAATGCATCAGGCGAATGAATAATGCATGCCCAGACTGATGCATTTCATTTGCAATTCCCGCCAAAAAAAAGGAAGAGCCATGAATAAATATTGCCACTAGATTAAGTGAGGGCAAGAATTGTGGGGAGTTTATATACACAGGGTGTTCATAATTTAGTAGCCTGCATTTGAAAATTTATACAGTGTGTTTCATTTGAGGATTTACACATGTTTCGCTTTAGCTCCCCATGGGCGTCCGAAAACGGGGCAAGGGGGACCAAGCTCCCCCTGGAACATAAATGCAAACCTAAAAATGTTTAACATTTCAATTATAGTAATTTTCGTAGGAACTGGTAATTACAAGTAAGATAGGAACACGATCACTAGAAAGGGTGTAAGGGGTGACCTTTTCTCAAGACACCAAAATATCAACATTGCTTCCACCCTGGACTGAATTTTGCAGACTAACGAGGCTCTGGCGCATAGAGCCATGGCCAGTATAATTCTCTATGGAACTTCTGTTGTGTGCAGTCCATATGCGTTTGTGATTGCCCATTCATAATAATGTTATCACATGTCGACCTCCGTGGTGTAATAGCTAGCACAGCGCGCTACAAGGCCAGGAGTCGCGGGTTCGAATCCCGGCTTGGGCATTGGTGTTCTTTGTCAGTGTCTCTTCACCAATTTCAACATATCATCACTCATCCTCATCTTCGCAATTAGCCAAAAGTGGCAGAAAAGCGAAGTACAATAAATCAATTCATTCAATCGTTCAAGATCACTTCAAACTGAAGCAGTGTTGTTCAAGGAAGAAGTAATTTTTCAGAAGGATGCCTTGCTTACTCAGTGGAGAAAATGTTCGATCTCCGTGTGAACAGGCAGAATGAATGCAACCTTTCGAATCGAAGCAATACGACAAGCTGCACGTGTCGCTTGTCGCTTGCATGGCACTCAATGTGCATCTTTATCGCCTCAGTCTCTTGGTCGCGCATGCGCAGTTTGAACTTATTACTAAACTGAAAATGATAGATTACAACTTGATACTGCACTCACGTAATTACAAAGAGAATAGAATGAAGCACCGGTTGATACTTTCAATGCTTCTTATAGACTGAAGGGTTCCGCGTCGCTTCGATCTGAAACCTTTTATCAGCTTCATTGTGCGACACCTGGTCAGCTCATCGAACTACATCGCCGCGACAAGTAGGAGAAACAATGGATTGATAATTATCATCAATTATAATTGGTGAATAAAATAAATAACCAGGTAGTGAAACTGAAAGTTCAACTTTAACCAATGTTTTATTCGAGATTCGAATCCGTACTCTCAGAACGCGTCATACGAATCACCCTTTCTTTCTTACTGGTTGCATCCGTACACTCAAAATCGAATGAAACGTCCCCCCTTACGGTTATGCAACCCGGAATTTTATATCATCTAGTTTCGCCAGGAATATCAGCTCGCGAGAAGCGTAGTGTTTCCAACTCTTGAATCTAGCCACAGATTCACGCGACCGGGTGGAGATCTTGCTTTCCTCTTGATTTGATTTTAACGGACAAGAAGTTTATTTTGAGAATGTCTCTGGTAATAATAACAAGTGTTATTAACATTTATGCTTGAGTTTTTTATTATTCTTTTACCACTTCCGAACGAATATGTGAAGATTTTTTTTTTTCATTTTGCAATAACGCTTTCGGCATTTTTCCTTCAGAGTTATTCTTTTTGTTTTTAAATTTTTGGCGACATCTGATTTGGAAAAAGTTCCACGAAGTTTGTTTTAAGTGTAAATGCATCTGGACAAACAGTGTAGAGTGGGATTCGAACAACAAATATGAGCTTCCGTCGCGAATCGAACCAGCGCTCCTTTCATTATGTTTTCTTTCCACGTTTATTAAAATTTGCTTCCTTCAGCCTACTTCCGATTGTCGTATATTTCAATTCGTATTCCCGTTTTTTTTTCATTTGCATTGTTCGAGCAGTGATAACTTTCTCTCTTAATCTGGTTATTCGAATACTTTTATACTTAATTTTTTTTTCCTTTTCTCGATTTTCCCTTCGGACTCATTACAGATTTTGGTATCGCGCTTTTCCATATTTTCAGTAATTTAATTCTTTGACTATTTTTAATTTGCTCTTAGTCCGAATCAAGAAAATATGTTGGGAAATGTTTCCCGTGTAAATCTTATTGTATGGTGGTGTAAAATTGATGCCAGCTTTTTCTTGCGATAAGGGTTTTGAAAGTGCAAGGGTCTCATTTATTAACCATGGTGGGAAGGGGAGGGGGCGGAGGGGTGCCAGAAACCTTCCAGTCGGAATATGCCTGAAACGAAAAGTATAGATCGACCAAAACGAAAAAAATCCTTGGGACGAAAAGTACCCGCGCAGATCTCCCTTCTTCCCTTCAGCTCGGGCCATAAGGAAGCATGGTCCACTCTCCCCCGCCCCTCCTCGGGGGAGTACGGTGCACAGGAGTCGTGGGTCTGCGCAGGTTGTTTTGCTTGTGGTTCCACTCTTCCATCAGCAGGTGCGTGCTGAGAAGGCTATGCTATCTGCGAGTGAGGGGGAGGGGGTGACGAGCAACACTGCCACAGCGAGTCGCTCTAAATGATTTCATTGTCTGTGCTGGGTGAAACCGGTTCTTGGTGCTCCTACACTTTTCCGATACATTTCTGCCAGCCTTTCTAGCGAAGCGAGGTCATATGTTCCAGATTCGAACTCTGGTCAGGCATGAATGTATCACTGAGTTTGTCCCGCCACAATTTTATAAATTGATAATTCATCCGTATTATCGCGATTAACTCAAGAGGCAGAAGAGTGATGTAAAATAACCGAAATAGAAATTGATGCATTTGTGCCTGGTGCTAGTGTAACGACGAAGTTAACTCTTTATAAATGATGCAATAGGTAGCCCTTGCGCTCAAATACACTTATACCTTGCCACAAAAAAAATCTAACTTATCGCTGATCTCTTACTACATTTGGAATACAGCCAAGAGCGATGTAAAGCAATGCAATTACATTGTGAATGTTTCACATCCTATAGTCTTTCTTTTTCTCGTAGCGGGGGCGGGGGTTCATTCATTACAAATATCTAAGAATGGATTTAGCAGCAATCCGTGATATACTTAAATATCATAACATGCTGCGTAGCCAGGGTTCTTGGGTCCTAGCCTCTGATAATGAGTTTTTCTTTTTCGTTGTTTCTTGAATCTTCATCAATTTCCCTGAAGCATCATTCATCCTCTGTCGCCATTGGCTATATGTAAAAATTGACATAAAATTAGTAAATTTTGAAAAGAAAACACAAGGATCTGCTTTTCTCATAGCTCGCCAAACATGCACATTTCTGTATTTTATGCTTTCAGCGCTATCATTATTCTTGGCAGGCAATGGAATTGAAGCAACTCTCACAACTAACGTAAACTACATATCACTCAGGCATGACAATTCTCGCGGGCAAAGTGGATTTCTTTGGCACATGGTAGCGCAATAACTATCTTCTGGCCTAGATTTAAATCCGTACTTTTTATTCCAGTTGAGTGATTGACTCACAATTTTGCCATTGAAGGTTTGGGTTGTATTTGGGTTATACGTATTGTGTTTTTGGTGCGCTAGGAAAAAGCAATCCCAAAGGTTCGAACTGAACAGAAAATTGTGTGCTTTTCCTCTCTCTCTCTCTCTCTCTCTTCCAACTCCGTCCCTCTCTCTCACCCCAAGTCCCCACTATTTAGGTAAACTGTTGTTAGAAACATATTTTCCGAAGAATATCAACATTGAAAATAATATTCCCCAATTGTTTTGATAGGGCATTTCTATTGCTCCGAACGAATTATCTCCGTAAGAGGACTAGGGCTTCCCCTATGGCGCAATCGTAGAGTCGTCAACTTAAATCAAGGGGTCCCGGGTTCGATACCCGGTGGAGGAACAAAGTGGTTCGGAACCCACTATAAACTGTAGGTCCAGTCCCAATTAGCCTTTCTGTGCATAAAGTGGACTTAAAAAAACAACAATTCAATTCAATTCAATTGAATTATCTTATCAATATTTTTAAATCTGCATGCACCTGCTTAATTTAATAGATTATACATTTATATTCATTGCGGGCAGAAATGTGCGAGAAAATAATGCATTTTTTTCAGGGAATGCATGAGTCAATAATAATGTATATTTTACGGTATATACTTTTTTATATTGCATTGATTCAATAGTATCCTTATTTCCTAAAGCAAGCGTGAGTTTCTTTGCACACACCACGCAGGCCCTGCTTGACGTAAATCTCAGATGCAGTAACTTCACGGTTGCCTTTTGCCAGCACGCTTTAGCTTTAATTCGAGCCCGGGTGGGTGCTTCGTTCGAGATCCTGCAGCAGTTTTACTCGTATCTATGCCTTGAGCATGTCACTTGCAACGGAACCAATAAAATTAAACTTTCTGCACCGGAATGGGCGTGAAACTCTACATGCACCAATGATAAGGTGTTTTCAAGAGGCATGTGCCACGTGCAGCATGTCCCTTCGGTCCGAATGTTCCTTTACGATATCATTTCATCATGCCTTACACTTCGGAATTTACAAGAGAGAAGATAGTCCGCATGTTCTTGTGCGGCGGATCTGCTGCACTACAGATTGCTACGTCAGGCGTTGGATTCGGTGTTACGAGGAAGAAGGTGACCAAGGAATGAAGTGAAGACCCAACAAAGGCCGGCCGTGGAAGGCAACCAGGGAAGAAGATGCAGGCATCATTGAGATGAGCGAGGGCAATCCCTTCATGGCTACAACGAAGATTCGCCAAGAGTTGAAACTGGAGTGCCATGCTGCAACAGTTCGGCACCGTCGAGCGGCAAAGAAAGAAGCAATGATGCATTTCCATCACGAAGCGCGGATCAGTTTTGCTTTACAATATTTACCAGCTCCTCAAGAATTTTGGCAGAACGTAATTTTGAGCGACAAAAAAGTATTTTCGTCTGACGAAAATGGTCAGGTTTATGTTTGGAGGCGCAACAACACTCGCTACGGCCCCGAGAACATTTCTACCCATGCTAGGAGTGGCAGGATATCCGTGGCGGTGTGGGGATGGATCAGTTCGTCTGGAGTAGGTGGATTGGTGGAAGTGTCCTCGAGAATGAATTCGCAGGAATACATCGCAGTGCTGGAAAACCACACGCTTCCCAGCGTGCGAGAGAGACACCTTGAAGATGAGATTTCGCACGTGACTTTCGATCAAGACAACAGCAGCGTCCATACATCGAAAGCGAACACCACCTGGTTTAATCAGCACCCAGGAATTTCAAGAGTAGATTGGCCAGCGAAGTCTCCCAATCGAAAACATTTTCACGTGTTTGATGTTTGGGAGAGTTTAAGGAGGAGACCAAACATCTGCTCGTGGAATCCTTGCCTCGTCGACTAGATGCAGTGCTTGAATCCAACGGCGGGTGGACACAGTATTGAAACTCCGCACGGTTTAACCGATGTTCTTTGCTACATCCCAGAACAAAACTAATTACACACATCTCCATATGCAACTTATGTTTCCAATTCTTTTTTATTGATACCTTGGTGCTCATGGTTACTTTTTCACACACCTGCACCATTATATTATATTCTATAATATTAATATTCACATTATTGACAGATATGATTCACATAAAATTTAAATGCGCAGCACACATGCACCCATCCCTAACACTTAACTATTAGTTACATTACACCTCTCACGTTGTCACAGTTCTAAATCAGTGGTGCCCAGGGGGAGGGGCATTATGGCACAGACTGTGATGGAAATTTGACTGAGTAAACAGGGAACAAGTTTAATTACGTTATCAATTAGCCATTGCTGTTATACAAATAGTAATTTGTAGATTGTCAGGGGAATTGTTACGGGTAATAAGTAATATTGGTGGGGGGGGGGGCGATATCCAACTCTTACATATTAGGCCTTAGATTGATAGAGAAATTATGGTGGGCGATTAATGAAGTTAGTGGGATTTTCAGGTAGCTGGATTGATAATTATTTTGGGGGCAGGGAATCCCAACTCTTGTGTATTACTATTACGTCTTAGATTGCTTTTTTGGAGGGAGCAATATCAACAGGAAGTCTAAAATTGGCTTGGAAATTTGGTTGGGAAGATTGAGTATTAAATTTGAGGTGGAGGAGAGGTGAATAAAGTTTTGATAAAGTGTTATGTCTTAGATTGTGAAGGGACTCGAACCCGGAACATTCGGTGTCTGGATCGTTAGTCCATCACTAACTGCGCTTGGCCGCAGAGAAGGTTCTCTTTGGTGGCCAAGCGCGTTAAATGGTCCACTTCCGATACCACGAAATTTCCGGGTTCGAGTCACGGCTTCAGTATTGGTATCATGGTGTCAATTTAATCTAATCGTCACTCATCCTCATTAGCCGAAAGTGGCAGAAGAGCGACTTAAAATAACAAAGAGGTACAAAAACAACTTTAACCCTCTAGTAATTTCTGATCAATAGATGCGTATTAGCTTTGATTGTTGACTCTTTAATTATAAGCTTGCGATTATTATTGTTAATATGGATTGCCATCCATCAACAGAAGGACGGACCAATCGATCATTTAATTCATGACGTTTTTTTGGTATTTGTTGTTCCTTCGGATCAGCTTCGAAACCTAAGGAAATGATTAGATGTCTGTCTGAAGTTAGTGACAATGGTTCTTTAATTTTCCGTCGCTCTTTCAGCCGGCGCGGGAACCACCTTTATGGCAGTGATCCTCTGTTGCCGCGTTTACCTACGAAGGAACTCGTGGCCAAACAACGAATTAGGTCTACCGCTTGGGCAGGAAGCGGCAACTTCACAAAGCCCTCTTCTCCGAAGCAGCCAGCCGGGAAACAGAATTTTGTCAAAATAACCCTTCTGCTCTGTGAATGAACACCGGTTCTAACAGCGTTTCTATACTTAATTGGACATTATCCATTGTTTTTCTTTTTGATTGACTATATATTCTATCTATATATTTCGAGACACATCAAGAGATCACCTCTTCTCTCATCTTCAGGCGATCAATTTTTGCTATGTCTGTAGTGTGATTGGAACAATGACAGTCCGTGATTTTTTCCAAATCCGGTCCGCTAAGCAACCAGTCTTAGATGCCCATTCGAAATCGGCAGCTATAGAGCAAAATATGTTTGAAGTGAAGAGTCTTATTGAATGAAACATAGCTCGACTCACCCTCACATTTGAATTTTTTTAGATAACTTGCTTGCACTTCGTATAGAAAGCACCACGAGACTGAAAATTCACACTATTTGTCATGGCAAATAGACCTTATTCCAGCTTCGCTGAAAGTTCGATGTAGTTGTCAGTCATTAAGTTCAACGCTCTCTGCGCGTGTGTTGTGATGGGTTACCGTGTTCCAATTTTGTTTTAATTCCATTTCATGCTCAAAAAGGCTACCCGAAGTGGGACCTACAGTTGAAAGTGGGATCCGAACCACTAGGCAGTTGTGTCTCCACCAGGAATCGAACCTGGGACTCCGTGATTATAGGGGGTTAACGCGTTCATGGCTTTACAGTTTCGTGAATTCAAGGAAGCCAAGGTGAGAAAAATGTGAAGAACTATCTTCTACACGGAGCTAACTGTGTGTATGTATGTAAAACTTTCTAGCACATCCATTTTCCTACCTTCATTTTATCATCATTACGTTGAATTTTGCACCAGTGATTTTTCACTACGTTCTAGGTCACGTCACTTTGAGTCGTAAAGTATTGTCTGTAATTCAGTTTTAGTATAGTTTGTAGCCTCTCACCCAAAAATTTTTAAGGTGGGAGAAGGGAGGGGGGAAAATAGTGCGAGTTCAATTGAGAATACGAAAATAGAGCGGAATGATTATATTGCTACAATATCTTCAGGAAAGTAAAGCGTAAAATTGAATTCTGCCTCTGAGTGAGTCCATGATATTGTTTATGTTTGAAGGTAATATATTAAACATGACTATCAGCATAACCGGACGCATATAATGAGATGATTTATTAGTGTTACCAGACTAAAGGTGTGGAGTGCGGCCTGTTGCCTCGTTCATTACGGAATTCCACATGTAAAAATTGATCAGCTCTTATTGCTAGTAACCATTATAGGCTTAGACCAAATTCTGGCGTTTATATTTCAATTCACTTCCTCAACAAATCCTTTCTCGATTGACTAGATTTTAAGCGGAGCGTCATTCAGTTGTTTGTGAGTGCTCTTTTTGCAGAAGCAACAGCAGCTCGCTCGCACACACAGTGCCCCGCCCACTCGACGAGACGCGTGGTCTGTGCAGTGCAGAACAATGACAGTGTTGCCTCTCTATTCGATCTTTGTATTCTCTTTTGCCTGCCACTACACACACATTTCAGACAATTCTTCCCATACAACAAATGGAAAAGCAATCAGGCAACTGTTAAATGGCTCTTTTCTAGATTTTCTATTAACACTTTCCACGGCCAAGATATGCTAACTTGGTTCTGTTTCGTATTCCCACAATTTAGCTTCGTGCAGTAGGGCTTTATATTGCAAGCTAAAAAAAACAACGTAGGCAGGTATTTTAACATTTTAATTTTCATCCGTTTCATGATTGTGTGAAAGAAAATGGTGGAAAAATACACTACTTGAGACAATATCACTAATAATAATTGGCCGCCGCTGTGCCCGAGCGTGGTAAGCCGTCGGCTTTTGATCTCGCTGCCGAAATTCCCGGGTTCGAGTCCCGGCCTGGGTATGATTGTTTATGAGTGTTCCTTCATGAATTTTATCATACACTAATCCTCATCGTTGCGACTAGCCAAAAGTAAAGTAAAAAAAGAGAAATATATTAGTAATAATAAAAATATGAATCTAGCTCCCCATGGTTCCTTTATGACTGTCCTTTTATCAATTCCATCGAGTCATCATTCGTCCTCATTGTTGCGATTAGCCAATAAATGGTAGAGAAGCTGCGAAAAATAAGATGTAAAATAATAACAGAATTTTCTCCACAGAAGGAAAAATAAATGCTCCAGAAAACATGCAATACAGGAAAAGAGTGTCCTGTAATGTGAGTCTGTAAACCAAATGTAAATCACGAATGAAGAAGTTACGTGAAGGTTTCGTCTTCTACGAAGCAATACAGGCTTGGATGGCGTATGGTAGCGTCGACGCCTTGTAATCAAGGGGTCCCGGTGGAGGCACAAAGTGGTTCGGATCCCACTTTAAACTGTAGGTCCAGTCCCGATTAGTCATACTGTTCATTGTGGACTTAAAACACCAAATCAACAGCCAACCAACCAATACGGGGTTGGAAACACTACGGTTATAGGTTTGGAAACACTGCTCCTCTCGGGAACTACTCTACCAGGCGAAACTAGACGATATAAAATACCGGGTTGCATAACCGTAAGGGAGGCGTTTCTTTCGAATTCCTCTGTACATGTATGAGGCTAATCACAAGAATAAGGATTAGAAGAAATGCTAGGGCTCGAACAGTGAGGCTTGGATGGAGGGAAGGGTTGCCATCATGTCTAGCACTGAACGTGCTCGATCACAGCTGTACACTCAAAATCGAATGAAACGTCCCCCCTTACGGTTATGCAACCCGGAATTTTATATCATCTAGTTTCGCCTGGTAGAGTAGTTCCCGAGAAGAGCAGTGTTTCCAAACCTATAACTGTAGCGTTTCCAACCCTGTATTGGTTGGTTGGTTGTTGATTTGGTGCTTTCAGTCCACAATACACAGTATGACTAATCGGGACTGGACCTACAGTTTAAAGTGGGATCCGAACCCCTTTGTGCCTCCACCAGGACCCCTTGATTACAAGGCGACGACATTACCACTGCGCCATCCAAGCCTGTATTGCTTCGTAGAAGACGAAACCTTCACGTAAACTTCTTCATTCGTGAGTTACATTTGGTTTACAGACTCACATTACAGGACAATCTTTTCCTGCATTGCATGTGTTCTGGAGCATTTATTTTTCCTTCTGCGGAGAAAATTCTGTTATTATTTTACATCTTATTTTTCGCAGCTTCTCTACCATTTATTGGCTAATCGCAACAATGAGGATGAATGATGACCCCATGAAATTGATAAGAAGACAGTCATAAAGGAACCATGGGGGCTAGATTCATATAATTATTATTACTATTATTATCTTTCTTTTTTTACTTTACTTTTGGCTAATCGCAACGATGAGGATTAGTGTATGATAAAATGCATGAAGGAACACTCATAAACAATCATACCCAGGCCGGGACTCCAACCCGGGAATTTCGGCAGCGAGATCAAAAGCCGAAGGCTTACCACGCTCGGGCACAGAGGCGGCCAATTATTATTAGTGATATTGTCTTAAGTAGTGTATTTTTCCACCATATTCTTTCATACAATAATGAAACGGATGAAAATTAAAATGTTAAAATACCTGCCTACGTTGTTTTTTTTAGCTTGCAATATAAAGCCCTACTGCACGAAGCTAAATTGTGGGAATACGAAACAGAACCAAGTTAGCATATCTTGGCCGTGGAAAGTGTTAATAGAAAATCTAGAAAAGAGTCATTTAACAGTAGCCTGATTGCTTTTCCATTTGTTGTATGGGAAGAATTGTGTGAAATGTGTGCGTAGTGGCAGGCAAAAGAGAATACAAAGATCGAATAGAGAGGCAACACTGTCACTGTTCTGCACTGCACAGACAACGCGTCTCGTCAAGTGGGCGGGGCACTGTGGGTGCGAGCGAGCTGCTGTTGCTTCTGCAAAAAGAACACTCGCAAACAACTGAATGACGCTCCGCTTAAAATCTAGTCAATCGAGAAATAATTTGTTGAGGAAGTGAATTGAAATATAAACGCCAGAATTTGGTCTAAGCCACCTCCCTTCTCCCACCTTAAAAATTCTTGGGTGACAGGCTACAAACTATACTAAAACTGAATTACATACAATATTTTAAGACTCAAAGTGACGTGACCTAGAACGTAGTGAAAAATCACTGGTGCAAAATTCAACGTAATGACGATAAAATGAAGGTAGGAAAATGGATGTGCTAGAAAGTTTTACATACACACACACACATAGTTAGTTCCGTGTAGAAGATATTTCTTCACATTTTTCTCACATTGGCTTCCTTGAATTCACGAAACTGTAAAGCCATGAACTCGTTAACACCCTATAATCACGGAGTTCCAGGTTCGATTCCTGATGGAGACACAACTGCCTAGTGGTTCGGATCCAACTTTCAACTGTAGGTCCTACTTCGGGTAGTCTTTTTGAGCATGAAATGGAATTAAAACAAAATTGGAACACGGCAACCCTTCACAACACACGCGCAGAGGCCGTTGAACTTAATGACTGACAACTATTATATACATCGAACTTTCAGCGAAGCTGGAATAAGGTCTATTTGCCATACCAAATAGTGTGAATTTTCAGTCTCGTGGTGCCTTCTATACGAAGTGCACGCAAGTTATCTAAAAAAAATCAAATGTGAGGGTGAGTCGAGCTATGTTTAATTCAATTGGTTTGAGTTGGCGTTTTAAGTCCACTTTATGCACAGTAAGGCTAATCGGGACTGGACCTACAGTTTAAAGTGGGATCCGAACCACTTGTGCCTCCACCGGGTATCGAACCCGGGACCCCTTGATTACAAGGCAATGACGCTACCACTGCGCCATGGGGGAGGCCCTATGTTTAATTCAATAAGACTCTTAACTTCAAACATATTTTGCTCTATAGCTGTCGATTTGGAATGGGCATCTAAGATTGCTTGCTTAGCGGACCGGATTTGGAAAAAATCACGGACTGTCATAGTTCCAATTACACTACAGACATAGAAAAAATTCTTCGCATGAAGATGAGAGAAGAGGTGATCTCTTGAATGTCTCGAAATATATAGATAGAATATATAGTCAATCAAAAAGAAAAACCATGGATAATGTCCAATTAAGTCGAAACGCTGTTTGAACCAGTGTTCATTCACAGAGCAGAAGGGTTATTTTGACAAAATCCTGTTTCCCTGCTGGCTGCTTCGGGGAGAAGGGCTTTGTAACGTTGTCGCTTCTTGCCCAAGCGGTAGGCCTAATTCGTTGTTTGGCCACGAGTTCCTTCGTAGGTAAAAGCGGCTACAGAGGATCACTGCCATAAAGGTGGTTCCCGCGCCGGCTGAAAGAGCGACGGGAATTTAAAGAACCATTGTCACTAACTTCAGACAGACATCTAATCATTTCCTTAGGTTTCGAAGCTGATCCGAAGGGACAACAAATACCAGAAAAACGACATGAATTAAATGATCGGTTGATCGTCCTTCTGTTGATGGATGGCAATTCATATTAACAATAATAATCGTAAGCTTATCATTAAAGAGTCAACAATCAAAGCTAATACGCATCTATTGATCAGAAATTACTAGAGTGTGAAAGTTGTTTTTGTATCTTTGTTATGTTAACCCGCTCTTCTGCCACTTTCGGCTAATGAGGATGAGTGACGATTGGATTAAATTGACACCATGATACCAATACTGAAGCCGTGGCTCGAACCCGGAAATTTCGTGGCATCGGAAGTGGACCATTTAACGCGCTTGGCCACCAAAGAGAACCGGCTCTGAGGCCAAGCGCGGTTAGTGGTGGACTAACGATCCAGACACCGAATGTTCCGGGTTCGAGTCCCGCCCGGACCTTTGTCAATTTCTTAATCTTCAGAAATCCCTTCGCAATCTAAGACATAACACTTTATCAAAACTTCATTTCCCTCCCCTCCACCTCAAATTTCATACTCAATCTTCTCAACAAAATTTCCATGCCAATTTTAGACATCCAGTTGATATTGCTCCCTCCAGAAAAGCAATCTAAGACGTAATAGTAATACACAAGAGTTGGGATTAAATACCACTAACTTCATTAATCGCCCACCATAATTTCCCTATCAATCTAAGGCCTAATATGTAAGAGTTGGATATCCCCCCCCCCCCCCATCAATATTACTTATTACCCGTAACAATTCCCCTGACAATCTACAAATTACTATTTGTATAACAGCAATGGCTAATTGATAACGTAATTGAACTTGTGCCCTGTTTACTCAGTCAAACTTCCATCACAGTCTGCGCCATAATGCCCCTCCCCCTGGGCACCACTGATTTAGAACTGTGACAACGTGAGAGGTGTAATGTAACTAATAGTTAAGTGTTAGGAATGGGTGCATTTGTGCTGCGCATTTGAATTTCATGTGAATCAAATCTGTCAATAATGTGAATATTAATGTTATAGAATATAATATAATGGTGCAGGTGTGTGAAAAAGTAACCATGAGCACCAAGGTATCAATAAGAAAGAATTGGAAAGATAAGTTGCATATGAAGATGTGTGTAATTAGTTTTGTTCTGGGATGTAGCAAAGAACATTGGTTAAACCGTGCGGGGTATCATGGTCAATACTGTGTCCGTCCGCCGTTGGATTCAAGCACCGCATCTAGTCGACGAAGCAAGGATTGCCCGAGCAGATGTTTGGTCTTCTTAAACTCTCCCAAACATCAAACACGTGAGCCAGTAGAGCTTCCATTGTTCTCAGCTGTCTAGGTTCCCACTCTCTCACCATCAACGCCCAAATGTTTTATATTGGGAGATTTCGCTGGCCAATCTACTCTTGATATTCCTGGGTGCTGATTAGTGTTACCCACGGGACGAGACGGGACAGGCTTTTAAAAATTCGAGACGAGACGAGATTGATCATGTGTCCCGAGACAAACGAATATTTTCGAGACGAGACAGCATTTCACAGCATTTCCACGAGACGAGACAGGCCAAAGTCTCGTCTCGTGGGCAACACTAGTGTTGATTAAACCAGATGGTGGTCGCTTTCGATTTATGGACGCTGCTGTTGTCTTGATCGAAAGTCACGTGCGGAATCTCATCTTCAAGGTGTCTCTCTCGCACGCTGGGAAGCATGTGGTTTTCCAGCACTGCGACGTATTCCTGCGAATTCATTCTCGAGGACACTTCCACCAATCCATCTACTCCAGACGAACTGATCCATCCCCACACCGCCACGGATATCCTGCCACTCCTAGCATGGGTAGAAATGTTCTCGGGGTCGTAGCGAGTGTTGTCGCGCCTACAAACATAAACCTGACCATTTTCGTCAGACGAAAATACATTCTCGTCGCTCAAAATTACGATCTGCCAAAATTCTTGAGGAGCTGGTAAATATTGTAAAGCAAAACTGATCCGCGCTTCGTGATGGAAATGCATCATTGCTTCTTTCTTTGCCGCTCGACGGTGCCGAACTGTTGCAGCATGCCACTCCAGTTTCAACTCTTGGCGAATCTTCGTTGTAGCCATGAAGGGATTGCCCTCGCTCATCTCAATGATGCCTGCATCTTCTTCCCTGGTTGCCTTCCACGGCCGGCCTTTGTTGGGTCTTCACTTCATTCCTTGGTCACCTTCTTCCTCGTAACACCGAATCCAACGCCTGACGCATGAATCATCCACACCAAGGGTCGTAGCAATCTGTAGTGCAGCAGATCCGCCGCACAAGAACATGCGGACTATCTTCTCTCTTGTAAATTCCGAAAGTAAGGCATGATGAAATGATATCGTAAAGGAACATTCGGACCGAAGGGACATGCTGCACGTGGCACATGCCTCTTGAAAACACCTTATCATTGGTGCATGTAGAGTTTCACGCCCATTCCGGTGCAGAAAGTTTAATTTTATTGGTTCCGTTGCAAGTGACATGCTCAAGGCATAGATACGAGTAAAACTGCTGCAGGATCTCGAACGAAGCACCCACCCGGGCTCGAATTAAAGCTAAAGCGTGCTGGCAAAAGGCAACCGTGAAGTTACTGCATCTGAGATTTACGTCAAGCAGGGCCTGCGTGGTGTGTGCAAAGAAACTCACGCTTGCTTTAGGAAATAAGGATACTATTGAATCAATGCAATATAAAAGAGTATATACCGTAAAATATACATTATTATTGACTCATGCATTCCCTGAAAAAGAATGCATTGTTTTCTCGCACATTTCTGCCTGCAATGAATATAAATGTATAATCTATTAAATTAAGCAGGTGCATGCAGATTTAAAAATATTGATAAGATGATTGAATTGAATTGTTGTTTTTTAAGTCCACTTTGTGCACAGAAAGGCTAATTGGGACTGGACCTACAGTTTATAGTGGGTTCCGAACCACTATGTTCCTCCACCGGGTATCGAACCCGGGACCCCTTGATTAAAAGGTGACGAATCTACGATTGCGCCATCGGGGAGGCCCTAGTCCTCCTACGGAGATAATTCGTTCGGAGCAATAGAAATGCCCTATCAAAACAATTGGGGAATATTATTTTCAATGTGGATATTCTTCAGAAAATATGTTTCTAACAACAATTTACCTAAATAGTGGGGACGTGGGGTGAGAGATAGGGACGGAGTTGGAAGAGAGAGAGAGAGAGGGAAAGCACACAATTTTCTGTTCAGTGCGAACCTTTGGGATTGCTTTTTCATAGTGCACCAAAAACACAATACGTATAACCCAAATACAACCCAAACCTTCAGTGGCGAAATTGTGAGTCAATCACTCAACTGGAATAAAAAGTACGGATTTAAATCTAGGCCAGAAGATAGTTATTGCGCTACCATGTGCTAATCCAAAAAAAAATCCACTTTTCCCGCGAGAATTGTCATGCCTGAGTGACATGTAGTTTACGTTAGTTGTGAGAGTTGCTTCAATTCCATTGCCGGCCAAGAATAATGATAGCGCTGAAAGCATAAAATACGGAAATGTGCATGTTTGGCGAGCTATGAGAAAAGTAGATCCTTGTGTTTTCTTTTCGAAATTTGCTCATTTTATGACAACTTTCAAATATAGCCAATGGCGACAGAGGATGAATGATGCTTCAGGGATATTTATGAAGATTGAAGAAACAACGAAAAAGAAAAACTCATAATTATCAGAGGCTAGGACCCAAGAACCCTGGCTACGCAGCATGTTATGATATTTAAGTATATCACGGATTGCTGCTAAATCCATTCCTAGATATTTGTAATGAATGAACCCCCGTCCCCGCTACGAGAAAAAGAAAGACTATGAAAAACTACAGGATGTGAAACATTCACAATGTAATGTAATTGCATTACATTACATCGCTCTTGGCTGTATTCCAGATGTAGTAAGAGTAGTAGTTTTTTTTTTTTTTTTTTGCCAAGGTATAAGTGTATTTGAGCGCAAGGGCTACCTATTGCATCATTTATAAAGAGTTAACTTCGTCGTTACACTAGCACCAGGCACAAATGCGTCAATTTCTATTTCGGTTATTTTACATCACTCTTCTGCCTCTTGAGTTAATCGCGATAATACGGATGAATTATCAATTTATAAAATTGTGACGGGACAAACTCAGTGATACATTCATGCCTGACCAGAATTCGAATATGGAACATATGAGACCTCGCTTCGCTAAAAAGGCTGGCAGAAATGTATCGGAAAAGTGTAGGAGCACCAAGAACCGGTTTCACGCAGCACAGACGATGAAATCATTTACAGCGACTCGCTGTGGCAGTGTTGCTCGTCACCCCCTCCCCCTCGCTCGCAGATAGCCTAGCCTTCTCAGCACCCCACCTGCTGATTCGTTTCAGGCATATTCCGTCTGGAAAGTTTCTGGAACCCCTCCGCCTCCGCCTCCCCCCTTCCAACCATGGTTAATAAATGAGACCCTTTCACTTTCAAAACCCTTATCGCAAGAAAAAGCTGGCATCAATTTTACACCACCATACAATAAGATTTATGCGGGAAACATTTCCTAACATATTTTCTTGATTCGGACTAAGGGCAAATTAAAAATAGTCAAAGGAATTATACACAAGAGAATAAAATTACTGAAAATATGGAAAAGCGCGATACCGAAATCTGTAATGAGTGCGAATGGAAAATCGAGAAAAAAAAGTATGAAAATATTCGAATAACTAGATTAAGAGAAAAACTTATCACGGCTCGAACAATGCAAATGAAAAAAAAAAAACGGGAATACGAATTGAAATATATGACAATATGAAGTAGGCTGAAGGAAGCAAATTTTAATAAACGTGGAAAGAAAACATAATCAATGGAGCGCTGGTTCGATTCGCGACGGAAGCTCATATTTGTTGTTCGAATCCCACTCTACACTGTTTGTCCAGATGCATTTACACTTAAAACAAACTTCGTGGAACTTTTTCCAAATCAGATGTCACCAAAAATTTAAAAACAAAAATAATAACTGTGAAGGAAAAGTGCCGAAAGCGTTATTGCAAAATGAAAAAAAAAATCTTCACATATTCGTTCGGAAGTGGTAAAAGAATAATAAAAAACTCAAGCATAAATGTTAATAATACTTGTTATTATTACCAGAGACATTCTCAAAATAAACTTGTTGTCCGTTGAAATCAAATCAAGAGGAAAGCAAGATCTCCACCCGGTCGCTTGAATCTCTGGCTAGATTCAAGAGTTGGAAACACTCCGCTTCTCGCGAGCTGCTCTTCCTGGCGAAACTAGATGATATAAAATTCCGGGTTGCATAACCGTAAGGGGGGACGTTTCATTCGATTTTGAGTGTACACAATATAGTATTACCGATTGGTAGAGAGACGTGTGTATTTCGTTTTCGACGGAAACACGAAATGTGAAATAACAGCCTGTAACAAAGTTATTTTTTTTAGTTTTTGAAAATGCATTATTCCTGCCATATTTTGTCACGAATCAATGCGAAAACAAGCTCAAAATGCGAAATATACTCTTAAACATGAGTTAATTTGCAGACACAATACTTTCTGAATTCTGACTTATCCTGCGAGTTATGCAAAATCACTGAATATCTATTCTTCCTCCGGCAAAAACAATTTAGAGGCAAAATTTGATTCATTTACACAAGTATAACTTAATACTCTGATAACTAAATAGGTCTAAATGTGCTGTTATAAAGGAAATTCTTATTTTTCGTAATAAATTATAGTTATACAATCAAATTTGGGATTATATTTACCATTTTAACATCGAAATTCCATTTTATAAACCACTCCTTATCCCGAAATGTGACAATATTTTGAACCGAAATGCTGTTCTTTTATTCACCATTCCCATTCGATTGAGTTTCAATGTACAGTCAACTTTAAAGGTAATGGTAGGCAAATTGTCCACCACTATTTTCATTAATTTTTAATTCTACATCCTGTGTTGTTTTAAGGAATGAAACTATGTTTGGTTCGAAGCAGCAATTGTTCTCTGCTTATTGACGACATTATTTCAATTCATTGTAATCACATTTGTGTAATACAGACCGATGGTGGTGGACAATTCGCCTACTGTTTCTTTCGCCATTGGCTGTACAAGCGTGTTAACGCAAGGAAAACTTTCTAGGGGCGAGCAAGGAAAATGCACTATAAATTTGAAACAATATACTTGCGACCTACACTCAGATTAAAAATCTACCATTTCCCGCCAATGGAGAAAACAAGACACACAACCTGAGGATAAAACAGTATTGACCTGGCAACCCTTCGCAAGCAAGCCCACCGGATGTCCAATCGGAACAACGCCATCACCAGGCCTAGAATTCTTGGTATTTTCCAGCCACTAATTAATGTACTTTTTGCCCCTAAGAGTTATTTTTTTTATGTCTTCATTTGTTACATTCTGAAATTCCTCTGCCAAGCTCGTAATTTCACGCACAGATGCCTAGGTAACCCACCATCGAAGTCTGCCTGGTATTCAACTAGATACCAAATTTGATGTTTCGAAGTTAACGGACGAATGACGTGTTCAACCAAGAATGATCACAACATTGTCATTAACTGCCCACACGTTACATATGCATTCACGAAAATAACTGACCTTGTAAATATCGTAAGACACTCATACTGAAGTAAAAAAAGACACTGTAATAACATTGAGTGAACTTCTTCAGCTTTAGCAAACTAACAAATGTAACATCTGTCAAGAAAAGGAAATCTTGCATTTATCTACTGTCCAAGCCAGGTACATGCAGGTGAGTCAATCGGCGGCAGTGAACGACCATTGGTTGACTAGAGTTTAGGAGCATAATTTCATAATAATCTCAACACCACAATATTATTGCCATGTACTTTTATAATATACTGTTAATTCTACCTACAGGTGCATATTGCGTGTTTCATTAACACTGCGGTAAGTAAAGTTATACAAAAATATTTGTACGATTTCAAATTCAAGATTATGTAATATAACTCAGCTAAATCATCGCCCTCTTCCACGGATATCGTGAAATCGGCGTAGTTCAAGCTTCGGCCGCCGAAGCGCTGCTTCCGTGCACTTCCACACCACGGATCGTGCATGTTACACAAATAAAACCTTCTTGCTTTGAGGATTTTGTGTGCCTCTTACTCGACCCGGCAGCTGAGGAAGGCAGTTTGTAGTGTTTCCGTTGAAGGAATATTCGAAATGTTAGTAAACATAACTCTCAGGATAAATTACTTTTAATATTCAAGACACTTTGTGACATATGTTCTTGGTAAATGGTAAGATAAGTATAGCTATAACGAAATCGGAAAGTTACGATATTTGCAAGAGGAAGTCGATGGAGCCAGCATGTTCACACCATCCGCTTGGCGGCGCTAGTGATTGCACAGATGTGAGCAACGCATCCTAGAATCTGTCTTATCTGCCGGCGCATGCGCACAATATTGTGACGTCAAGCACCCGTTCTTACAACAGTCTCACTCACAACACAAGCCATAACCAACAGCGTGTTCTGACGTCAGTTGTTAAGTTAGGCTTGTTAGGTATACTTCTCTTAGCATAAATACAATGCCACTTTATCTTGGCTTGACCAAAAAAGGTATTATTTATGCCAAGAAAATTAAGCCTAACCTAACAACAAAGGCTTTCCAAGCTGACGTCAGAACACAATGTTGGTTGTTTTTTGTGTAGGAGTGAGATCTATTGTTGCAAGCCAACAAACTGATAAATAGCAGTTCAGTCCGTGACGTTGCATTATAGATTGCGGGCCTAACATCAACTGACAAGTAAACTAAGCTGTTTCTGTTCCGAATTGACTCCTTAGGAACACGGCGGGAGCCTCAACTTCCGAGTGAACCCTCGTACGACATTTCTAAGTACGACAGCATGCCTGCACGGCACTCAACCCAATTGCACCCCTTATATTATTATGCATACGAAGTTGAAAGGCCGGAAGACGAATTGGGCCGAATGCATAAACCGAAGCTGCGCTATTATCCAATTCTGCGGCAAGGTTCTTCCTGAAGAAAGAGAGAGAAAAAGGAAAGAATCCAGCTATAATTTGTGGCCGCCATTTTGCTAACGCTTGCGGGTTTTTCCCTTTCTTTTTCCCTCAGAAGAAATGAGAGAGAGGTAGGTGGGGGAGAGGGGCAAGAAAATGCATGGTGACATATTACCACCCCGCTCAACCACCTCCTCTCCTCCAAGAACCAACGTCCTCTCTAGTTAACCAGTACTCCTAGTGTACAGAAGAGGTTCGAGAAGGTGAAATACTTAGAACATAAGAAGAGGGGCGCGGGGGTGGGGTGGAGGGAGAAGCTAATCTACTTAAAATTCCCTTAAATGGCACTAATCTATCTCCGGCTGTCTGGAGAAGCCGAATGGATAAAAGGCAATCTATTGGGGCACTCTTTTCCCAGCTTCTTCTGGGATCCTGGCTGTTTTCTAGCAGGGTAAGCTCTGCTATATGTCATCCCCCTTCTTTCGGTGTTTAAAAAAGGGAAGAATAGCCTTTGTCGTCACCTCCATATACTTTAAGCGTCTCACAGACTGTCTGGCTACTGGAATACTGAACGGAAAACAGGAATGTCTCATAAAGTGGTCACGGAAGAGAATGAACTGCGTGTGTGGTCTGGTGTCGACAATAGCGTGGGGCGCCGTAAAGCGCCCAATGTGGATTGGACATTTCAAGTCGGTTGGAAGCACCTAACATGTGGAAAAAACATATTAGGATGGATTGATTTGCAATTTGTACTACAAATTTGCCAATTCAGGTGGTGTAGCGGTTAGCACAAGAAGTCTACAAATACATTACAAAAAACTGGAGATGGTAGAGTGCCGAAAAGCAACTGTCAATGTAGATGCCTTTAATGTATTATTTTTTGTCCATAAACAATAATTTACTATTCACTAAATATGGAATTCTATAAAACATGATACTCATGAAGTCTTTGCAAAAATCGTCTGAACAGTGAGCAATAATAATTAAATCTCAAATTGTTTTCAAATAAATAAACAGTATCGTTTGATCTACGTTGTTTCATGTATCAAACAAAGATGGATGTTGCTTGATCTTATCCGTAGGTTTCATATCAAGCTGCCACAACTCCACAAGTCCTCTGAAGTTTAACTATTAGGCTTGGCTTCAATGAATCAAGTTGGGTTAACGAAAATAATCGCAGTTACAAATCTTCACCACAGCTTGTTACATAACCGTGCTTATCTCACAAGTTGATGCCCAAAATCTCAATCTTCTTGTTGAAATATGAACATGAGTCGAGATTCCAAGTTGTTACGCGCAGGTAGCCCTCTTACTTCTCCAATCTTCTTGGTTGGTCACATCACACATAAACGTATTATAAGCAGATGTTGAACCGAGGCAGCAAACCTTCTCCGCTTTAAATTAGCGTCTCCAAGAAGTTCTCGTATCGTCCGATTGGAGGCGCCTGCTTTCACTTCTGGATCAAACTATCACACAACAGATGGCGCTGCTAATGTCAACTCAGTGCGAACGTAACGTCACAGGAGGCACTCCGAGGGATACGTGTTTGCTAAGAAAACGTCATGCGGACTGTGGCATTGGAGAAACTCAACGCTAAGCCGTGACTATGATTAAAGCGCCAGCAGTTCGGAAACAAAATGATGATGCTTATCGTACATCAATGTAAAGACTAGATTCCGGAGAATACCTGCTTTTTTACTCATTCCTCACAAATACGAGGCTAGTGAAGGTGGACATAGGCTTCTACGTCATGTCATCAACTGATGACGTCTTAAAAGAATTGTATAGGTACAACGAAAATGGATCATAAATAATGTTGGACGATATATTGCGATATTGAAAAAATATGGTCAAGGCGATATCAACTAGACGATTTCACGATACGGACAAAAAATTCGTATCGTATCGTCCGTGACGTTATTTTCTAAACGTTATATTCTCGATATCATATTTCCATGCCCGAAACACTATAAGGTCTGCAGTCAACCAAAAATGATGTGAATCTTTACAAATTGATGCTTTAATGGTTGAGAATAGGTACAACGTTCAAGAACGTTACTAAACTGCTAGGAACAGCCAACTCGCAATCTCTTGCAACTCGATCCAAGCCTCATTTCCTTAAGACTTCCTTAGTTCCTTGAGTCCCCTTCCACCTAGCTCTGGCATTGATGAACATCACTCGCGCTGCACTATAGGCCGTCTTCCATGTATCAGAGTCGACTCTCTCTCTTCTTCTTCTCTCCAGCTTCCTCCAGACTCTCTTTCCCCTTCGCCATCCTTCTTCTGGACCTACATCTGGTGGGGATTCAATTAACGCATGGAAAAGGCCGGGGGCGAGGGCACTCGCTCAGTGTCATTCATTGAGGTAAAATAACGCTATTTTCCTCCAAGGTTCGCGTTCGAGGAAAAGGGCTTTTTTCAACGTTGCCAACTCGATCCGCATCAAATTTCATTCCCAGAAGGAACCGCGCATAAATACGCAGCAATCCACACATCCTCAAAGTTATGCAACCCAATCAAACTTCTCTGAAATCCAGATTGTCTAGCTTGCAGGATACCCACTTCGTATTTTTATGTAATTCAGTGAAACTAATGTGAAAAATATATAGGTACTATTGATCTCTGCATCTGAAGTGTTTGAATTCGACATTGGATTGATTTTAATTCACTTTTCTGCCACTTTTGGCTAATCGCAAAGATGGGAGATGAATGATGAAGGGGCACTCACCAGGATCACTCATGCCCAGGTCGGGATTCGAACCCGAAACCACTGGTGTGTATTCGCTTTAAAAGACGTGGAGAAGCATTGGACAGAGTATTACACACAGTCTGGATTTTGAAAATTTTCCGATCGGGGATCTGTCGTTACTTCTTTAGAAATAAAAGGATTTTACACATACCCCATCCCCAAAGGCTAAGAAATTGCAACAAGGGATGAATCAATTCCTATTCCAGCGTAGCAAGCAAGATATATATGGTACTGTAATATGCATCAATTCGATTGCCCTATGAATAGTAGGGTCGAACGGTAAACTAAATTTATTTAATATGAAAAACATGTTCATAACGTAATTCTGCTACAAAACCAACTCAAAACGTTAGTTTCCGTATGTTTCGTTCATTATAATATTTTACTGTAGATTATAACTTTGTACTAGGTGCTCTTGACGCAATTATAGTCAACCAATGTCTGTTCACTAAACCTTATGGGCTCACCTGTTATTCACCCATCCTGATCAATGACAAAATCAGCATCTTATCCGTTCTATAGTGAAGTGTGTCCCTCTACACGAAGCATTAGGTGGGAAATGTAGTTGATTTGCAACACTGTGGCCCTAGATGTTCAGGTTCCTTTCTTTTTGATAGCAGTGTGGGAGTGTTTAGAAGAATTGAGTGGATTGGTTACGGACTGGGGAGGGGAGCGCTGTAAGTAAGAGGTCGGGGGGTTGAAGTTTGAAAGGATGTTGTATAAAGGACACGAGCAGAGCGTCTATTGTACACCAAAAGCTAGATACCGGACATTATGGGTTGGAAAACTGCCTCCAATAAATGGGATTTTCTGGGGGGAGCCATAATGTCTATAGACGACGAATTTCACCTTCAACTCCGCCAATAGATGGCATCACGTTCGCTGTGTAGGTTGATGCTTCTTCCCGCTTCCGTCGTATCCTCCCCTACTCCAACACCTATCACTTTCTTCGGTGATAAAAAAAAGAAAAATATGAAGAAGATACAAGATTGATTGCCTACGGGAGTATTCTTTCGCCATTACGAAGCCACCGTAATGTGTTCTTCTTTGAAGAAACGATCATAACGCCAGGAAACAGAAGACGATCGTGTATACAGGTTGAAATTCTATGTTCGTCTGTGTGAGGCAGTGTTGGTAGATCCGAGTCTCAGAAATTCCCTCTCAGAAGAGAAATTCCCTCACTTTTTGTATAAAAAATACCTTTAATTGCACAAGTTTTTAAAAGTGAATCAAATAATTAAATCAAAGCAAGAGAAGCAAAGTGAGAACACGGTATGGAAATTAAAAGCTTAAAGAGAAAAGGCTTTAGCATTTGTGAACATAAGACAGTGCCATTTACATTTCCACAAACCAACTCCAACTATATGAATCGTACAACATAGCAAAAATATCAAATTTCTACATTTTGTAACATTTATATCCAGAATAAAAGATACCAAAGACACAAAATCAACATACAATTCAGAAACCATGAGTATAAATCGCGAAATTATTCAACTTAGGAAAACAACTGAACAACGATTTAAAAAAAGGTATCATCCTTTTATTTAAAACGTTAATTTATGTACCTAAAGTAATAATTATTTACTATTTCAGTATAAAAGGTCTAACAAGATTTGAGTCCGCTTAATTTACTATCAGAGTCTGGACCTACAACTTCAAGTGGTATACGAACCACTAAAATGAGTCCACAATGAGTCCTTACCGGGAATCCAGGGGGGGGGGGTTGATGGGGTTTATAACCCCCCTTTCGACCAGTATTCCTAAGAAAAGAACTCAAAGCTAGGAAAATATGACAAAATGAGGGCTGACTACCAAGAAAAAGTATACATAACCCCTCCCTTTCGAAAATCCTGGGCACGCCACTGCAAGGTATAATGTTAATAAATACGCTATTCAGAAGGCAAAGGCTGTAATTGTACTTTGAAGTTCTCAGCAGTTATTTGTTAAAAACAAACCAGTAAATATATATAGGAAGTTAGTTCTATTATCATATCATAGAATTTAAATTATTCCAAACTTCTTATCGTACTACAAATGGCCCAAACTAAGTTCTTTGACTTAAGTAGTTGTACAAATCCTTTCGAATGTGTACATGCAATACATATTGGGGAACTACAAGAAAACACGCAGAAGGAAGTGTTTCCAGCTTTTAAGTTCATCTAGCAGAAATTTCCCATTTTTGTACCAAAATATCCCTTTGGAGATATATCCCCCCCACTGCGCGCTCGAGGCTACGGTTAAGAAAAAGGAGGGGTTATTTCATCCCCTTCCCCACAACAGAGAAGAAAAAGGGCAGGAAAAATTTAGCAGAAAATTGTCCACAGAATTGAGCAGACCTTCAGTTCAACAGTCGCCGTAATGTGCATTTTCTATACAGCGCGGTAGATCCCAGATCCTGCCCTCGCGCGCACACAGGCTCAAAACCTTGATCTTTCTTCTTCTTCCTTAAAGGAAAGAGGAAGCTCATAATTTCTAGAAGCCCCATCTCTCATAAAATATGTATTTGTTAAGAGCCATCGAGGGAGTGTTGTGGATGGTATAACGCTCTTGCTGATACGACCAGAATGGAATGGCATTATGTCAAGATAAGTGCATTAGATAGCGCGAACAATGAGGTGAATCAGAGGGGGAAGAATGATAAGAGGTCACATCGAGAATGATGTGGGGGGGGGGGGGACTGAGGGAACGTTTGTAAAGAGCATATCGATTCTATACCTATTGAATTCTTATTAATAGCAACTTCTTGAGAGATTGTGGATTACTACCGTGGACGTGCGGTCTAAGGCGCTGTGCTTTGGGCTCCGCGGGACGGCATGGGTTCGAGTCCGCCTGGGCTCTCGGCAGTGATGTGCCATAGACTATAAGTTTACGTCTACATGGGTTGTCTACGCGTAATCTACACGAAGATTACATTGCCTTATAGTTTACATACTCTACCGTAGAGAATATAAACAGGGAAGTAAGAAATCCAAGTGTTGAAAGAGAAAGTATTGTTTTCTTCAAACATGATGATAATCTGGGCCTATAACCAACTTAAAACCATCCGACGTAATGAAAGTTATCGAATTTTCAGAAACGAGGGGAAAAGGGACTACCGGAAGAAAAACAAATGACAGCCATAGTGAAAACTGACATTATTTCTTACACTGACAAAAGGGAAGGCTAAAAATATATATTTTTTGTCTTATTACTGCTTAGGACAGTGCATGTGTCTTTAAAACAGATTTTTCCACGTGTGAAATGGTGGAAATACAAATAAAACAAATCTTGTCATTCTACGGACATCGCATTTTTTGGGGTATGTATCGGCAAGTTTATTTTGCAATTCAGTTAATACCTAATGAATTGTTTGAGGAAATTGGGGAGCTACGAGTGAGTAGCGTAACCCGGTACCGGAAATATATAACGACTGAGGGTTCGACGTGCTGACCCCACCGGTTGAAGAATTCCACACACTAGGCCCATCAAGGGCTATCGAGCCACGGGTTATTATTATTTTTATTTTATGAGAACCCATGACGCACAAGAAAGCATATTGCAACTGTCCTGCAATCGGTCAAAAGGAAGGAAATCATACATATTTTCTCAGCTGCTTGCTATCAACAAAGTGTCTACATACAGGTGCGACAATTACTAGAAATGAAAGGGCATTGGTTAACAAAATTTACGATTTGGGGGATCGCAAGCATGACCACTCTTTCGATTTTCATTAAATTCCTTAGAAGTAAGGAAAGGGACAATTTAAACAATAAAAATCCGAAGGAAAAAAAGCCATTTACATAGCTTCAGAGAACGAAGGCGGTCTTCTGCGATTTTATTTAGAGTTGGTTGAGCAGCCGTTGTGCTGACATGTTTTGGTTTATAGTCCAGATCTAGGTTGTTACTAACTTAAAGCGATATGTAAGGTCAATTTTCAACTTTTTTAGGTTAATTACGAAGATAAAACTGAATATATATAATATTAATAAATGGAGAAGTACAAAGCACCACATATACAAAGGCCGAACTTGATCGTTGAACATTAGTTAATAAAATTGGAAACGGATTTATATGTAGTAAAAATATGCTAAATATGTAGTTATTTTCACCAAAATATGGACTTAAATATGAACGTAAAATTGTAGAAATTTACCTTCTTAATAATATAAGACATTACTCGAACTACATAAAATACAGTACTATTACATTGATATTAATTGTAAAAAACACAATGTGTTTTCATTTTTCGTCTCCAATACAATGAACATCATCATCTTGTTGTAAGTGTTAGAACATTGACTAGAACTGCGTTTAAAACTAACTTCTTACAGTTCAAACAATGAAAGGGAAAGGTTACTTTTTTATTCTTGAACTACAATTACATTTGACCTTTTTAATTGTACAAAAGGAATCGCCCATTGTGAATCATGTTCATTATTATTGGCCTGTGTGATGTTTATTCTTTCTTCACTTCGCAGTGAATCTAGTGCGATGAGCGACAAGTATATTCAAATACTTGGCTTATTTGTTAATAGGTGGCACCACGAACGTTGACGATTGCAGTGGCAGTTATGCGAACTTCGTGGAGAGGCTTGGCCTGGGAATTGGTCATGGACCTTTGATCACGAAAATTAACGGAAAAATCCGAAGCATTGCGATTAAAAGATCGTATAAGGTGTAGTTTTTAACAGGATTCACTAATAAAATTCTATTTTTACTATATTTTCAGGTTGATTTCGTTCCATGGGCCGTCAGAAGGGCAACTAGATGGCCAAGGAAGAAATGGGGGAGAACCGACAGCTAGCTTCATGAAACAAACACACCAATCCAGATGAGAGACGAATCACATTGAAGCAAATAAAATTATGGAATATTGTACATAATCAAAACTTATTATTTCAAATCATTTGAGAACAATTGAATCCATGCAATTATAAATATACTTACAGATACTGGAAATACATCGTCAGTTGTTCACAGATACAAATGTTGCTTTCGACTTACCTGTAAATAATGAGAAAAAAATTGATTAGTAATATGTTAATGTACAAACAACGGCTTTGTGATTTTCAAATACACATTAACTAATAGGCTATATATTAAGTACAAATTACAAAAAATACATCACAATTATTATTATGAACATACGTAATAAAAACAATAACAACAATAATATAACAATAACAACGCACATTCACGGAGACGAGACGATTTCAGTTTCATCTCGAGAATGAGACGCTCGGATTCTCGCCTCGGTCTCGAACGCAAATAGTGTTGTCTCATGGAAATGCTGTCTCGTCTCGAAAATATTATATTGTCTCGGGGCACATGGTCAATCTCGTCTCGTCTCGAATTTTTAAAAGCCTGTCCCGTCTCGTCCCGTGGACAACACTAAACGCAAAGTGTAGATTTCATCTCGGTGTGTCACAAACTAAAAATATAAGTTTTGTTTATTAAACAAATCATATAACCAATCAGCAATTAATAAGGACTAATCAGAGGTACTGAGCAAGTCTTAATTTTTTAAAGCACTTACTTTTCCAAACCATGTACAAATCTCAAAATATATCAACTGACATGTAAATGCATCAGCTGAAACAAACGAACAAAAAATGCATGAAGTCTGTATCTCGGGGTGGCTGTCTGATTTAAAGGAGAACTATAGCCTGTCCCTCGAATCTCTGGAGTAGCACGCGCTGCTGTAAAAGCTGTTGGCCGCAGCGTTCAATGGTCGAGCCTTCTCGAGTCACCAGAGATTCCTGGGACCAGGCCCGTAGTCAGAATTTTATTTCGAGGGGGGGGGGGGCCTCATCACATATCAGCACAGACGTCGCCAGAAATATTTGTAGAGGAGGTCAGGCCATAGATAAAACATGATTAGTACAAATAATAATGACAATGATAATTATTGTTATTTTCCAATAATAACTATTAGGAAGTTATTAAAAATATACAAACTTCAATCCAAATTTATTGTTATTATTACATAAGTGGAGAGGCGTTGCTACTTGATCCACCGTATCAGTGAATATTTAACACAATGATTGCACAAGATTTTTTCTTATATTTTGTACAGTTAGTGTGCTGAAAATCATAGTTACTGTATTTTGTTATTAACGTTTACACAATCTTCAAAAAAGGCTTCAACAGCTACTGGTAAATTTTTTTCAAAGTTTATATTCTATGATCTCTTATAAAGAAAACTATAAGTTTTGGAAGCTGTGGATGCATTTATTCTTTGGATTAGATGGTAGAATATAAAAATATAATCTGGTTCCTCTATTATACACTAAACGTTTTTCGATGTAATGCAGTTTTTACTGTAGTTAGTACTTTATTTCTGTTATTAACAATAAAAATAAGATTTAAATTAGATGTTTATAAGATTTCGGGGAGGGCTAAGGGGACAAGGCCCCCCTGCCGCTGGCTACGTGCCTGCCCGGGACAGAGTATAGAAAAGAATTTGAAATTCGAGAGGAGCTACATAGTGTCAATCTTTCGTTTCGTCTCTGTCTTCAAATTGTGTGATCTCATGAAATGAAAGAAAGAAACCTATCAGATTGAACAGTATCGCAACCCCACCCCTCCAAAACATCCTACTATTTCCCCTCGCGGAGGTTTCATCAATTCAAACCCCCGCCCACCGGTCTTACGGCCAGCCAGCCAGCCCCATGAATCGGAACCTGTCTTTAGGGTGAAGCGTCAGTTGCACCTTGCGAGACGAACCGCGTAGGATTACTCATCAAAGACGCATTGGAGAGATGGGGGCTGGGGCCCGCTCCGGCCCCTGCGCCCAGAGCTCTTCTCAAACGGAGAGGGGGAGAGGCAATTGAGGGATGGTGGACGAGAGGAGGAAAGAAATTAAAGACGGGCGACGGATGGGGAGAAATCTTCAAAGTGGTTAGACGTGGATTTTTGGGCGACCTTAGTCTTCTCGATTACTGCAATTGAAATTACTCAATCGATTCTCGATTCTCGATACGAGAAGTATCGAAATATTGAGCACAAACAACATATAGTACAGCGTGCCATTTCGAAAGAAAAAACATACATATACACATATACTGAATGTATGGAACCACGCACCACACGTTCACAATTGGCACTAATGAATGTAATGCCGCCGAACGAACCGATGTCCATTCACAGCACAGAATGTTTTTCCGATTCCGTGCTCGTAGCGAACACCGGAAGGAAAGGATTTGCACCTGCGTGCTGTTAGCGAACACACAAACTTGCTCTGTCTTGTTTGTCCTTGAAAGTGGTCAACATGCAAGTGTTGCCAGTGATATCTTATAATCATTTTGTGTTTGAAATTAGCTAAATGAAGGATCCTCAACAATTTAGGTTAACTACATGAAAGTTTTTGTTAAAATATTGATATATTTCAGCTTCATTAAAATGAAATTTTACATAGGAAACTTTACTTTTTTGTAACAACTTCCTAAGACATTTTTAAATGTTGTTATCAATTTTCAGTTGTTCCAAAGCTGTTTTCATCCGGGTGTCGATGTTCATGTAAGTCTTCTTCCTTTTACCGCTAGAAACTCCAAGTTCTCCCTGCCTAACGTGGAACATGGCTGAATGCCTACGTTGTTATAGGTCAGGCTAGCTATGTTTAGTTCTCTTAGCCTAAATAATAAATTTTCATTGTATTTATGCTAATGGAACCTAACCTAACCTCGTAGGCATTCCTCGTCTGACGCCAGAACACAAGGTAGCTAAACTGTTATGCGACAAGGAAGACCCGATTGAAGAATGATCAGGGGTGGGGTCGGGTCAAGAGGCACCAGCCACTTAGGTGATTCTCCACGCAAGTTGGCTTATCACTGGCAACACTTGCATGCTGACCAGATTCAAGGACAAATAAGACAGGTCAAGTTTGCGTGTTCGCTAACAGCACGCACCTGCAAATCCTTCCGTAACTGTGTTCGCTAAGAGCACGTGTTCGATACGAGCACGTTCGCTAACGGTACGGCACCGCTTTTCCTGTTTCAATGCTGGCTGCTTGCATGAGGAGGGGATTTCATTGTTGCCGGTTCTTGCCCAAGAAGCAGTCCTAATTGGTTGTTTGATAGCGAGTTCCTTCGTAGGTAAACGAAACAGAGGGTCACTGTCTTAATGGCAGTCTCCGCGGCAGAAGCTAGGCCGTCACGGCTATAACTTTGTTGATTGATTTTTTTACTTCGCTTTTCTGCCACTTTTGGCTAATCGCGAAGATGAGGATGAGTGATGAAGGGACACTCACAAATAACACCCATGCCCAGGCCAGGATTCGAAACCGGCAACCCTGTCGTCGTAGCGCGGTGTGCTAACCACTCCGCCACGAATTTTGAAAGTAATAGACAGACAATAACAGCTGCAAAAAGTGAAACAATAGTTATTAAACGAACTATAACCTTAACATTTTCACTTTAAATACAGCATGTAAACTACAATCAGATTGATACCCTTGGTATCTTGAGAAATTTCCAGATATCCTCGAACGAAAACGAGACGACACTCTCGGGCAGTAATTCTCGGCCTCGTCTCGAAGAGAAACCAAAGCTTCCGCGGAGAACCGAACTCGGTACCAAGCGCGCTAACAATAAGACCATACGAAAGAGTTCGACGTGAAAAAAATGTTCCATCCATCGTCGGTTTGCAACACTGCTCGACGATTTGGAGTTGTAATCCCGCAGTTGGCACCACTGATTATGTGCACGATTTCTTGAACAATGCTAATGGTAATGACTTAAATAGAAACATAAATCTCCTTTCTTACGTACCTTCCTCTTTTGGCAAATGTTAATTCAACAAGCACGAACTTTGCGTGTCTAATTTGTAGCAACGGTTGCGATTGTAGAGATGCCAGAAAGATGCAAGGGAAACGATTATGAACCTAATGATTTCCGTTTTGAAGAGATAGTGATGATGGGAACGCCACGATGAGATCGGGACAGTTCTTGTTCCAGACGAAATACCTACATCTTGAACCTTCCTTGCCTCATTCCTTTAACCGAACGAGATAGAGATCGTAGAGTCATCTGGAGTGGTGTCCGACGAGAAACAAACCGAATCTCTCTGACGAAGTTATGCCTATCAACCGTGAAATAGCCTGTTATTTGTGGCAAAGGAACCACGTGATCTACTTACACAGTTGCCTCTCATTGAACGAAGCAGGTCGCTAGCATAAATAGTTAGGCATTCAATTAGCCTCAATAAAAGACGATTGGTTTTAATTTTTACGCCACTCTATCACATCTATCTCATTGCCACAACATTGTATAATGGGGTACTCACTGCAGTAAGAATTGTGGTACAGTGGGATGCATAAGTATTACCAAGCAAATTGTCCATTAAATGTTCATGCACTTTATTTTATCCAATGAACGTCAAATATCAAAACAAAACGCCAAACAAGCTGCGGACAACTTCAGCACCAGCATACATAAAAAATCTATTCCTTAAAAATAACCATGGACAACTTGCCGAGCAATGCTTGTGTAAAAAGTAAGTTTTATTTGTCATTTAAGAAAGAATATATCTCATTAACACTATTACTTTCATAATATGTATTGTGGAATAGACTGAAGTATATTAATGTGTAATTTAAGAAAGTAAAATAACGAACACAAATCTTCACTCACACAGAATTCGATTCTAATGTCATAGTGCACTCGCTAACAACTCCGCCAGCAGAGAGTACCAAAAGTGTTCAAATCGTGTTCCATACTATGCCGAAATTGCTCTAAGTATGTACGATTTGTTGTTTTAAGATCACTTTATGCACAGATAGGCTAACCAGGACTGGAACTACAGTTTAAAGTGGCATTTGAACCACTGAGCCATGTGATTCCACCGGGTATCGAACCCTGGGCCTCTAACCTATGTACGAAAATGTTAGAGTTTGTTCTGCTTCAAAATAGTTTTGCGCCTCGGCACAGACGGCAGCACTTGCTATATGATACGCTTAGTTGAAGAATGTTACTCATTACTTTGGTTGTGACCAACACCTTCGAATCAACAAGGCCTGCGCAGTCTCTCTTTGTTGACAAGCTACGTCATCAGCGGTAGGTCATAGATCACAACGCGATATGTGCGTTATAGTCGCAATTGTGTGTTACATAGGTAGAAATTAGCTTGAACGTAGTAGCCTAGCTCTAGTCTGCGCGGAGAAAGTGAAAAAACAACATACATTAGCGACTGTATTGCTGATATCGCGTAGTGATCCACTACCGATGACGTCATGGTCATGCAAACAGAGTGCGCAGGCCTTTGCATGTAAGAAGGCACAATCCTGAACACACGCAGCCACAAATTGTTCAGTTTTTATAGTCTATCTCACTCGCCACCTTCCATGCAATGAAAAAATCACACAGGAAACCCTACACGAGTGCCACAAGCAGAAACTCGCTCATGAAAACAAATACGATGGCACAGGAAAGCAGTAAACGGCAAGTTTGTATGTGAGGGAGAGGGAGGCACTTCCGGTGCGAGAAGGGAAGTTTTCGGACTGAGCAAAGAAGAGCAAAATTTAGTCTCGGCCGCGAACGAATTTATCGCTTGACTGGAGCCATAAATCCAAAAACTCGAGATACGAAAAAAAAGAGAACTTTTTAAATTGTAAAACTTGATTCGGAATGACTTTCGTCTTTTTCTTGTTCAACCATTCTTCTTGTTCTCCTCTCCCCCTTCCGCCCACAATCTCGATTCCCGCGTCCCCCTTCCGATCCTCAGGAAACCAGATCCCCTCCCCTCCCGGTTCCCTCAAAGTACCCTATAAGCAAACACATATCTGTCCGCTTGTCTCGCGAGGCACCCCGCTGGGAATTATAAACTTTTGAGAACAACTCGATGAGCCTTCTTTAGTTTGGTGTCTTTGGCGCCAACCCATGGTACAGCTAACTAACTTCTGAGGCAAGGCAATAAAAAAGAGGACAGAAAAAAAGGGGGACAAAAATAGTTTAGAAGAGAGAAAAACGAACAAGAAACAACGAGTCAATATAGCTGTGTGAAGGATATCTTGGAGTATCACCACCTACAGTAGGATAAGCAGCTACCGCTTTTAACACAATATCTTTTTTTTTAGCAGAGACATCTGGTGGATGGAAGACAACCCCGTCGCCAACAGAACATTGACGTAATATGTAGTAACGCAGCTCGCATCACCAGGAATATTTGAAGAGGGGATCAGTGCGTTGTTATAAAATTATTTATGTAGTATTGGTAGTATAATTTATTATTATTATTATGTAATTGTCTTATGATAGGGAAAAGGTCAGCAAGTGAATTCTATTTATCAATAAATATTATTCTCCCCACGGGGACACTTCTGGATTTCAACAAGCCCATTGACTTTCAATTGTATCATTACAACCCAGAAATGTCTGATACTGTACAATAAAGAATCTTACAAATGCATTTTCCCTTTGTATTGCAACATGCTCAGGGGTTTCTATAACATTATTAAACAAGAATGTCTAAGTTGACTGAAAATGAACCCATTTGTTAGAACTTACAAAGATAACTCCTATGACATCCAACACACTAAATGCTCTCATATAATACCTTTTGGAAATATATTATTACTGCATCGAAAGTAGCAATAGTAATATATTTTCACGAAACGTCAAAGTTAATAGGTACTTGTGTTGTTTGGGGAATAATAGTTTGTTTTTTTCTATATTTTTCAGAACGTGCACCAATCTGGTGAGGAAGGAAGGGAACTTCTTGAAGAAATTGGAGAGGGGGAGTTTGATGTAAGATATGCAGAGAACACAACCTTAGGCCCGCGACAACAAAAAATTCACACACATACAGTAACTAGCATAGACAACACGAGCATTATACCTGGACGATTGATTGAGTTGGTGTTTTAAGTTCACTTCATGCACAGTAAAGCTAATCGGGACTGGACCTACAGTTTTAAAGTGGGCTCCGAAGCACTATGTGGCTCCACCGTGTATCGAACCCGGGACCCCTTGATTGACGCTACCCCTGTGCCAGCGGGGAGGCCACGTAAAGTATTTATATTCCTTTTCCGGAATGTCTGGAGTAAGAGAACGCGAACGCGTCCTAAGCGATTCTGGTCCTTCGTAAGAAATAAAAAACGACCATCATACGCACAACTTATCTGTAATGAAAATCAAGAACTCGACAGCAACAACTCAATTGCCGAAGCGTTTGCGAAACACTTTCACTCTGTTTACGTACAGGAACCGTCTTGTTACGAACCACCAACCCCTCTGTCTGAAACCGACGCCCTTTTATCTTCTCTAAATTTACAGGATATATCAATGGCTGAAGTAGAAGCAGCAATAAAGAACCTTAAACCTAAAAAAACGGCAGGGCCTGATCTTATCCCCCCCTACGTAATCAAGGGGTGTGGTGAAAGTCTAAAATATCCGCTACATATACTCTTCAACCTTGTAATACAAACATCGAGATTTCCAGATAAATGGAAATTATCCCAAATTTGTCCCATACCAAAAACATCTGATAAATCTCAAATTTCAAACTACAGACCAATTGCGATACTCTCTGCGCCAGCTAAACTATTAGAACAGATTCTTTATAAACACTTTTTTGCTCACGTAAAACCAATTCTCTCCTTGCACCAGCACGGATTCGTACCAAAGAGATCTGTCGTGACGAACCTCGTAGAAATTTCAAACTTCATTTCCACTGAACTTGACAACAGAGGTCAGGTAGACGTTATATACACAGATTTCTGCAAAGCGTTCGACACTGTAAACCATGATATTCTCTTGAAAAAATTAGCATTTTGTAACTTCTCCTCCTCCCTCGTAGATTTAATGTGCTCGTATCTCAAAAACAGAAAACAATACGTAAATTATCAAGGTTGCTGCTCCGATGAATTTGTAGCTGGCTCAGGCGTACCTCAAGGTTCTAATCTTGGTCCCTTGTTGTATTTAATATTAATTAATGACCTACCAAAACAGCTTAGAAATTCCGAGAAACTCTTATTCGCTGACGATTTAAAATTCTATAGAAGCATCCACAATGAAGATGATTCCATTAAATTACAAGAGGATATCGAAAATCTCAACGCATGGTGTAAAGCAAATAAAGTTAATCTTAACCATAAGAAATGCAGGGCCGTAACATTTACCCGATTGAAATCCCCAATACACTATAACTACGAAATAGCACACACACAGTTAGACAGGGCAAACTCAATAACAGATCTTGGTGTAGTGTTCGATGATAAATTATCGTTTCAGTTGCATATCACAAAGACTGTTAATGACGCGCATAGAAAACTGGGGTTCATTATGAGAACTGCAAAAGAATTCAATGAAAAAAAAGCGTTGTTATCATTATTTAACCTATATGTTAGGCCCAAATTAGAATACGCATCTATAGTGTGGAGTCCACAAACCAGTAAACAAATAGATCTTATTGAAAAAGTTCAAAATAAGTTCACTCGCTATATAGTTTTTAGGATAGATGGTGCATATCCAAAGATGACACCTTATAACGAATTACTAATTAAATTACACATTACCTCCCTTGCAAACAGAAGAACCATACATCAGCTCCTTTTTCTTTTCAAACTTCTTAACGACAAATTCGATTCTTCCTCTCTGCTTTCAAAAATAGCTTTCTATGTCCCCCATCCAAAGTTGCGATCAAGAAAGCAACTCTTTGCAATTTCCCGCACCCGTACAAAATCCGCAGAAATGGCTCCCCTGCGAAGAATGTGTAGCTTGTATAATGAATGGTTAGAGAGGGGCATACACTTGGACATATATGCTAAATTTTCTGAGTATAAACGCTATTTAATGGACAACATTCTTGCTTAATTTTTTAATTTTTTTTATTATTATTATTACTATTATTATTATTTTTACCTTCTTTATGTGTATATATATACCCATACATATATTATTATTATTAATTGTGTAAGGTTTGATTCATTTTTTATCCACGGTAATGTTTAAGGACGATATATATAACCCCTATATGTATTTTTTTTAATATCTGAAATGTGTATAAATATTATTTTGATGTGTATAAATCCTATGTAAGACATTTACTGTGCACTGTAAAAGGGCAGATGCCTGTTGTACACAGGATAATAAATAAATAAATAAATAAATAAATAAATAAGCGCACTATGCGGCTGTGTGCCTTGTCCAATGAACGCGCGGAGGGGAGGGGTCCCGCGGGAGGGGAAAAGGAATATAGTTACGACAGCCTGACTACTAGTGCTATTCTATTACTAAAATACACTTCTTTTTAGCTGTACTGAACACTTTACTTGATTCTTTTTCTTCATCTAATGGAAACGGGACCTTCCCGATGGCGTAGTGGTAACATAACGTCGTCGCCGGAGTCCCGGGTTCGATACACGGTGGACGCACATTACACAGTGATTCGGATCCCACCTTAAACAGTAGGTCCAGTCCCGATAAGCCTGCCTGTGCATAAACTAGACTTAAAACAACAATTTCAATCAAAATTCTAAAAAATTCAAAATTCGCGCGCTGCAACTAGTAGCGAAAGTAACTTGGAACCAGCTAAAGTAACGATTTACTAAGAAAATACATTCTCTTTCCTCGCCTCATCGAACATGTTGCAGCATGGTGACAGAGTGCAAACTTCTTTTTCCAAATCCCCCAAATGTTGACCATTATCCCCCACCCCCTTAGGGCACCCCTGTGGACGACGGCAAAAAGTTACGTGGCACAGGAGAAGTTGTGTCGTCCCGAACGTGACGTAGGGAACCCAGCACGACACAAACATGCGACACCAACTTCAAGCCTATTGTCACCCGCAAAGGCGTACAGGAGGCATGTCTACGCAAAATGGGGGAGGGGGCATCGCAGGAGCGGGAAGGGGAGTGTCAGGATAATTTGCAACACCCTCTCTTCTTACCATCCCCAACCCTTTCATTGCCCCCCGCCCCCCCTCAGCCGTCCCTTCATTCTTTCAACTTCAGAATGGATGGTGCGGAGTTATTAGCCCCATCCGGGCAGTGGCCCCCCCTCCCCCCTCAATATGGCCGTTCTAATTAACGTAACTAATACTGCGCTAAGGAGATTAATATGCAATAATTTACAACCTTCTCGGGAACGCTGATTAACTGTCTTCATTTCGAAACCATCTTTTTTCTCTCGTTTTGGGAATTAATTAAAAAAAAGGGGGGAAAGAAAAAAACGGGACAAGAAGAACTGAAAAAGGATTAGGAGGAGAATAACGGATTGGCGGAGGCTTTAGCCCAGCTGTGGGGGCCAATGAAAATGAAGAAGGGGCATCTGTAAGTTTCGGACGAAAGCCAAAAGTGTTAGGCAATTTATGGTACGCTTGCAGAAGTCGTACGAAAGTGGTAAAAGTAGCTGTTTTTGCATCGTGATCCATACTGCTTGTCTATCTCACCCGATTAACCCTTAGTGGTGGAGACACATGATGGTTAGGAAACTGTAGGTCCACTCCCGATTAGCCTTAGTGTGCATAAGGTGACTTGAAACACCGAATCAACCAACCAATCAGATTAACCCTTAGGGCTCATCTACACGAGCATTTTTTACGCAGCAGTTCTAACCAAGGTTGGTGGATTCATAAATCAAGATTTAAATTAGTTGAGTTTTTAAAAAATAATTTATGGACTAATGCACGTAAGGATTTTGAAGATACCAGAATCACTTCTGATGAAAGTACATTAATCTCGTAGAGTCCGAGTGCATTCGGAACATCTCCAGCTGACTGCGCGAGTCTAGCCAGTGAGTCTACGAGCAGTGTACAGCGTGAGCAATAGAGTTAGCTATAGGCGCAGAGTAGAGATGACGTCAGCGGTTCACTTCTTGATTGGAGGCGTCGGGAGTTATGACTCGCTCCCAAGGTGCAAGCGCAGAACGGCCAGAGCTGTTACGGAAATAATCTCACTCTAATCATTTAATGGTCTTTATTAGGCTCTAAGAAAGGAAAAGAAAGGAAACAAAATAGTTATAGGGTGACGCTCATACGAAAGAAAATGTAAAATATAGATCGTAAACACACACAAGTTTTTCTTGATTTAAAATTCAATAATATTTATAGGCAAAAATAGCGAACACTTTGTATAATTAAACTGTAAACAAACGTGGCAGCTGATATTTTGCCAAACTATCATTAAAAAATTGTCAAAATTAATCTACAAAGACTAAATATAAGTTACAATTACAGAGTACATCTAGAATGTTCTATTTTCATTGGAAGAAAGGTTACTGATATTATTATAGTTTCATTAACACACTCAACAAACATTTCCTTAGTAGGTTCATATGTATAGTATGAGACACAGAGAAATGTATATTTACATAAAATTTTATAATTTGCTTTAACCAAACTGTTCAAATATTTTACAGTGCCGTTTACTAGGAAAAGCATTTGTATAAAGAACATGTCTCTATATGCATGGTGCCAAAAACACACAAGCAATTTTAAGCGTTTTTTTAAAATCAAAAAATCGATTTAAATTTTTAAAAAATCATCAAAAATTTGATTTTTATCCATCCTGGTTCTGACGCTGCTAGTGTTGCCCACGGGACGAGACGGGACAGGCTTTTAAAAATTCGAGACGAGACGAGATTGACCATGTGTCATAAGACAAACGAATATTTTCGAGACGGGACAGCATTTCCACGAGACGAGACAGGCCAAAGTCTCGTCTCGTGGGCAACACTAGACGCTGCGTTGCATGGACAATTAAAGTGACCGTGTAGATCCGCCCTAAGGTGCAAATGTGTTTTCTTAATCCACGTTATGCTCAGGTATGACCACTGGTTAGGAATCGAACTCAGGACCCTTTCATTATGAAGCGACAACCACCGACAACGTAAAATCCTCTGGAAACTTACCGCAGCGCCATCATACGTGCCCTCGGAAAATAAGCGAACTACAAGCTTACACTACCGGGTGTTTCATAAATAATTGAGGGGTTGCAAAAATTTATTGCAGGAACTTTCGTTAATGAAACCAGACCTGAAAGAACGCAAACAGTTTGTTCGTGCATGTTTGTTTAGCTGAGAGTTCATATCCTTGCCGCTAGGCGACTCTCAAATCACCCACATCACTGACAGTGTTTTGTGCAAATGTTTTGGTCCCCAAGATCACCGGACCTTACACCGTGCGACTTCTTTTTGTGGGGTTTCATCAAATACAGGGTATTCGTCCCACCGATGGCGCGTGATATCGCAGCCCTAAGGGAGCGTATCATCGCAGCGATGGACATATCGACAGGCCCATGTTGATGCGAGTGTGACAAGAACTAACACCAGGTATAGCACCACTCCTTCCGGGCAAGAGCTACAAATATGGCGGCCAAAGCGAACATGCCCTGCCTGTCCTCGCGGCGTATTGGTTAGCGTAACGCAGCTAGAAGTCCAAGGTTCGAACACTCTGGGCAAGAATGGTTGAAAAAAATATTACATACTTCTATTTAACGCCGTAATTCGGCCACTTTCGTCAGTCGCGGCGGTAGGGAAGCGTGTTCAGGGAGGGTTGACTTACAATTTCAACACAGGGTTCGAATCTTGTCCTGGCACGGGTGCATCTCTTTAATCAGTTTCACTAATCATCATTCCGATTAAACACCACTCCCCTGTTATTACATGGAAAGATGATACTATTAATATCTCGGAACTATTTCAATACTTGTCTTCCAAAACATTATTAAAAGGACTAAGGTTCGATTCCACATGGATGCCACCATTTTGAACTTCCTATCCATTATCATTCTCATCAACGCACAAGCACACAGAACTCGAAATGCATCAAATTAAAGTTGGCGCATCATAATTTTGGTTTCTTTTTAAACGATAATGTCCGATCTGTTCAACTGGTGCATTTCTGTGTGCGCACCAAAAGTGCATCATTAGCAGATTATGTACTTCATTGTGAAATTGGTGTCAAAATATTGACATACTTTTCCTTGCCTTTGTGTGTGTCCTCCAGACGTAGATAACCCGTGTAAATGAGAAAAAAATCCTGAAATCTTGGGTACCAGGTAGATTGAAAGAGAAAAAAAGGAGACCTAGCCAGGGGCAACACAAGAGTGGACATTTTGCATCGTCAAGAAGCCTCTGACAAGAAAGAGTCGTAAAAAAAGGACAGTCACCACACCGGAGGAAATCTTGTCCCTTTTTACCAACCCCCCATAAACTTAACTTTTCATGGAAGGGTCAGTGACATGGATGGTGAAACCGTAGCTAAAACTCCACCAAGGTTGGCATCAATATCTTCCTTTTTTTATGGCGTCCTAAAACATGGGAAACCATTCTTTCCAAAACTTTCACGCATCCGGGAAGAAACTTGGCCATTGATGAGCTAAACCCCTTGTCCATCCTGTGTCAATCTTGTCCACACTTTCACCCTATTCCCCCTTGGGGTGAAGTGTCAAAAAATCCGCACAATGAGGAACGTTTTCTTAGGTTTAGTTTCCATAGTGTTCTGATGCGACTGGGAGCATCTCGGAGCGTGGTGAGTACTTGCAATTTTCATTCCTGATGTAAAATTTGAAGTGTGTGTGTAGAGATTCGGGTAGAAGTGGTGAAAAATACTTGAATTTCAGGATTTGTACTTCAGCACTTTCCCGCGTGAACTTCCCACTTGTCTCCGTATTTTCTGAAAGGTACCACTTCGTTAGTAAACATTTTGCATTAATTACATAATCAAACCAACAATTTATCATTTCATTGTATTACTTGGAAAAATTTTGATTTTTTTTATGGTTATTCATGTTATTTGCTTCACAACCTAAGCAGAACTTTTTTTTAATGAAAAGACTATACTGTAATTGGCAATAATTAATTCTTATATCGTCTCAAAAAGTTGAAAATAGAAATACGAATAAATGTAATGAATAATAATAATGTTGATGTTCGGTGCACTTTAATATACGTATAGAATGAGATAGTTTGCAAGTAAATCCTATTATTGATTAATTGTAACTGTTTAATAATGATAATAATATTAATAATTATTAACAAATAATAATAAAACAAGTAATGAATAATAATAATTAGTAACAATTTTACCAAAATATAATTATTAACACCAAGCAATAGTTATTACTAGTATTATTATTATTATTATTAACGACTTATAACTTAAAATTTTGCAGTCCCGTTAACTCTTGTGTAATATGAAGTTGGTTTATTTCCGCAGAACTTACATAAAGATTGTGATTATACAGTTTTGCGTTGACAGTGTCAGCGAAAATTTATGTGCACTACTGCTAACAATAATACGCATAAAATAATGATCATTCACTTTTCTTGTTATCAAATGCACCTAACAACAATTTTGATATCCAATAAAGAATCCACTCAAAAATATATTTTACATTAATTTATTTTGTAAGGCAGCTGCTTTTTAAGATAGGTATGAGTACTGTCATAACTGTGTTATTATACAATTTTTGCCTATTCATATAATGACGATTATTATTTGATCTACATTAATTAAAATATATTAACATATTAATTATAAACGTTAATCTTATTAGTGATACTATTATGTGTGGTTCGTACCCCCCCCCCCCCCCCCCTCTGTTACAGTTCTAGATACGTGCCCACTGCCCGAGTCTCTGGTATATCCCTACCTTCGATGTTGCTTAGTGCGGGACAATTCGTCATGATCCGAGAGGTTAACCCAATCTCCATTGAGGATCATTCGAAACTGAAAATAAGCGTTGTACTCCGTATCTGGCCGTGTGGGGGAAATCCGTTTTCGCCCTGGGGTAACCCCCCCCCCCTGCCAATTACTTCAACGGATAATTACGGTCTTGGTTCTGCTTGCGTCGATAGACTAATGACTGCCTTCGGCGCGCTTTCGAAGGAGAAGGACATAATTGGTCGGTGGGCTGCGTCTACACAGGGACAGAAAGCCCTTCCCCTCATTCTCACCCGCAAGATTAGCTTCATGCCCAAGGTGGGTGTCTGTAGGGTGTCTTCATTAGGAGCAGTGGTGGCAGGTCGTGAGAATTCCCTCAAAGGGAAATTTTGAAGTAAATTTAAGGGAAAACGGGAAATCTCTCAAATATTCTGCAAAGATGTATAGAAAAAATGCTATATAACATGTAGGCTAAAGTTATATGCTATTTATTGTAAGAACATCGATTAAAATTGATCTTATGTTTATTTGACATAAGTATTAAAAATGACATTATACAGAATTGTTAAAATTAGTTTATTTATCGTATTGAAATTTAATGGAGTCATCATTACATTAAATAAAATAGAGAGAATTGTTGTGATTTGATGTTTAAAGTCCACTTTAAGCACAGTAAAGCTAATCGGGACTGGACCAACAGTTTAAAGTGGGATCCGAGCCACTATGTGCCTCCACCGGGTATCGAATCCGGGACCTCTTGATTACAAGGCGACGACGCTACCACTGCGCCATCGGGGAGGCCCTAGAGAGAATTGTTGAATGGCTATTTAGTTGAAACATGATTGGTTGAATGGTTCCCCCAATCAACCTTATAACAATACATTAGGGTCTACATGATTGAACTTTTGTAGAAAATAAATAGAATCTTCGCTATGTTAAAATTGTGCTCATGAGGAAGCAGATGGCAAAGTATTGTAACATTACGAAGAAGAGTAATAATACTGTAATATGTCTGATATGCACAAATCATTAGAATCAGTAATGATTAGCCGTGAAGTTTTCCTCAGCTGATTATTACGATTTGATCGTAGATGTATTGTCTTACTTAATAATAGGCTATTTACTCAAAAAGTTGGTAAGCCATTCCATTCTTACGTTTAAAAATATCCCGTGTACTTCCAAGATTACGTCATCTCGTCAACCAATCACTGAAGGCTGCCTCTGCTTGACTCGCTTATATGCACCCGATGAAATTGTTTTAATAAATAGACTCAGAAGCTGTCATGCAAGAACATCGTATCATCAATTATTTTAAATACACATCTTAAAATCTCCAAATTGTGACTTGTAATTCAAGGGGTGATGCTCATCATATTATTTTGGAGTGTCCAATTCACTCAGAAAAACGAGAGACTTTATACGAAACATTATCAAAAATTAATGTTCCTTTTTCCAATGTTGTATGTACAGTGGGATCCATAAATATTGCTCAGCAAATTGTCCATAACTATTCTCGTTGGTTTTTATCTTCATCCTACGTATTTTTAAGGACTGTATTTTTACATATACTGGTTCTGAGGTTGTAAGCAGATTGTTTGATGTTTTGTGTCAGTTCTTGAAGCTCTCATTGCGTAAAACAAAGGGAGTAAACGTGGTGATGGACAATTTGCTTGGTAATACTTATACCAGATAGTCGAATTGGGTGTATACTTGCTTTTTTGAGACAAGCTGATATAAAATTGTAATTTATTTTTGTTAATGATCGAGTGAGTGTAGTTATGTAAAAAAAGGTATTTAAGAGCATATTTGAACTTTGTGTGAAAAATTTATATTGAAAATGTATCTCATGTATTTAAAATGTATGCTGCGCGTAAACAGCTACATGTAAAGCTGTAAGTTCAATAAAATTTTGTTGAGTTGAGTTGACAAAATCAAGAATGTTGAGTGCTGCTAAGAAACCTCGTAAAGTGGTAATATCATAAGCGCAGAATGGACAACAGCATTCAATAAGAAGGATAATAGTGTTTTGAAGAAAGTGAAGGATATTAATCAACACATTGGAACAAATATAATAGTACCTGAACTCGGCAACTTTGGCTAGAAATCGCAAGAATTCGCGGAGTGAGCCAATAAAATAACGACGACGACGTAGATCGTACATTTCTGGTCAGTTTGAAAGAACATAAAAGTTTGGTAAACGCTGGAATTATTAATCAGGTTACTATTAACTGAAGTTCAAGGGGAAAAATCTGATAAATCACGACCAAAATCTTAAGTGAACCATACAAACTCCCAAACATATCGATTCGGTCAAACCACTACCAGCAGCAATACTATTTCCAGACAGTTTCCCTATTTTCATCCACTTCTACTCGAGGACTACGTCTTGAAGATCCCAATGCTTCCCAGGGGAGGACTTATGTCCTTCTAAGCAAAGGCAGGAATCGTATATACCCTAAATTGGCTTAAAGTAGTAAGATGCCGCTAGGAAATACGTTTTCTGGGGTTGCCTTTGCGAGCGTAGGGGTGAGCAAGGAAGAAGACTCGGTACAAGGGGTTGAAAAGTAGGCTTAAATCTTCCCTCTCTTTATTGGAATGGAACAGTGCTATTGTGAGGTTTTTGTTTATCAATGCTGGGGGAGTTTTAAGTGTGCTTCCAACGACTGAGGAGGGGTGTTAATCCAGACTGTTAACAATCTTGTTACAGTGGCTTCAGGAGTAAAACCGGTTGTCTCTATATCTCTCTGAGGCGATTTACGAGTATCCTCAAGCCAAGTCTACTGAAGTCTACACTACTATGCATCTCTCGCGTCTTCCGAAAGCAGACTTTGTATCTCTGGAACACTTCCTTAACAACAAGGAGTGCAAGAACGGATTGTTGCGAAGTTAATTATCAAGATCTCCCGCTCATTACAACTACCTGCGTAGAGGTAACTTCCAGAGTTCAGAATGTGTGGCAACATGTGAAGGAAGATCCATCCTCTTCTTTGATTCAGCTCACCTCATTCTTCCTATTTGGTACTTTCAGCTCTTGACATCTCTTTCCGTTTATCGCAGGGTATTAACTGCACTATCAAATCGAATTATATCGACTTTACACCCACGTATTATTAAACGACACTAAATGGAGAAGGACGACCCCCCACCCCAAACGCGCAGTTTCGGACCGTAACAAAACAATTCTCCAATTCCGGGGAACCTCTATTTACACACACACGCACACAGAAATATCATATAAATGTATCAATTTTGGTGGGCGAGGAATAATCTTAACTCACAGGATAGGTAATGAAGTTCTAGGTTCGAACCCTATTGATTGATTTTACTTCACTTTTGTGCCACTTTTGGCTAATTGCGAAGATGAGGATGAGTGATGAGGTGATGAAAGGGTGCAGAGACATCCATGTCCAGGCCGGGATTCGAACCCGGGATCCCTGGCGTCGTAGCGCGATGTACTAACCACTCCGCCACGGGCGCCGGCGTTTGATGAATGAAAGGACAATCACAAACGTATATGGAGGACACAACATACGTACCATGGAGGAATATACTGGACATGGGTCCAGACACCAAAGCCTCGCTAGTCTGCGAAATGCAGTCCAAGGTGTACTACGCAGTGTTGCCATATGAAGGGAAATTTCCCCTTTTGCAGGGAAATTCGGACCGAAATTTTAGCCAAAAGGGAAAAAGGGAATTTCGATGAAAAATACCACAATTTCAGAGAAATTCACATTTTCATTTTTTCTGTTCTTTTTTTGCTCCCTTGAATATAGCCTCCATCTATTTATAATTCTGTTAAGTACATAGCTTTTTTGCACCTTCGGATAATAGTAACGATGGGGATTAACAATTAAATGGATTCCTTACCAGGATCCAAACCTGGAACATCAGGAAGCGATGAAAGTGACATAAATGTGAAAAATGTAACATTTTTTATTCACATGGACATGTACCAACGGAAATACTACTACTACTGCTTCCACCACCACTAATAATAATAAAAATTACAGCTAACTGCTACTACCACTACTAATACTTATTGTATGATTTGCTTAGGTGAAGGGAAAAATTGGTCAAAAAAGGGAAATTTTACTCGTTGGAAAGGGAAATTGTGCCCTCATATTGTGGCAACATTGGTACTAGGTAGAAATGAAGTTGACATTTGACTGTCTTCCGAAAGGGTCATCCCTTATACCCCTAATCATAGATAAGAAATTGTTATTTGTGATAAAAATGTGGGAAAATTTGCTTTAAGTTCGCTTTGGGCTCAGATGTTCTAATTGGGCCTTTCTTTGTAGTTTAAAGCGGGATACGACCCGCTACGTGCTACGTGGAATCAAACCCTGGCCTCCTTGATTACAAGCGTTAACCACAATCTCTATAGGCCGGACCGGAGAATGATCGTTCTATCGTCTATTTAATCACTTAGTCATTCATCCTCTTTGCCGCAATTGATATGAAGTGGCATTAAACAACCCCAAAATACGAGGGCGTGCTGAAAAGTAATGCCTCCTATTCTTTTGTGACTGTGTAAAGACATTTTGGATTTTGAGTAACCATGCATTGTACTCTTCAGACATCCCCCCTTCTCCATTCCAAGTTTCAAACTTCTATCCCTAGGGGTTGCTGAACTAGAGCGAGGAAAATGGCAGCATGTAACCATACTATGTCTGTGCACCTGAAACTGCGGGTGGTGACGGAGTTTCTAACTGCAGACAATGTGTCCCCCAGTTGTCATTCATCAGAGAATGAAGGCTTTTTATGGCAATGAATGTGTAATGTTAGTACTGTATGATGTTGGGCTGTTCATGCTCACAATGAAGACACCTGACAAGAAGTTCTTTGTCATACACGTTGAGAGTTCCTCGGCAGGGGTTTTCATTGTGAGCATGAACAGCCCAACATCATACAGTACTAACGTTACACATTCATTGCCATAAAAAGCCTTCATTCTCTGATGAATGTCAATTGGGGACACATTTTCTGCAGTTAGAAACTCTGTCACCGCACGCAGTTTCAGGTGCACCGACATGGTATGGTTACATGTCGCCATTTTCCTCACTATAGTTCAGCAACCTCTGGTGATAGAAGTTTGAAACTTGGAATGGAGAAGGGGAAATGTCTGAAGAGTACAATGCATGGTTCCTCAAAATCCAAAATGTCTTTACACAGTCACAAAAGAATAGGAGGCATTACTTTTCAGCACACCATCTAGCTCTATCCATCAGCGAAAGTACCACACAACGATGGTTTGGTTTGAGTTGTTGTTTTAAGTCCACTTTTTGCACAGTAAGGCTAATCGGGACTGGACCTACAGTTTAAAGTGGGATCCGAACCACTTGTGCCTCCACCTGGTATCGAACCCGGGACCCCTTGATTACAAGGCAATGACGCTACCACTGCGCCATAGGGGAGGCCCTAACACACAACAATGGGCACATAGGCTTACTGTGGTTTGAAATGTGTGGATGGTCAGGTAATACGGGTTGTGAGGAAAAGTAAGGAATTCGTGTCACTCTTTGATTCCTGAAACTGGGCACCGAGGTTGATAAATTATCGCCAGGACTGCACAAACAATAATTTCGCCACGTCTACCAACACTGATTATTAGTTCCTCGGCATCATTCTTCGAAACGAGGGAGGAGTGGAGGAAAATGAAGAAGAAGGAAGAAAACTTGTTTGTCCAGAAGAGCGTATCTTGACCGCCAAAGCATTCTGATTGGCCGAGTGGCCTTCAAGCCACCCCGCGGACTGTGCTACGTCTCATCTACGGGCAAGGTTTTATACCTGACTGTTTGAACATGGAATGTAGCGGAGGACTCCTTTGCATGCCCGAGTCTCTCTCTTTTTTTTAGCAGTCAGAAAGAGATAAAGAAAAAAAAACAGCTTAATACCAGATCTCCATCCATAATCTCTCCTCTTTCAACACGTCTAGCTACCTCAGAGCAACAAATGGCTGTAAAATATTTGATATCTTTATATGACGACACAGCACGCAGGCTACAGAGGGGGAAAAAATAGTAATAACTTCTCTGCTTGCTTGTTCGGCTGGGCTGTGCGCTCGGACAGACGAAAAAGGAACACGAAGGATACAAGACAGGACATAGTCTTAATAGAGAAACTGTACAATGTATTAGACCAATTGACGCAAATCAAGATTGATATCCCCGGTCGGCGAGCTCTTTCGAATCGTGTGTCGTCCGGTTCTGTGAAGAATCATTACCTACTTTTGAGTGTTCAACGAAGAAATGTATGCAGGCGTAGAAAAAAAAACATTATTTTTTACTGGACAATATCATCTTGAAATGACAAGTACTAATACACAGTAAATATAGAGTTATGAGTAGTTCCACATACATACGTGCAGCCAGAATTATATTTGGGGGGGGTAATCCCTTATCAGCAAAGCCTTCGCCAGAAATATTTGTAGAGGAGGTCTGGCCATTGATAAAACTTTATTAGTACAAATAATAATGACAATAATAATAATAATAATTTTACAATAATAACTATTATAAGTTATTAAAAATATACCAATTTCAATCCAAATTTATTGTTATTATTACATAAATGAAGAGACTGTGCTAATCAATCCACCGTATCAGTGAATATCTAACACAATTACTGTCCAATATTTTTCTTATATTTTGTACAGTTAATGTACTGTAAATCATAGTTATTGTTCAAAATAAGGCTTTAACAGTTGGTGGTAAATTTTAGTCATAAAGTTTATATTCTGTGACCTCTCACAAAGAAAACTATACGTTTTGGAAGCTGTGGATTCAATTATTCTTTGAATTAAATGGTAGGATATAAATATATACGCTGCTACTTCTAGGCCTATTATACAATAAACTTTTTTCAAAGTAATGCAGTTTTTACTGTGCTTATAACTTACTATCTGTTATTAAAATAATAACAACATTTAAATTAGATATTTGTAGGATTTCGGGGGGGGGGGGGAGGGCTTCAGTTTTAACGAAGGGCCAACGCGTTTCATAAAAATATCCACAAAAGTATGCAATGGATGTAAATCTCAAGGCTTCTGGCAGTAGAATAATTATTTCATGTGACACCTCCCGACAGATGGCAGGTGAGTTGATGAAACCAATAAGAAAAATCCCTCGATACTTATTGATTCAGTAATGCCTTTACTGGAGGGAGGGTTCCTGTAAGAATCCAACGTAACATTTTTAGAAAAATTCGGTAGATGGCTTTAGTCAACGTCTGATAGGCACAAGATCTTTGTCTGCTAGTCATCGTCATCTTCAACTTTATTGGACTTGGTTGTTTATGCCCAGCATACTCTTGTTGGAGTTTTAGCCCAAGGCGGGTACATATAGTCTGATCAATTAGAAACAGCGAACGGACATTTGTTGACGAATGATTACATCACAAACTAAGCTTGCGCATAATGCCACAGAAATTAAATAATTTGATGTATATGGTGAATCAAACATCAATGCGGAAAGGAACATTAAATTCTTCATCGGCACAGGATATAGTGAAATTTGATAATGGAATGGAAGAAATAAAATGCCCTCTACAGTAGAGAACAAAATTTCTTTGTGAAAATAATCGAATTGGGCATTAGACTGTGTACCTATGAAAAAAGAATCACTCTTCATAATGGATCATGTATTTTATCTTCATTTAGTTATCGAAAAAAAAACACGAATCCCCTCAGCTGAAATTACATTTAAACGGACAATGGGGCATGAGTATTACCGTGAAAATTGTCCATAACCATGTTCGTGCATTTTATTTGACCCAATAAGAGCTTCAAGAATTAAAAGAAATCTCAAATCAAGCTGTTGACAACTTCTGCACCAGCATACATAAAAATCCATCGCTTAAAAACACACAGGATGTAAGAGAAAAATTAATGAAAATAGTCGTGGACAATTTGCACGGTAATACTCATGATCCCACTGTACATTAATGCAACGTATGGGAGTTGTTGTGGCCTATGAAATATCACAGTTTTGCAGGTTAGATTTGTACCGTCCGCTTGGCGGCGCTAGTGATCCTTGCATGAACATTTCTGACCAAAGTGACGCATCCTACATTCTAAAGAATTATACAACCAAGTTTCCAACAAAAGTAGTGGAACATAACAGTCACTCTAACACAACATCTAATCGAGTATTAAAGACCTCCATAGTTGGTTTGTGCACACCAAAAGTTCCATATTTTTTTGAGTGTGTAACCGCTTGCGGTACAACAGAACCGAAGTCTACCTACAAAAAGGGGGGAGGACGATCGGAAAGCTACATTTCTTCCGTGTGGCCACGAAAGATAACTGGTCCTGTGCAAGAATAATTCCAAGCGTTATATTAACGTTCCTCTCTCCCCGGGAAAGACGAAACGAAAGACAACTTAGAAAGTCAAGCGGAGGGGAAGAAATATATAAAGGCATGGGAGGTCTCCCCGTCTTTTCGGTATATCTTCCACGCTCAGCAATGTAAACACTAGCTTTAATTGGAGGATCCTCTATTCAGGGCCCGCTGCGCTTTTGTTTAAATTGGCCTCGAGTCGCTCCCCCACTGATATGTAACATAGCGGCTCCGGGGGCAGTGTTTACATTGGCTGGATACAAAGGACAATATTCGCTCGTATATCGCGGCAGGAAGTGCAAAACCTGCCAAGGATTACACCGGGAAAAACGCGAAATCTCGAGAAAGCAGAAGAAATTGGCACGCCCGTAAGTCCCCTTGCCGTAATGCCTTGGAGGAGATAAGCAAATGGGGCTGAAGAAAGACGACTAGCTTGAGGAACGCGTACGGGAGTGAGCAAAACTATTGAAACAGGGAAAAGCAAATGCGAAAGACAACGCCCTGTGTTATTCACTCTAATATGTATGGAAACATCTGAACATTATTTTTTGAGGTAAATGTTCAACTCGTTACTTCACCATTCTTAACAGTTCTGCGTCCTGTAGTAAATGCACGTGTTTAAGTTCGTTAAATACACCGTAAAAGATCGTTAATATCTCCTGCTATTCAACTACGATAAGAAAAGATCATAGGTGTCGTTTGTGACGCTCCGTGTGTTAATGGACTGTACGTACAGTTTATAACACCTTTGGAATTGGAAATATGTTTAGAGTAACAGACTGTGTTTTGTCATTTGGAGTTGGTTATAAAAATGTTTGGTGGCATTTTATGTTGAATAAATTGTGTAAGATTATGCGGGGCACATCTTTTGAAATGCTTTTGGATACACAAACACAACAACAGGTTTTCCAGAATTGGTGGCTGTTACATAATTAACCTAATTAACTTATAATTATTTCTTTTCTAAAAATATATTTATGGTGCACACAACTGGAATTTACAATCATATCTTTATGAAAGATTATATATTCAATACAATTTAATATTTTATCTTTTGTCTCAATTCTGTACTAAACGTTTATATAATAACAAATACGGGAGTGACTGTGTAGAAGTCTAACATTCAAGGACGACATCCACGATATGGCAAGCCGCGGCAATAGAAGACCTCATCAAATTTAACCGGTACCCTGTAACACTGCAATGCAGAGTGCGAAATCACTGCAGATTGGCCGGGGGGAAGGAGCAGACACAGACAGACAAGTATATATAATGTCATTAAATATGTCAATTATTAAATAATCAAATTATATTATAAAATATACAATAGCTATATTATATCGACTGTCTTTCATTAAAAATGTAATTGCAAATTGAAGATTTTAATGTACTACTGATGCTATGAACAATGAGGAGGGACAAAAATTAGACATTATGAAGATAATAGCTTCCTGTATAAAATTCACATATAAATGTTATTACATGTTTTATTAATATATTTATATACTTCGTGGTTACTGACGAGAGGCGATGAGAAGTGGAGAAGAAATAACAAGTCGGTCTAAGTTCTGTGTTCTGGGTTCAGTGTCCTAAGACATGAGGTTCTTTGTTGTCCGTCCTTTTGTAGGTTTTCGATATTATTCCAGTCAAGTCTATTCGATAACCAAACTAATTGTTTAGGTTTCTTGTTAAAACAAAAAAAATTCCCCCCCCGGAAGAGTTTCGTGGGGGGAAATTTCAGGACATGATCGTTGGTGGGGGAATTCCTCCCCGGCCCCGGAATTTCGCAGACTGAACATTTTCGATGTCTTGGTCCGGAGTCTGCTGACCTACGCTTGTGTATACCCTTTCCCAGTTATGTCTGCAGCAAGGCCGTGCATAGCGGCAGAGAAAGAGGGGTGATTGAGTGGGCTGAGCGAAACAGCACATGCTGCTGCGAAGGCTGGTAGAGGGAGATTATTTCCGTAACATCTTTGGCAGTTATGCATTTGAAGCTTCGGAACGAGTCACAACTCTCGAAGCAGCCAATTAACCAAGCGAGCCGCTGACGTCATCTCCACCAAGAACCTATCGCTAAGCCCCTTACTCAGGTTCTACACGCCCACTAGGCTCGCTAGACAGACTCGCGCAGTCCGCTGGAGATGTTTCGAAAGTAATTGGACTAACTGTAGTCGCTCCCCCCCCCCCCACGCAATCCCATTCTTTCTCACGTGTTCATTGGTAGAGACGTCTTGGCCATTGTTTTCGTTCGCTTGTTCCAGACATAGCCAGGACAGGGTATAGTTTGGAAGCATGGTGCTCCCACCTACATCAAAAGACTACAAGCGGTACAAAACAAGGCACTAAGAATAATCCCAGCTGCGAATAGATTCACACCGAACGTTAAGGTCCATTACGTGACAAATCATTTACCACTCTGGTTTTCCCGAATTCTTCATTTATTTTATTTGAAAATGTTGTTTTTTCTCAAAATTTCGGAGACGGCTGTAGCCCCATCAGCTCCCCTCTCTGCGTACGCCAGTGGTTATGATGCTAGAAACATCTTCCTTGTGAATCTCCCCCTTGTTTGGGGTCCACTTTTTGCGCAAAAGTAAGTTAATTGGGACTGGATCCGTACGTTAAAATTGGAATCCAACCAGGGACTCACTGGATCACAAGGCGTGTCTCTCGCTACCCTTTGCAAGCTGCTCATACCGACACAGTTGCCAGTACACAACAGCGATTTAAGAGAGTGAATAGCGTGGTAAGTTTATCAGAAACATTCCCGTAGCATGTACAAAGACACAACAGTTGACGCTCTTTCGCCATCAAACTAATTTAATACCGCCCAAATATGACCTCGGCGTTAAAAATGTCCACGTAACACGTGACCTGGCGGGGAAAACAGCAGAGTCGCATTTGACGCACGAGATCTCGTCGACCCCGTCCATTCCCGACCATACAGGTTGCCAATAACATCCACATTCGGATTGCGTCGCGTGCCCCATTAGCGGTGCGACGCGATAAGCGATTGGTCATGCGGGTCAGAGATAAGCATCCCATGGAGGGAAAATATATTTCCCTCTTTTGCAGCAGCAAAACGTCGCCATATTTAAAGGTTCGTGGATAAGTGGAAAAGGGAGCAGCTATATATGTGTGTCTCTCTCTATCCCCCCAATAGAATTGAATATTCTAGTTCCCGCGTGAAGCAAATTGATCATCCGTCCAGCAGAAATAATTGGGCAAAAGAATCACTTCATGCACATACAAACTAATCGGGACTGGCCTACGGTTCAAAGGGGTTTAACTGTACAATAAAATATCTTAAACATCAGCTATATAGTCCTATATACAGTATTTATATCCTTTATTGTAAAATGTCTCTGCTTCTACATCTCCGTTTAGGAAGACTAACGTTAACACTACGCCATCGGGGAGACCCCTAAAGGCATAAGAGCATGAGCATCGGGAGGGGTCGAACAGGTCTGTCGACCCCCTGGAAATCAGCATTGTTCATTTCAAGTTACAAAAAAGTCAGAATATTTGTTATTTTTATTGTTGATAATGGAAATAGAATTCAGTTAGTTATTATCCGAAAATAGTAAATACAGGAACCGGTATATGTAAATAATAATAATAATAATTCATTTGTGGATCGAATAGAAAAGTCTAGCAAAGGATATATTACTAACAAATTGGTATTATCATTAGTTTATTCTTAGTAGTTTATAATACGTAGTTATTATGGCATAAGAATAATCATAAACATCATAACAATTATTATTATTGTTATTATTTCTACTATTCAAGATGTACCAATACCCTGAAAACATTAGCGACGGCCATGTAAACTGGGGATCAAATCCTCAACAACAAATAAATTGTCGCGATTAGCCAAAATGGTACGAAAAGCGACGTAAAATAACAAAAATACTAAAGGATTTTGAATATTACTTTGGCGTAAATATGTGGATTTTCTACTTCGCTTGTAACACTGGGACAAAAGAGCCCGAAATATTCAAGCTTGAGGGACAACTTCAACTCGTTGAGTCAGCAGACGGCGTATTCTATCAGAAACCGTATGGCACGACTTACCAGTCAGTCTAGTCTGTCTTCACCAAATACGGTCTATTTCCAGCTTCCCGCTGCCTTCTATGATTATTCTATTACACATTGTAATCACTACTTTACAGCATTCTTGGTTTGTGCAAGTATTTTCTATATCATCAGACTTAATCATCTGTGTTTCTTGTCGAACGTCAATGCTTTGATTAGCTAGAACCATAATCCGCTTATTACAAACACATTATCTTATGAGAACACCAGAGTTTGCGCATGCGCTGTTAACATGAAGCCGCAAATATTATAGGATGGGTCACTTACTTGTAAAAGACGAATGCCCACTAGCGCCGCCAAACGGACGGTACGAAACAGACTGACTTCAAAATCTTCCTCTGCATGTGCACTAATTAATTCATACATTGCGACTTTTAATCACTGACATAATGCTTATGTATTAACCGAATTTCATGTTTAACTAGACATTCATTATTTCTAATGAGTTTCAAAATCCTCTAACGTGAGTGACGTAATCTCGCCAACCAATGAAAGATAACGAAATTGATAAGGTCGTTTACTCAACCAATGTGACATCAAAGCACGGCAATAGTGAACAAAATTGTGCCACATTGAAGAACTGAACCTAAAAACATTTATTTTTAATGAATTACAGTATCTCAATACAATTTGCAGTAATATATTTATGCAAATAAATAAATAGGCAATCATTTATTCATTCAACTTTCTCGCTGCATTTAACAGACATGACGTGGAATGAACGAATAAATAAACATATATACAACGAGGGGCGTTTTCTTAAAACTGCCATTTCAACCATCCACGCGCAAATTCCTGTGGAAATATAGCCTAGAATACTTAGAACAACTGCGGTCAGCACAGAATGCAATACATCGAGCACACTAGTGCCATCTATACATACTATTTCGAACTACATTGTTTCAACACACAACAGGATCCAGCATTTCATACGTTACAACATTAAAAACCAATTCCCGTATTAATCAAAGGTCAAAAGGTTGGCCGTTTAGATTGTCCCACCTCAGCCATGTTGCAGGGGAGACTAATGACCCGGGCAAGTCGGCAATAATTGCATGTACCATTAATCCATGCTTATCCAGCCATCTTTTTCACCAATTACGCCCTCGAATGTGGCACTGACGTCATGTTAATAGTGGGGAGGCTGGGTTCGAGATTTAGGAGGTGCGATGAAGAGCGGGAGTGGATAGCGGCAGAGTGGCGGTGTTGAAACCGGAGCGTTTTCAGGAGCGGTTCCGGCACAGAAAGGTGTGCGAGGGTATAAATTGTATTCATTTGAATACGTATCGATTGATACCGGATAAATTCTTTGAGGGACTGGCAAAAATTATCGTTGCAATGAGGCTCGTAGCCGGAACTATATTTCGGGAGGTGTTCGAACCAAGCGCCTCTCACGTAATACTACTACTTATAATAGCATTTATAATTAATAGCTTGTAAGATTAATACGTATATTATTATTAATAATAATAATAATATTTTTATTAATTTAACATAATCCGTGGCGCCAACAGCCCAGTCCTCACTCCCACTTGATTCTAGTCACTCACCCAAGGTGGGAGATCATCCAACACGTTACGGGGTGACGTGTGGTCAGCACGACGAACCCCAGGTCGTCAGGAGACTCGAACCTGAAGCCACTTGATGTAGAGTTGAAAACACTTGCCTTGTTCTTGTTTTTTTTAAATTTTTCTTAATTTTGGGTCACTAGTTGCGGCAATAAGATCCCCCCTGAAACTGAGAGACTTTTTGTGCGTTAACCTATTTACGGACGCAAGTCTCGGAGAAAAATAAGGTGAAGCCATCACCCCGTGTGGACGGATTCTTACAGGTGCAAGACGGGTGCATACAGGTGAGTCAATTAACGGCAGTGAGAGGTTATTGGCTGCCGAAATGACATCACTTTGTTGTACGTGGGGGAAATAAATGAACAGACTGATACTATTATGCAACGCAAACAGAATTAAAACGAATTTTTATGGAAATTAAAATATGTTTATGAAATTAAATTACTGGCTTACCTTAATATAACAGTAAAAGTAACCATCCATACCAGATGTTACAATTTACTACTTTTTTCTTCCCATGTTGTGTAGATACCTAGTATGCATCGTGCCGTACAATTTGATGCTCGCAGCGTTGCGAACTGCCGTGAAAATGTGCAAAAAGTAGGTTTTTCTGCTGACGTCATAAAATTTAATTTCTGTGACACCCTACACATTGCAACCAAAAAAATTAGCCTCTTTCGACATTTCTGTGTACGTAGAGACTAAAAGTTCAGAGAAAGTTGTCGTAAACCAGGAATTGAGAGAAGTTTTGGGGCAAAAATATGCTTTTGTTCATTTTTTTTTCTCCATCCTGCACGATACCCCTCCCCCTCCTGCGTTTCTTCAACCGCAAAAACATGCCAAAGGAACATGCTCTCTTGTGTTAAAGTCATATTCATCTCCGACATTTCGTTACCAACTTACAGCTATTCAAAGTTCAAGGGACAGGACTTTGTGGACACACTGTATTTGCACTTATCATATCATAATTTATAGTACCAAAGGAATAAAATTTAAAATCTAATGCGGTATCTTTACGCGTTTATATACATTCACACGACAACGGCGGACATAATTATTACGCTTCGTATTTAGTAATTTTCTAGCTTTTCGTCGCTCTTGTGCAATATTTGGCTGATCGCGACGATCGAAACGGGCTGGATGACTCGAACCTGGAACTTTGGGTTGCGAGATCCTGAACCGACATTACTCTGCTAGTGCCCCCTTCCCGTTCCAATAATTCAAAGCAGTTGACTCGTGTGTCTATCTATCGTCTCTTGTTCCATTCGACCGAACGCTTCAATCCCCCCCCCCCCTTCCCTCTTCTGTTCGCTCAAGCGAGATCTTGTTAAGGTGCTGTCGTTTCCTTTGTATTCATCCGCCGGCGGTAAAAAAATTTCCAAGTGGCATTCCCCATTGTATCCACTAATTGTCCCCATTAGACACACGAGTGAGACAGGCCCCCCGCTGCCTTTGTACAGGAATTCGCAGCTACGTCGTTCGTCATTGTTTCACTAATCTCGTCAAGAAAACGCACTGTAAGAAAAAGAACACCTTTTTCTTTCGAATAATGTGTACATACGAGTAGAGTCGAATTACTTTCGGAACAACTCCAGCGGACTGCGCGAGTCTGTCTAGCGAGCCTAGTGGGCGTGTAGAACCTGAGCAAGGGGCTTAGCGATAGGTTCTGGGTAAGATGACGTCAGTGGCTCGCTTCGTTAATTGGCTTCTTCGAGAGTTGCGACTCGTTCCGAAGCTTCAAATTCATAACTGCCAAAGATGTTACGGAAATAATCTCCCTCTTCCTACAGTGTATTAAACCAGAAATGAAGACGATCTGTGTTGCAGTTGCAGTATACGTCTGAGCTCAGGAACATTTTTCTGATGTAAGCCGGTACACTTCTTGTACAGTCACGGACAGTTCTGGGTTCTAACGATTCCATTGAAAGTCAATGGGATATCGTTACAACCCAGAAATGTCCGTGACTGAACACTTTCTACAATATTTTTTTCTTAAAAAAATGATTTCTAATATAACCACATACTTGATATCATAGTAGAGTACCTAGTTTTTAAAAAAAACAAAATTTGGTAAAATGATGTTTCAATATAGTGGAAAGAGAAAAAAAATTCAATACCGCCTACCATCAATATTACGGAAAAGATGGAAATCTTGCTAAAATATGATGACATACTTATGCACGAAGGAAAGCTTTCAATACAATACACAGTTTTTTAAAATTAAAAATTAATATTTAAAAATGCAGAATATATTAGTTCACAAAGGTGGTCTTCATATGCTCATGGTCGTCCAATGGAAATGGGAATGAATGAACACACAAACATGAATATTTTTATAATTTGTATGTAGTGTAAAATTGAAATTAAAATTGTATGAACAATAGAATTAGTGAACACGAGACATATTTGGTTGATTTATTGATTGAATTGCTTAATTTTACTTCGCTTCTTGTGCCACATTGTGAAGATGGGAATGAGTGATGAAATTGATGAATGAACACTCACAAATGCCCATGCCCAGGCCGGGATTCGAACTCGGGACCCCTGACGTCGTAGCGCGCTGTGCTAACTATTCCGCCACGTGGGCCGGCTAGAGAGATATTTGAAATGTAAGTATTTACATGCAATTATCTTAATAATCCTCATTATAACTATGTGTCAGAATACTGTATAATGCATAGGGTTAGTAAATCTTGTTATTCATATGCTCGTTGTCACATGATTAGCCAAAAAAATAAATCAAGGCGACGCAAAAATAAGACAAAATAAATACAAAATTAGTTTCTGCTTCAGAAGTTTCGAGAAAGGAATGTCTTCATCAAAACGACATTTCCTATTTGATTTGAAACCTGACTACATTACATAAGCCAACATTAGTTTTATGCACTGCATGCATGATAATCTATAAAAACGGGTGATAAATAAAAGAAAGCTGTTCTGTATTTGTAGCTAGGAAGCGAGTTACAAATCCGGAATCCACCAATGAACAAGGGGACCGGTGACGTCATCTAAACGCACAACCTATCGCTAACGCTCTCGCTGAAGCTCTACGGCATGGGTAGGTCCGTTAACTGGACTCGAGCGATCAGCTGAAGATATTCTGAAAACAATCTGACTGCACCTGTAAAAAGCTACCTTCCCTATGCAGCAGACGCTCTGAATTCATGGGTGTTCTAATTTTGGAGCTAGAGGATCGGAATCAATTACTACTGAATTAAAAGAACGCACAGAGTACGTTCGGCGGCAAATGCGCCGTTGAGAAAATATTCATGAACGCTATAGGCGTTTAGGGAGCATCTATTCATAGCCAAAACGTGGGGGCAGCGAGAGGGGGGAGGGGGCTAGGGGGGGCAGCCAAGATGAGCTGCTTTTGTGGGGTGTTTCCTGCAACAATTCCGAAGAAATTGGGTGACACCGCTGCACCAAAATTGGTTCGGAACAGCACCAGGAGGGGGGGAGGGGGAAGTAGGGGGAACGGAGAGGGATGGCTGGTTGATGCAAGCAGTGAAGGTTTTTGGGTGAGTAAGGGAAGAGAAGAGAAGAAACTTGTAAACGGAGACAATGTTTTCATTTTCTTTATATTACCCAAGATGGCCGTAAAACCATTTCCCGTGACCGGCTCTGTTTTCCAAAACCTCCCCAACCAATTTCTGCTTGGGTCGGATTCTTTTAATTGGGCGGAGGAAGAAATTGCACTGTCTTGGAAGAGCGCTCTGGCCCCCACTCCTCTTCCCCCTCCCCCCAATCCCCCGAAAAAAAAAGGTCCCCCGGAATGGATGTTTATTTTGCTACGGACAGAACTCCTCTAGTTAGGTCCCTTTTTTTTCTTCTCCCCGTAATGCAAAAAGCTCCTGATAGGATCTGGCTATATGTGATATGAATCCACGGTATGGGAATCCACTTACGCAGGCTGAGAATGCTTGGGTTACAAATATAGTCTTTGTACATTTAGCAGAGCATAGTGACGCCATGTTACTTGTTTATCTTATATTTTCATCGCTTCAATTGGTTCAAATTTTAATCGTTTCGTCGTTTCGAAAGTATTTTCTGCTCAAAGCGTTACTTTTGTTTTTTCTTAAAAGATCGAGTTACGGATTGTTTAAAGTAAGAAAGCAACCGAAGGACATTAATTAGCATGAAAAATAGTGCATAAAATCTGTAGCCTCGATCACACGGCTACTTTTAAGACAAAACTAAATACGTAAGGTTGTGTGTGTAAGGTTGATTAGTTCAAAACAACAAACTGAATAACAACTCCATATAGTTCGTAAAGCAAGTGACTTAATCTCACACTACTCAAAATAGTGTTAGAAATACAAAAAATTAATAAGTCTCATTTTTACTGTTTCCTCCACGAAAACAATGAAAAATTGTATTAATTTTTGCTATGCACAAAATATTCTGTTTTTAGAACGGCTTGCGTATAGTTCGTATGATACATTTCATATTTGTCATACTGATTTCTTCAAAATTGTCATGTCTGAATAAATTATTTCATCTATTAAGTAAGGCATTGAATATTTTCTGTCACGAAGCCTCATTGTATACACATTACTTTATAAAAACGAACAAAAGTTTCACATACGAGCATTTGAAAGTCAGCATAATTTCTTACATATACGCCAGTACCAATTCCAATGCTAAGTTCGGCTATATGTAGATATTACACATCTCAATAACGCTTCATTTTCAAATAAAAGTATAGTGAACTGCAAATTTTCAGCTAAAGAATACGCAATCAATGCCTATACCATAATGCCATTTCCCGCCTATACAAAAGAAACACAACAGAGCTATAAATAAAACTCTCAACTGCGTTGTATAAGAAGAGTTGTAAAGGTCCTCCTGTCGATGGAATTTTCCACCAATTCTTCATCGCAACACACCAACTTGGAATGACCTTCAGAACGAGAGAGAAAAAAAGTAGACGCAAATGAGCTTTCTTCTAACATTTAGGTACCATAGCGTGATCTCTTGCTTTTAAAAAAAAAGTCGACACGAAAACACCCCACGATTTCCTACATACTGCATGTTCTCGTATGTCTAATTGGCGGAATGCTTGCATGATTAATTAACTAACTCATATTCTGCATTAATTGCTGAATTTACCATGCAAATTCGACACGTAAGGTTCAATTATTCAATTACACTGTGCATTGTATACAAATTCAGTGGCTGTATCGGTTTTGTAATTAGTAGACGCAAGATAATTTATGGTCATGCACTGCTGTTGCCAAAGATGTACGATGAAAGAATTGAAATAAAGATGTGTATATTTTGATGGAACAAGTTTCTATTCGCATAGGGTTTAGCCAAGGAGGATACATACAGGTTAGTCATTCACTTACGTTGATTGCGCATTGGTTGATTGGAAATGACGTCAAAATTGTAGGTCTACAAGAGCTTCGAGAAAGTCCAACCGTATCAGCAGTAAGCGCATAACTTCGAGTTACAGTAACTCTCAGGGACTTCATACCTTTTAGAAATTTGTTAACAAAACTTGCGCGCTAGGAAGAACATGGGCAAAAATATACAGATTATTCCTTAAAATGACGTCATTACTTTGACTTTCCACTGCCATTTTCGAATATGCTGGTTTCCAAATTAATCAAGCACGCTGACAAACTACAAATATGTCGAATTGATAGCTTTAAAATCCTCACCTTGCAACCAACAAATAGCAATTATTCAAAAGGAACTATTTCTTGTATTACGTTACTGCACACAATACTAGTTTCGAAAGTTCGTGTATAGGGGAAAATTAACAGGTTGATAGATACAGTCAAAATTAATTATTATATCTCATTTGAACATTAAATCACCATAAGGGAAGAGTTAGTGGCAAATTAATAGTTACGAAACTGAATTGTAAGTGGCTTTACACTTTTTCTATTGACATTAGAATCTGTAATGTACTGGTGTAATAAGAATGTAACTTGCCATATGAGTGTTCAGTATAATGTTGTAATCTTACAACATATCGGGAAGTTATATGGGGGTGGGGGAATGTGTTGGTACGGCCCCATGCATTCACGATCTCTGCTATTTGAGGATGTGATCAGCACCACGCTGCGGTAGTCTTTACCCCCACAAGGTTGCTCCCACACCCACAGATACCCATTTCTTTGAGGCTGGATGAACCCCAGGAGATGGCCCACCCCAGAAATCGTACCCGGGTCTCCCACGTGGGAGTCAGACGCCATACCGACACGCCTACCGCGGCTCAACGCGTGTTATGTTAAATTGTAGTGACTTAAATTCTTCAGAGATTTCGTACAAAGCCCTTCACAACACATGACAAACAAGAAGGGATAACCAACTCTTTGAATCAAATTGAAGGGAAACGTACTCGTCAATATTGCAAAATAAAATTAGTTGACTTCAGAATGGAAATGAAGGTACAGTTAAGGTAAATAATATATCTATTAAAGCAAAAATATGTGTAAAATAATGGCTTGATTTGGTTATACTACGCACGTACTTACTGCAAAAACTTTTTTCAAAAAATTCAACAGCAATGAACAAATTTAAGGCTCGCTAAGAACATAGAAATAAAATTTTAACCTTCATATAGGATTTATATATTCATTACAAACAAATGTTTTGCGTGACGTAATATTTTCAATCATAATGGTTTACTTTGAATTTTCGTTTCTCTAAAATTTCTTATTTTTAACATGTCAGGTTTATTATAATTTAGTGAAAATTAGTGTCAATTTTAAATAGTCAAAGAACAGCGCTTGCTGTTCATACATTCAACATTGTATGAGGAATGTAGATTACATTATCTGGAATAAAGAAATTGTGTAGGTTTATTTTCTAAAGTAAATGAGTAAAGTTTCAGAAAGAACAACTGCATTAGTTACTTTTCAAGTAAAGATTTAATTTTACGCACAGTAAACTGATCGCAGACCGGATCCACAACGAAACAAAGAAACAACGTGCCAATGGCCGTCTTCGGAGCAACAAGAAAAACCCAGAAGGCATCTAAATTCAAGGTTCAGAGCTTGTAACGCTCTCCCGACTGAATCGCGATGCCCCCTGTCGCATCAAACTCATAATACAATCTCCCAGGACGAGCCTCAAACGGCCCAGCGAGCCTCCGGGTTTTACGATGGAGGGCAGTAGCGTTTGGTGTGAAAGTTCCCACCAAAAACTTCCAAATCTCCCCTATAGGTGGCACTATCGTACGTTTTCTTGGCAAAGCTTCCCTCTCGCTCTTTTGCTTCGTCGTTTCTCTTCTTGCTCAGTGTCTGCGCGTCTCCCTCCCCCCGCTTCCTGACGACCCCTCCGGACCCGCAACCTCCTCCCCCTCCCCCAAGCCAACCCCCTAACTCACAGACTTTATTGATCACCACAGAATGCAAGCCTCAGTAAGTCACATGGCTCCATTGTTAAGTAAAAATAGGTCGCCAGTTACGGCACGATTTAATGCACAACTACGTCGAACTGTCTATTCAGTAGAACAGCTAAACATTGTTGAGAAAGAATAAAGCAACCATTAAATAATTGTAACATATTTACACGAAATTCTAATCGGCTATCATCTATACGGAAAGAAGAAAGTTAATTTTTTAAACTGGACACTGTTCATTTAATAACATTTCAATCATTCTGTGGTCTGGAAATGTCCGTCAAAACCGAGAAAATAACGACAAAGACTAATCAAAATACTAGACTTTCACGTGACCATCATAAACGCAAAATAAACCTTAATCCAGAATAGTTTCTGTTTCATTTGTTTTAAATGCGCTCGTAAAGATTAAATCACGGACAAAATAGGACAGTTCTAATCAATTTTTATTTAGCTACACGTACAGACTCTCTTTGAAATAAAGTTAAAGTGAAATGAAGTCGTTAAGAAAACAAGTTACTGTGTCCGAGCAGAGATTATACCCTTGCACGTTTCACGTCACACAAAATGAACATAACTTCAATTCTATCTTTGTCATTGACCGAGAAATAAAAGCAGGCTTGAAAACGTATGCGAGTCTATTGAAAGAGTCATAAAGAACCCGCAAATCTGCATAATTAATCGTAGCAGTTACAAGCCTCAATTGCTCGTTTGATATTTACAACATTTCACCTTTAATAGCCCTTAAACACTCCCCCATTTCCCCCCTTCCCCAGGCCAGATCGTAGCACTTAGCACTATCTTCATTCACAAGTAACCAGCTTGTTCCCCTCCCATTGCAGCCATGCCCCCAAAACCCAGAGAATTATCAATGAAGCAAGTTTATGTGAATCGAGATATACCCACAATTTCTTCAACAATTTATGTCCATTTTCTCCAACACGAAGCCATGAAAAAACCTGTTGTAGCCCTAAACAGCAGACACACTAACTGTTTTTGACGTTTATTTGACTATTACGACGCCGTTTTACTTTATATCTCAGCCGCGGAGCTTACGAACCTAACACACACTCCCCAACATCAAAACAAACGATAAAACAGCAGTTAGGTCGCCATTACGAAAATAGTGCCGACAGAGCGCCTGGTCCCGCCCCCTCCTGTATTCTCTCGCTCCCCTGCCTCCACTCAATGAGTATCACTCCGCAACCAGCTGCTCGCGTGGCCCCGAACCGAGCTTAACGATCTCAGCTTCCAACTGTGACGATTGTCGTGCCATCTAGTAGTGTTAGTCTGAACTGCTAGCAGATTAACAACTCGTAAAACATCGAAAACGAGGTATTTGACGATCAGAAACGCACTTCGCTGTATTTTGCAAGCTCTCGAGCAGCGCCAGATTGCCCCAGAATGAACGTAAGGTCTAGTAAAGGCTTTATGCCTGAATTTTAGAGCCGTTTCGGGAGTTTTAAATCTCATAAAAGCGGTTGTTTCGCCCGGGAAGGCTAGTAAAGACGCTCTCAAGACGACAGTTATTCGGCGTCCCACGGCACCGCTCACTTTAACCTCCAACTGCAAACGTTTTGAATCTGCGCCACGAGATGGCAGTAAAGTCTGTCGCGTGACGACATTTGACGATATATTCAAACGGTTGCCGGGTAAAGTTTCGTTCTGCGGAATCACGTAAGTTTCGATTTTCGATAAAACGTTCTGAAATCTGAGTCGAACAGCAATTCTGTTGTTCGCAAGCTTTCTCTCTTGTTCACCTTGGACGTTCGCATGCGTCTAACTCTACATTCCATTTCTTTTTATCTTAATTACTAAAAGAAAGTCAAGTACAGTCGATTACATAAGTACATAACAGGCAAATTGTCCATTGGTATGTCCGTTCATTTTTCTTTTCCATTTTACGTGTTTTTTTTAAAAAAATATTAAATAGATGTGCTAATGCTTGTGCAGAAACTTATCTGCTTCCTTGTTTCGTTGTTTTTTTTCTCTCAAATTTTGAAACTGGAACTGTAATGGAGCCGCTGTACTGACCGGTGTGCAGAAAAGTTATTTTGACAAAATCCTATTTCCCTGCCGGATGCTTTGGGGAGGGGGATTTTTAACGTTGTCACTTCTTGCCCCGTGTAATTGGCTGTTTGACCGCGAGTTCCTTGGCAGGTAAACGCGGCAACAGAGGGTCACTGCCAGAAAGGCGGTCTCGTCTCAGCGCTGGTTCCTGGCCAGGCGCAGTTATACATTCAAGCCCATGAATAAACATGACAACGGGCAATTAACCTGGCAATATTATTGCATCACACTCTACACCAAAGCCATTTTCAGTCGTGTGCAACCAACTAACTAACTAACTAACTCTCTAGCCTCCTTAAACCCGAAGGTTCATGGCTGCAGCAACACAGGCCTTCCATCTGTCCCTATCTTGAGCAAGATCTATATACTCTTTTCCATCCCTACCGATTTCCCTTAGGTCCATCTCAACGTTGTCCCTCCATCTTCGTCTTGGCCTTCCTACAGGTCTCTTACCATCTGGTTTCCCAACAAGAATCCTGTAAACTCCTCTTTCCTCTCCCATTCGTGCCACATGGCCTGCCCACCTAAGTCTTCTTGATTTAATTATTCTAATAATATCTGGACATGAATACAAATTATGTAGTTCTAAATTATGTAACCTTCTCCACTCACCTGTCTCCTCATCCCTTTTAGGTCCAAATATTTTCCTAAGAATCTTATTTTCAAATACTCTCAATTTATGTTCCTCTTTTAATGTAAGGGACCAAGTTTCACACCCGTATAATACTACAGGCAAAATTACTGTTTTGTATATTTTAACTTTTAGTTTCTTAGATATTAAACGAGAAGACAAAAGTTTATGAAGAGAGAAGTAACATGCATTTCCTGAATTAAGCCTACTTTTAATTTCCTCTTTAATATAATTTTCATTTGTTAATATTACTCCTAAGTATTTGAATTTGGAAACTGGTTCAAACGAGTTGCTATCAATAATTAGATTTTGATTATTACCTAACACTTGGTTTCGGCCTGTAAGCATATATTTAGTTTTCTCTTTGTTAACTTCCAAACCTATCTCTTTAGCAGTTTTGAAAAATATTTTAGCATTATTCTTAATTGTATTTATATCATCCCCCAGTAAGTCTACATCATCTGCATATGCTAACAACTGAGTCACACCATTTAATTTTAGTCCTTCTTTAGTTTCTTTTACCTTCCTTACAGCATATTCTAAGGCAAAATTAAAGAGCAATGGAGATAATGCATCTCCTTGTTTTAACCCATCATGAATTATAAATTTGTCAGACATATTATTACCCACACGAATTTTACTTTCTGTTTCACTGGTGCATATTTTTATCATACTAACAAGCTTCTTAGGTATTCCAAACTCTACTAATATATTATATAATTGATCTCTTTTGACCGAATCATATGCTTTTTTGAAATCAATGAATAGCTGATGGACATTTTGATTATATTCCCACTTTTTTTCAAGTGTCTGTCTGATGTGAAAAATTTGATCTGTAGTTGATCTGTTACGTTTAAATCCACATTGATAATCACCTATAATTTCATTAGCATATGGGGTTAGTCTTGTTAAAAGAATGTTAGACAATATTTTGTATGTTGTTGAGAGTAGAGAAATTCCACGGTAATTATTGCAGTTCATTTTATCACCTTTTTTAAACACAGGAACAATTATGGATTCTTTCCACTGTTGAGGGATTTCTTCTTTATTCCATATTAAACAAATTAATTTATGAATTTGACATATTAATGAATTTCCACCATATTTAATTAACTCAGCTGGTATTAAATCAATGCCAGGTGCTTTGTTATTCTTAAGCCTTTTAATAGCATCTTTAACTTCAGTCAAGTTAGGTTCTGGAACTAAAGGTTCTGCTGTGTGGACTTCATTTACTTCTGATTTATCTCCTACATGGACATTTAAAAGGTCATTAAAGTAGTTCTTCCATCTATTTAGAATATCGCTTGGGTCAGCTAGAAAATCACCATCTTTATCTTTTATCAAGTTTACTTTAGGTTGCCACCCCTTTCTAAATTCATTTACACCTTTATATAAATCTCTGATATTTTTATTTTTGCTGTTTGTTTCAATTTCGTTAATTTTGCTTTTCAAGTAATCTCTTTTTTTACTTCTAAACGTGCGGTTAACTTCTCGCTTTATTCTATTATAATTGCTTAGATTTGTATCATCTGAGTTATTTAACCACCTAAGTCTAGCCTGATTTCTTATTTCTATTAGATTATGACATTCATTATCAAACCATGGCTTACTTTTGCTTGGTTTATGGTATCCTATAGTTTCTTTAGCTGCTGATTCTATTGCATTACGTATGTGCTCCCAATTCTTATTTACGTCTGTTTCATTTATATTTTCATCATCATTTAAATCCTGCAAAACCTCAAATCTATTTGACAGTTTAATTTGGTAATCTTTCATAATTCTTTCATCAGCAAACTTTCCTGTATCAAATTTTATAACTTTTAGATTTTGTTGCTTATGATTTATCACTGAGAGTCTTTCTCTTAATTTAGCAATTACTAAATAATGGTCACTGGCACAGTCAGCACCTCTATGTGTACGAACGTCAATTATACTAGTATGCCTTCTCTTATCAATGAGAATATGGTCTATCTGATTATGAGTTTTACCATCTGGAGAAGACCAGGTATATTTATGGATATCTTTATGTTTAAAAGTGGTACTTTTCACAATTAAATTCTTTGAGGTTGCAAAAGTAATCAATCTTATACCATTATCATTACTTAATTCATGAAGACTTTCTTTACCAATCGTGGGTTTAAATGTCTCTTCTTTGCCAATCTGTGCATTACAATCACCTAACAGAATTTTCATATCATACTGAGAAAATTTATCAAAGACCTGTTCTAACTCTGTATAAAAATCATCTTTAGTATTATCATCTTTATCTTCCGTTGGTGCATGTATGTTTATTAAAATAATTTTACACCACCTACCCTGTAAAACTGCATATGATATCCTATCATTAATAAATTCTATTGTTTTAAGAGCCGAGATAATTCTATTATTTATGAAAAAGCCTGTTCCAAAATTATGATTTTCAGTACCACCATAGAAAAAAGTATAATTTTTAGTTTTACAATTCCCTTCTCCTGGCCACCTAACTTCCTGGACAGCTATTACATCTAATTTATACTTCACTATCTCATTAACTGTACACTGAAATGCCCCAGGCCGGTAAAGGCTCAGAACATTCCAGGTGCCTAATTTAATATCCTTATTCCTAACGTAGATCTTATCCTTAGTCCAGGGACCTCCCAAAGTAGTCCCCACCCGGAGATCCGAACGGGGGACTATTTTACCTCCGGAATATTTTACCTTGGGAACATCCATGGCCTTATATTTCTGTTTCTTGACATGTCTTTTTACAGTGCAGAGTTGTCAGCTCTACGCCTAACCCCCGATATGAATGGAGGAACTACTACACAAGACAAACACAAACATATTAGACAGCACAATTACTACACAAGACGAACACAAACACATTAGACAGCATAACTACTACACAAGACACACACAAACACATCACAACTACTACACAAGACACACACAAACACATCACAACTATAACACAATATAAACACACACACACCACAACTACTACACAATATAAAAAAACAAACAAACAAACACACACACACACACACACACACACACACACACACATATACACACACGTACTCTTTTTTGTATTGGCATGTGGCAGAACTGGTTCGATGTACTCAATTTCAAATACAAAGAAACTATACCTGAAGGCTCACAGCAGGCTTCATACATTCAAAGAACTGTTTCATGAATTGCCTCTTCCTCCTCCGTCAACCTGAACAAGGTGGAGAAGCTAAGCTGGCTTAACTATTTTAAAATACAGGGTGGTGCATATCTATCAACCAACATCAGTTTGCAACCTATCGGAATGCAGATGCACACATACAGGTCGTGTGCAACCTGATAGGAAATATATTCTACAATCTTGGAGCTTTTAAAGGCCAATCTACTTCATGCATTTCGTACTCTGGTTGTTTAGCGTAGATTTTCTGTCAGTTTTGGCTATTAGGGATGACGATGAGTGATGATGTGTTGAAACTGATGAAGGGATGTACACAAAGAACGCACATGTCCAGGGCTGGGATTCGAACCCGGGATCCCTTGCGTCCTAGCGCGCTATGCTAACCACTCCGCCACTGGGGGGGGGGGGGGGCTCTTCATGCATTTCATTCATGGGCCTCGGAAACGTGGCTTCTTCTACGTATAGTCCGTACGTTTACTACGTTAACGTCGAAGAACTGAAGAAAGCCGCCGGCACGAACGTGGGTGGGGTTAAACAGCGGGCGAGTTGTTTTCGTCCAATCACACTCAACCTTCAGCCAATAGGCGCAGCTGTCATTCTGCTCGTCTACTCCACGTGGAGTCTCAGTCACATGACTGCGGATACGCTGTTGCCGTACTTTGCAACTTCAATGCGGAGACCGTGGGAAGGCGCTTGTGCGCGGAGGGACAAGGTGGCGTAGAGTAGATGTGTGGCAACACTGTGCGTTGAATGTGATTGTTGCAGATGGTTGGCGCGCTCCGTGGACTTCAAAGCCAGCCGGTCGTTAACGTAGCTAGCGCGTCGACTATACCACCTCCGTAAAGTTAGCAACATACACAACGCCTTGCAGGGAAGCGAATCTTTCAGGAACTACAGTCGGGCCGCGGTACTAACCGGTGTGCAATCTGCGCAGAATGGTCATTGTGACAAAATTGACCGCGAGTTCATTCGCAGATAGACGCGGCAATACAGGGTCACTGCCTTATAGGAGTCCTACTTTTATTGCCGATGAGTGTACAGTTGGATCGATTGATTTAGTTTATTTTACGTTACTTTTCTTCCACTATTGGCTAACCGCGAAGATGAGGATGAGTGATGACATGATGAAATTGAAGGGACACTCGCACAACCATGGCGGGATTGTAATTACAGTTTTCACAAAGCCAAACCATTAGATGCAGTTATGAGCTTGTGTAGCGTGGTTTCATACACTCAGGATAAAATTCAGCTTTTCAAGGGTTCGTGGCGTCGCAAAGCGGCTTCAAACAGGAAAACAAAGCTTTCTATATTGAGGAAAGTTGTATCTCCAATGACCACTGATACTGACACCACCCGCTGACACGTTGTACAGTCACGGTCACTTCTGGGTTGCAAAAATTAAATTGCCTTTTAATGGAATCGTTACAACTCAGAAGTGTCCATGACTGTATAAGTTTTTCACACTACTTATATACATTTTCCAGACTCGAGACGTTAACTCACAGTACAGTCAACGGCACAGATAATGGTAGGCAAATTGTCCACCGCTATTGTAATTACTCCTTAATTCCACATCTTGTGTTGTTTTAAGGAATGAAACTATGTTGGTTCGAAGCAGACATTGTTCTCTGCTTATTGACGTCATTATTTCAATTCATTATCATCACAATGTGCAATACAGACCGAATGAAAATGGTGGACAATTCGCCTACTGTTTCTTTTGTGTACCTTCCATTTAACCCAAATCTGCCCCATTCTACTGTGCAACTGCTTCCCAATCATAAAATCCTTCCGCGCATCTCTTATTTCGTCTCCCCCCCTCCATTTCAACCCAATTTTATCTTAAGACCTCCCCCATCCACATCTTCCGTTCAACCACTCAAATTCCCTCATCCCGGCGTCTAATTACAAGGAGGATTTTCGTCCCGAATTTAGGACTCAGCCCCCTTTCCCCCCCTCGTATAAATCCAAACAGGCAATTATCCGAATCTTGCACAGGAGAAATTTCCAGGCGTTCAATACAGCCTCTGTTGTTCTCCAAAAAAAAAAGGCTGTAAGGAAGTGTTTCCTTCCGGGAATATGGCTCCAATCTCCTGAAACGGATCTTTACTTTGTTTTCGGAACACAGCGCGCGGTTCTGTTTACCCAGAATGACTTGCGTGATCATAGGCGTTTCATGTAGAAACTACCATTGCAAATATGTCGTGTCAAAACCTAAGGCATTTCCTTTCATTTGCGATGCAAAACTTCCAAATATCACTTACTATAATTTATCACAAAATTGCGACCATAACGAAAATGTCCAGTGAATACGCATTATTTTTTTTTTCTCAATATTAATCATAAATTCAGTCATATTGCTACATTCTCAACGATAACTAGAGTTGACGAGCTGTATCTTTGCGGGTGAACCCTGCGCAAGCCCGGCTGCGCAGTAGCAAGGGGGAGGAGCTACCGGCTGCGCGTCATTACCTTGCGTTTTGTCCTTGCTGTGGACCACCCAAAGGGTGAGTAGGTGGCAACTACATAAACGTATCTCTCTCACACTCTGCGCGGAGTAGCCAAGGCCACCCGCAAAGATACAACTCGTCAACTCTAACAGCGATTTTCCTCAATTATTCACGCATGCGCACATTTATAAGCAAGTCGGAAAGGCAACTGTCACGCCGACGTGTGACGTCCACGAACACGCAGGACTTTCTTAGTTACCTAATATAGTGTTTAACATATCATAGAGGATAGCAACAGTGGTCCAGCTGTTAGGGTCATTTGACTCATGAGTGAGACCCTGGTTCGATTCACAGAGTGGAAATGCTCAAGTTCAAAATCTTACGTCTATGTTTCTGCCATATACTATAGTCTTGTTGTTAGGTTTTAAATTAGCAACAAGCACAAAATATATAAATTCTTTTAAGAAATTAAATACAGAAATCAGCTTACGTTCGTGTATTATATATCCCATAAGCAGCAGCTGTGAGCAGTATGGGATGAAGATTAATGTAAAGAAGACAAAGGCAATGGTTATTGGACGGAAACCCAGGAATATTAATGTGAGAGCAAACAGTGAAAGAATCCAGCAAGTGGATAGCTTCAAGTACCTCGGATGCACTATAAGCAGTGACATGAGCTGCAACCAAGAAGTGCAAATGAGAATCGCAATAGCAAAAGAAGGTTTAAATAGAAGAAAAGATGTTTTTTGTGGACCCATGGACATAGGTCTAAGGAAGAGATTAGTGAAATGTTTCTTGTGGAGTGTAGCACTATATGGTGCAGAAACCTGGACGTTGAGAAGAAATGAAGAGAAACGACTCGAAGCTTTTGAAATGTGGACATGGCGAAAAATGGAGCGTGTAAAATGGACGGACAAGGTAAGAAACGAAGCCGTACTGAAAAGAGTTGGTGAAAAAAGATCTATACTGGAGACCATCAAGAAGAGGAAAAGAAACTGGTTAGGACACTGTCTAAGAAGGAACTGCCTGCTAAGAGATGCCTTGGAGGGAATGGTTGAAGGAGGAAAAGTCCGTGGAAGAAAGAGATATCAGCTTATGGATGATATTAAATTAACTGAGTCGTATGCTATTACGAAGCGTAAGGCGGAGAATAGGGAAAGCTGGAGATTGCAGTGAAAAACCTGCCAATTAGGCAGAAAACAATGAATGAATGAATACATTCTTAAAACAGCAACAGTGATGTTGAAATGTCTTTCTTCTTATCAAATATTTTTATCATTAAAACAATTAAATTTATGAATTTTACAAAAAGATGATAGTCATAATATTCTTAGTCTGTCTATTTGGGTATAAATATCACCTGAGTGTGCACACAGAACAGAAAACGTGTCAATTGACACATATATTTTGATTTCAATAACACGTTAACGTGCATAAACTGCAAATAATGCACCTTTTAGTGTGTCAAAATACACATAGGAATGTATTAAAGGGTATTTTTATGAGATGAAGTTCAGTGTGATGCACTGAAATTAGTGTTGCCCACGAGACGAGACTTTGGCCTGTCTCGTCTCGTGGAAATGCTGTCTCGTCTCGAAAATATTCGTTTGTCTCATGACACATGGTCAATCTCGTCTCGTCTCGAATTTTTAAAAGCCTGTCCCGTCTCGTCCCGTGGGCAACACTAACTGAAATGCAACAATTTGGAAAATCATACAAGATCATTTGGAAGATAACAACATTACACATTTAGCTGTGTCAATTGATGCATTAACAGTGAATCTGATTCTTCGCAGAGGCCATAAAACACACTTTAGTGCATCAATCGATATGATCCATTTAGTTCTCTGTGTGTGCACACCGCTATGTGCCAGCATAGTTTCGGCGCAGTGTGCACGCGGAACTTCACTAAACTCTTTTATCTTTCATCGAGCGATATCTGGGTGTGCAGGAGGATGGAGATTATAGCACGGAGGGGCTATAGAACCTATCCTCACCTATCGTTGTGGGCGCGCCCCTGTTCTCAACAGCACGAATTAATACAAATAGTTCTAAGTCAAACCTCCCTGAAGGAGTGAGTGGTTAGCACAGCACACTACGACGCTAGCAGTCCCGGGTTCTAATCCCGCCCTGGACAGGGGTGTTCATTGTGAGTGTGAAATCATTCGTCAAAATCATCATATCATCACTCAACCTGATCTTAACTATTAACCAAAAGTGGCACAAACCATAACAATAATTCAAAGGGAAGCCGGTTAATTTGTGAATATACACTGCTCCACAAAATTTATGAACACCAAGGGAAGAGAAGGAAACAAACACGAAAACAGGGTTCACCCTGTATACCATTTTGCAAAGTTGCTGGTCATTTTCGTTCTGTGTAGCGTCTGTACCTTATTGGTGTTCATAAGCCCAAAAATGCTCGATAGGGTTGAGGTCCGGTGAGCATTCAGGCCACTGAATAGAGGTGATGTCTTCAGTTTCCAGGAATTCCGACACAATACGTGCGCGGTGCCCGGCGAGCATTGTCATCCATAAACAGAAACTCCGGGCCTAATGCTCCCAGGAAATTGCGAATACATGAACCCAAATGATTGTTTCTCTCAATTTCGGCGGGGGGTTTGTAGCCTCATCAACCCCTCTCTGCGTACGCCAGTATGTGCAAAAGAGATATTCTATTGTAATGTTATTCTCAAGATTTACAATATTCTATAATACAGTACTTGCTCTATAATCCCTTTGTGTTTCTTAAGTTTTGTGGAGCAGTGTATATCAATGCTGCTGTGTTAAAATTCAGTTTTTTTTTGTCTCAATATCACAACGGTGAAGCTATAATTGGCCAAAAGAGAGGGTCTTTCCTTGAACAAAGCTAAAATCATATCGCCTTCATTTCTAGTAAAATATTGCATAAGATTCCGCCTTAGATTTTAAATTATATATTTATTTTCTTTTTCTTAGCCCCCCATGGCGTAGTGGCGTCGACATTTAATCAAGGTCTCCCGGGTTCGGTACTCCGTGGAGTCACATAGTGGTTCAAATCGCACTTTAAACTGTATGTCCAGTCGCGATTAGCCAATGTGTGCAATAAGTGGAGCTAACACACAGTTCAATTTTCTTCCTCACTCACTGATATTTTAATAGTTTCATGTACATTGTACTTTTTCTTCTCTTTTGTTTTCAGTTATGTTCGCACCGTAGTGCTATTAGATATACTTCATATTATTCTTCCTTGTTTTGCGCATATTTCGTACTCTATAATAAGTTACTTCAGCGTGATGACAGCATAAAGTCTACTGATAGTTCACCGTAAATTCATTCATCTGTATTTCAACACGAAATAAACTCATAAACACTGAATCAAACTTTTAATTTCCAAGTACAATAATAAATAATATAAAATGTACTGCTGAACTGTTGTAAAACGTGTACTTTTACCGCGAGGAATGCAGATTGATAGTAAAATGTAAAATAATTTACGTAAATGTTGATATTCAAGCAATAACAAGTTTGTACTAGTTAATAAAGGTAGGCTACCTTGGTTTATACTGCCACTAGAGAGCGCTCCGTGAAAACAAATGAAACGCGTTGTGTTGTTTCTTCTTTGTTTCTTTATAGATAATGTTTTTCTTTTATAGTGGGGGAGTAATTGTCCTTACTCCCGGTGATTTGACGGTAACCTTTCTTACAATGTCTTTATCAAGTTCTTTATGTTTCCTTTTATATGATAAAGTTCAGCACTTCTTACTATTGATTCAGAATATGACCATATTAAGTTAAATGTGGATTCCCTTTATGTCTACATTTCTAACGCTGTATCTTGTTCAATTTATGTACAGATTCTCTTTAGCAACATAAACAATTACTGACAATACCAAATACATTTTATTCAAGATAAATGAGTGTTGTGATGACAATATACAGAAGTGAGTTGTAAAATACGACAATAGTACACATTGTACAGCATCTAGAATATAATAGAATACAATTTATTTCCAGTATGAGCATCTACAGCTGTACATACCATACAAGGATGAAAAACTTGTAGTACAATTTTCCTACACCCGTCCTCCTCTCAGTCTACTTCCACATTCACACTGCTTGGGAGTTCACAAACAATATTTCATTTCATCTCTTTCACTACACTTGCACTGTTAGCTGAGTGATTCCTAAATTTTCTCACATTTATTTATTTATTTAGTAGCGCCTCCCCCCCCCCCCCCCGTTTCACAAATGTTCGCTATCCCCACTGAGCTTCTTTGCTCTCTTTACCCAGGCGTAATGTAGGAAAGTTACCAGTTTCCTTATTTGCGCCTCCCCCCCTCTCGGTCTTTCCCTCCTAATAACGCTTGTCATTATATTCTCAATGTTAGCTTCATTTATTTCCCTGATATATTTTTGTCTTGCCTCCCCTGTTTCTTTGCATTGGAGGAGAATATGAAATTTCGTCTCGTCTTTACCGCATAGCGAGCATTCTACGCTCCCGTCCTCCCGTTTTAGTTTAACTTGTGCCCATCCCCCCCAGTCTGAACCAGGCCAATCCTGAACTTTCTTTTGCCCCACACAAATCCACGTAGTTCCTCCTTCCCCATTCTCGATCCGTATCTACTATTTTCGCTGATGTTAACGATATTTTTGCGTCGCATTCTGCCAAAATTTTCTGTTTGGTAATATCTTCCAGTCTGGCACGTATGGCCCCTAGCATCTGCATATCAATTCTCCCCTCTATTCCCTCTTCCCACACCCATCCTAGCCCTATACCGTATAATTCAGTCTTTATTTTTGCTACCCATTGCCTCCTATTACACCCACCTATCTGTGATTGTACACAGAGTTTCTTCAAATCCCCCCCCCCCTGGTGTCAGTTTTGCCCTCATTTTGGCATCCACTTCCTCTCTTAATTTTCCCATTTCCCTAAGTGCCCCACATGTTGCCGTGCCCTTGTTTTAGGAATCTAGACTGTACGGCGTTTACAGTTTCCCCTCCCTCCCAGACCCATAGTTCGATGCCATAGAACAGTGTTGCCTTAACTGTGGTCTCGTAGACCCCCCTTACAGAATTTTGATTGGTATATTTGGTACTTTATTTTATTTTTCTTGTTTTTTCCAACGCAAACATTGCTTTACATTTATTCCTGTGTACGTGCCTTGCCCACCTACCCGTCATTGTCATCACCATGCCTAAATAGTCGTACTGTTTCACCCTATCGACACTTGTCTCTCCGTATTTCCATTGTTCATCCTTACCAAATACGTATCCGTTCTTAAATACCATTATTTTGGTCTTCTTCATATTTACTCGCATGGCCCATTTCCCGCAATATCCGTGTAACGTGTCTAGACCGTTCTGTAGACCCGCTGTTGTGTTCGAAATCAGTACCAGGTCGTCTGCATACAACAGAAGCGGTATATATAAGGGCTTACAGCAGACCCTCTTCAAGCAATATTGAGCTAGAAGTGACCAACATGAGATAAATTCTGGAAGTTCCTTGTAGAAAAGTACTATTTCCATAGTTTTTGAAAATAACAATTAATAATAAACAAAATTATAACATATTAGGTTTTACTATATCTTACTTAGTTTCAAAATGCAATAGAACTTTAAAAAATCATGATCTATTATTGTACAGGAAACTAGAAAAATCTAGATTACAAAACATAACCAAAGTGTATTAAAATACACGATCGATTCAAACTACATACAATTTACCTGTACGAACAATATGTTCGTTATTAATATTTCCATTAAATCTTATATACACAATCTATTAGATTCAAAAGTAACTTTAACACCACATTGGTATTTAATATATTTTCCAAAGATGTGAACAAATAAGGCAGATAATAACAACAGATTATTATAACCGGTAACGAATAATTATTACGAATATAAAAAAAAGTCAAGTGCTAACAATATAACTTCAGTGCCACTTGTTGGTAAGCTACTTGTATATTATTAACTCGTTTCTCAAATAGCATTACAATGTGATGAATGAAAATCTTCAAGGTAAATGTGTAAACACGCACTTTATTTGCAATAGTATATTTGCAACAGGTAACTTATGTGCCGCATATTTACCTTAATGCGGGATGAGAATTATCGACAGAATGGTTTAACACAAATAGGCAATTCTGTAATAAACTTTAAAACATGCAATGATATTATATGCGTGCGTGTGTACACGCACACACAGATAAACAGACAGAGAGAGAGAGAGAGAGAGAGAGAGAGAGAGAGAGAGAGAGAGAGAGAGAGAGAAAGAGATTGTAAGGGCTCCATTATAATGAAGATTATATTAACTGTTAATTTTATTTAATATAATTATAATATAATGGCTTTATTTTTTTATTATTAATTATTATTATTATTATTCATGAGACACTTGGTTCGGACCCCCCCCGAAATATATTTCTAGATACGTACTTGAAATCTACTATTCACATGCATCTCATGATGCACTTTTGCGTTACGATATACAAAAATGCATCAACTGTGAACAGGATTCTTGTCAAAGGTAAAAAAAAGCACTTTACTGCATCAATCTATGAGTTTCTGGTGCATTCGTTTAAATGTTTTCCTGAGTATAGTACAATTTGAATTTGAATTTGAATCTTGTGCAGGACTGGCAGAGTCGAACACTTATGGGCACAAACTGCTAGCGAAAACACTCTGGCTTTTTTCGACTTGTGCACTTACAAAGGAGTAAACATAATCCCCCATATCTGCGGTGAAGCGTTTACGGGGCCGTTAACTTGATTGGCAAGTCGTAGAGGATTGAATAGCAGTTTAAGATCCTTCAAGACGCTCCGGCCCAGAAGCTAGTATCGTCTGCAAACTGTTCCGGCCGTAACGTTCGCGTAATTCGCTGAAATTGCGTCGTATTCCCGGGGAAAACGCCGCATAAAAGTGGTGTGCCGAGAGATCGTAAAGTTTTCATTTCGCCCGGCAGCGGCGGCGGTCCTAGCCCCCCCTTCCCCCGCACCCTCTTTTTCTCCAGGATATCAAAGGGATGCCGCGCGGTCGGATGTGGAAAACCTTGGGAGATTTCTGGCGGTTTCCCCAAAATGCATTTTGATGCATTTTCTCTTCTCGTGCAGTTCTTTCTAGCGTGTATGTTATGTTACATACAACTCAAATGCATCAAATAAAGGCTGATGCATTTTTGGTGCATCAATGGACACAGTTAATCGTGTAATTTTGGTTTATTTTAAACTGTCGTGTCTGATCCTCTCAATTGATGGATTTTGTTGTGTTTTGATGCATCAATTAAACACACTGAGTTCTGTCTGCAAAACAAGAAAAGCAAATGCATCAGTTGAAGAAAAATGCACATAAACACTGTAGCTCAGACCAAATATTTAAGTGCATCATCAAAGAAAATGCAGGAGGGTGCATAAAAAAAATCATCAATTGATGCATTAAAGTACAGCACAGCTGAGAAAGAAATACTCACTTGCATCATTCAGAGATTTGATGCATTTCGTTTTCTGCGTTTAGCTCAGGATATACATGTCCGTTGCAACGCACAGAATTTAAAATGCATCTCATCAAGGCTCGTGAACTTTTGGTGCAAAGCTATATGCAAATTTGGTTTGCGTCTGATCTTCTCAAATGATGCATTTTAGTGCATCACAGGGAACAACTACCGATAAAAGTATTCTTTGATGCATTTCTGTGCATTCTGATGCCCCCAAAGTGCATCAGCCGGACCCTGTGGCCGAGTGGTTAGCACATCGCCCTGCGACGCCAAGGATCCCGGGTTCGAATCCCGCTCGGGCTTGGTTGTTTGTGAATGTCCATTCATCAATTTCATCACTCAACCCCTTCTTCGCCAATTAACCAAGATGCACAAAACGCGATGTAAAATAAATTAAATCAATCAACCAAAGTGCATCATTAGTAATTTATGCACTGTAATGTGCAGTGGCGTGCCCAACTAGTATCCCTAAAAAAAATAACTTCAAAGCCAGGAAAAGATGGCATAATTAGGACTCACTATTAAAAAAAAAAGTATACGTAACCCCTCCCTTTCCAAAATCCTGGGCACGCCATTGGTAATGCACACTTAAACCCAAAATGTGTCAATTGACACATATATTTTGATTTCAATAACACGTTAACGTGCATAAACTGCAAATGATGCACCTTTTAGTGTGTCAAAATACGCATAGAAATGTATAAATGGGTATTTTTATGAGATGAAGTTCCCTGTGATGAGTTAAAATATATCAATTTGGAAGATCAGACAAGATCATTTCGAAGATAACGAACTTTCACTTTTTAATGCATCGATTTTGTTATCTTCCAAATGATCTTGTCTGATCTTTCAAATTGATGCATTTTAGTGCATCACACGGAACTTCATCTCATAAAAATACCCTTTAATACATTGCTGTGAGTATTTTGATACACTAAAAGGTGCATCATTTGCAGTTTATGCACGTTAACGTGTTATTGAAATCAAAATATATATGTGTCAATTGACACATTTTGGGTTCTGTGTGTGGAGTTGACATATTCTGTGTGTACTGGACTGAACTTTAATAATTGTTAACGAAGACGAAATAACTAAATAACTGAATTATAGCCTATTATACAGTTCAGTAAGTGTGATAACGTGATGTAATTTTTCTGGAAAAAAGGGAAATTTTTACTTTATCTGAAGGAAATTCATGAAAATGGTTTACCGGAGTGGCCATATAGCATGGTGCACACGTGTAAGTTCGGTATAACAGGGCGTGACAGTTCAGGGACGTGATGTCTCATTCCTGGAAATACCAAATTGGGATTGGTGGGTTCTGGGGCGGAAATCTTGCGAGGACCACTCCAATCAGCGAACAAGCGACGCAACATCTGTCGAAATTTGATGTCAGCCATGGGCGAGTCCTCGAGAGTGCGCCATGCCAGGCTCTCGAACATGAGTGATGCCTCGGAGGGGGTACCAGTGGAGCTTGTTAGCCCGCTGATGTATTTATTAATGCCCTGTTCCTAGGTTAACAAGCGGTCGCAACGGTGAAGGCACATATGGCACACATGCTTGCCGGGTTTCGCGTTTGTGGTCGTGTATGCGTTGCGTTGATGGACCGCTGTGATCTTGTTTTCGGAAAAGGGCTGTGCGTGGACATTTTTCAAGTTTCATCAGCCCGCATTGTTGCGACTTAACAATGGCGCGACTTCCTGAGTATTTCACTGACGTCACATTACATGTCAGTAACGAAATTTACACTGGAACCTATTTTTTTTTAATTGACAAGTTTTCTATAAATCTGTTCGGTGATAAACCAAAAACAATAATCGGTAAACAATCTTTTTTGTGGTAACTAAACAAATATGTACGATTATTAAAAGAATTTGGTTCTGATGAACAATTATTTTGTGTGCACGATTACCAAAAGAATTTGGTTGTGTTGAACAATCATTTGTGTGCACGATTACAAAAAGAATTTGGTTCTGTTGAACAATTATTTTGTCTGCATGATTACCAAAGAATTTGGTTCCGTTGAACAATCATTTGTGTGCAAGATTACCAAAAGAATTTGGTTCTGTTCAACAACAATTTGTGTGCATGATTACCAAAGAATTTGGTTCTGCTGAACAATCATTTGTGTGCACGATTACCAAAATAATTTGGTTCTGTTGAACAATCATTTGTGTGCAAGATTACCAAAAGAATTTGGTTCTGTTCAACAACAATTTGTGTGCATGATTACCAAAGAATTTGGTTCTGCTGAACAATCATTTGTGTGCATGATTACCAAAGAATTTGGTTCTGCTGAACAATCATTTGTGTGCACGATTACCAAAAGAATTTGGTTCTGTTGAACAATCATTTGTGTGCAAGATTACCAAAAGAATTTGGTTCTGTTCAACAACAATTTGTGTGCATGATTACCAAAGAATTTGGTTCTGCTGAACAATCATTTGTGTGCATGATTACCAAAGAATTTGGTTCTGCTGAACAATCAATTGCGTGCACGATTACCAAAATAATTTGGTTCTGTTGAACAATTATTTTGTGTGCATGATTACCAAAAGAATTTGGTTCTGTTGAACAATCATTAATGTTTGTTTACCGGAAACTATTTTTTTGGTTATTCGATTTGTTTTCTATGTAGAGCTCGAAATAATCCTTTAAAATGCTCACTGCATAATGATTACACTATAAAAAAAAAACTTTTTGCACTTGGATGTGTCACTGGAGTCAGTACATTTGTGTCAATTGACACATTTTGAGTTCTGTGCATATATATATATTTTTTTTAAAAACATATATTTGTACAAAACTAAGTTTACAAAAGATTATATTACTTGCCCACACGATACCCCTCTGGTATCGCCACAGTTGGGGAGACCCTGAAGTAATAAACTAAATCAGCTCCTTTTTCCTGGATTTGTCATTTTGAAATTTTGACCACCATACTGTTGATGAACTGACACAATCGAATGGGGCGGGAGAGAGATGTAAAAGTGGGGCACGCAACAATAGAACTCTTGAAAGCTAATTGACGCGCATTGTTGAGCGAAGTACCAACTGTCGAAGAGCAACTGTTTCGTGGTTTTGTTGAGAAATCATTCGCTGATTGTTTCCGCCAATCCAGAGGCTGTCAGATCGGCCATATGGTACAGGGTGAAAGCATGGCCGAAGCGTATGGGGTGGGCATAGAATTTGGAGCTATCGAAATTGAGTTACTTGTTACTGGCACAAGAAAAGGGCTCTAGAGAACAAATTATAATGCAGTGTTAGGAGAATCAAAAGGACCAATCAGAACGTAACGTATTTGAACCAACATTTTTGAAATGGCATCTCGTGGCTAGGGTCACACAGGAAAGTTAACGCATTAAATATCGCGAGAAATAGCGTAAAAGCTGTTGTGTCAAGCAAAACTCCAAATGTGTATATTAAATATGCACTGAAATGCATCAGAATTTTGTACATATTATTTATATCATATTAACTACATCACTAAAACAAATGTGTCAAATATTTTTGCAACTTGCTTCCAAACAATGATAATTTTGAATTCTTAAAATATAATTAGCCCCTCTTGATATGTAACAGTTATTTCAGATTTTGGAATGCAGGATATATTATTATTTTGTGAAACATTTTTCAGTACTTCAACAACAACAAAAATAATAATACTGCGTATTAATAATGTTAACAGAAGAAAGTGAACTAGTAATGCAATGAAACGCACAAATGCAAGAAAATGCATTAAATTTTGCATTCAAGTACAAAAATGCACCTCAATGTGTGTCTGGATTCATCCTAACACTTCATTTTCTCATGGTACATCGAGTCGGACGATTCAGTCGACCAACAAACCAACACACGCTTACATGTATATCAACTTATGCATTTGAAGTACATGAAATAAATTTGATGCATTCTCTTTTCTGTGTGTGGTCGAGGATAGCGATTTCATCGATAACCATCTACGTGTTAAATTTATTTAGTATCATACACAGTAGCTCACATTATTATTATTATTATTATTATTATTATATGATATACGGCTGAAGACGAGTGTAAAATCATTATTAAATTAAATTTTTTATGGTATGTAGTAGGAATACAGTTAAGTGTAATCTTATCGTTTGGTCAAATACCTAACTTCATTTCCTTAGGAATTTGCGTATTTAAAATGGTTGATTGCTAGATTCGGCTTATTTTTAAGTTTTTTTTTCTAGTTAACTTTAAATATGTTATTAACCCATTAACTACCGCGGAGCTATATATAGACTCTAAAATTGGGCCTTTTTTTGCGGGAAGTCATTTTTATAGACACCACTCTTTAGTGCTATTATTAGTCTATGTGGGCTATTGGCAACCAAAAATCCATTGCAGATCCTTTGTCAGTTCTTGAAAAATATTTTTTGGCAATATGGAATTAAGAGTCGCAATGGTATAGTAGATAGGATGTCTGACTGCAATCCGGAAAACCCGGGTTTGATGGGTATTCTGGGATCGGAATTTTACCAGCCTAGTCCCTGTATAAAGCGTAAAAGCGGCCGAATCGTGGTGCTGATCACATCACCTCCAAAATGGCCGAGATCGACAATATGTAGTGGGGGTGTGGGGCCTTACCCCCAAATACCCTAAATGTGCCTTCAAGGCATGGTGTTGTATGCAGGGGAGAACCTTACCTTTGACCTTACCTAATATGTTTTTTTTTCTGCAGTCTATATATTAGGCTCTAGATTGTTTTCCTTAGCTTCATTTTGCGGCAAGTCTTTTTATAGTTAGTTTTGCATTACTTACGATGACACGAATTTGCGGTTACATCTATACATAGACGATTTTTTTTTTTTGGTCGCACTTCTCTTCAACGTCGCCGCAGGGAAGGAACACTATTTGGTGCATTTCAAATCGGGGAAACACCAATCTAAGGATTAGGGTGAACTAATTATATTTTCAGAATTAAAAATAACTTCATTTTGATTTCAAGGAAGTTTATGAATTATTTTATGCATTTTAGCATGTCTCGTAATATGATATAAATAATATTTAAAAAAACAGCTGCATGTTTGTGCATATTCATTTATTTCAGGGGCCATCTAGTCTTTTGCTTAAGGCTACAGCTCCCACGCATTTCATTGTGTTAATTAATTATTTTACTATTTGAACTCTTAGAAAAAAATTACTAATTCTACCGCTAAAATGTTGCAGTCTGCTTGGTAATTTACCAAGCGGGACAGGACCTTTTTTTGTTATTTGAATTTCAATATTATATTATGCATAAAGATAGATAATCATTATAAATTATAGTTGCGTGTTCATATATATTGTCCATTGAGAACGCAAATGTTGTATTTCCAAATTGAAAACAAATGGATATATTTTGGCTGTAGTCTATTTAGGATGTAATTGTTTCATCTCTGCAATCGTCTGGTGCCAACGTACAACCAATCTTGATACATTGAGTGTCTTTTTGGTCCATGTGCAGAATTTGGAAACAGCCACAAGAGTGCAAACTCTTACAGTCAATGAAACCTTACTACAATTTCCTAAACCAACTACAAGCGCCATTCGAGTATGACATAAACCACTTGCATTCTAACCTCAGTCACTTGTGGGATATGCTTAACAATGGTAGTGGGCTTCGGTTCTTACTTTTGTTGTTAACAGACAAGAATTTTGAATAATAGTGGATTCAAAGTAGTTGATTGATTTCCCAAAATAGGAATTATATATTTTACTTTGCTAGCAAATGACAAATTTTAAATCTCGTTTCCAGAATGGAATCTGGGGGATAGAACATTGGCACTCTCAAATCATAGCTGGTGTTGCGTGCAATTATTCTATCTGAAATTTATTTTTCTAGAGAGGCTTCAATATATCAGCCTTTGAAATGGCACCAACGTGCAGCACAAAGGTCCAATAAATATAACATGTCAAACTTTAAAGAGCTCTCCTGTAAAAAGGAAAAAAATGGACATAGAACATTTACATTCTCAGTGGACGATATATAATTAAAACCCAAATCATTAAAATTATATGATGTTAACAATGCAATAGCCGTTAATAATTTTAAAACGGTCATGTAACTTTTACGGCGGTTGAATGGCAGCAGAAATTAACGATCATAGACAGGTATTTCTCCAGCCAACTTTTTTTCAGTATGGTGCTCGGCAAGCACAAAAAGTCACAAAACATCAGCCAAAGAAATGCAGAACATTACTCTGCAGACAATAGGAATATGCCTGCATGAATTTTTCTCCGAGGCCAGAGTAAGATTTCACATCCTGCCCTTCAGTCATTGAAGCTATTATTATTATATTATACTTTACAAATCATAACATTCAAATTGAATTGAAAATACTTTTGCACCGCAAACAAGTGCAGAGTCTGCTAGATAGAAATTAGATTCGCCTGGCTTCCTTTCCATAAACCACTTTGTTCATGAAAGTTCTTTTGTCTTCTTGTACTTTTTCACAAAGCATGGTGTATCTGATCCATGTTTTTACGTGCCGAAGGGTACTGTAAAAAAAAATTAATAGTTGAAAATGACGGGGTGTGAATTGTCAAGGTCAGATCCCGACTTTTCGTAATCCCGAACAGCCGAAAATACCAAAGAACCTTATTTAAAAAAAGATGTTAATTCTTGAAATTTTCTGCACTTTAAGTGTCTGAAATTTCTTGGAATTACCAGTTTTTATTCCGGAAGTGCGAAAACAATGACTTGAAGGGAAGTAGTGTGTACAATTTGAGACCTTCACCGCATCGGGAAATTTTGAAAATTCCCCTTCCCGGTCGAGAAAGTGGGAATTTTTTCCAGTTCCGAACGTCAGGATTATTAATATTTCTTTCGAAATCCCGTCTCGACCAAAAATGTAATTGCTGTAACAGTCAGCCTGTAAATCGCAGAGAACAATATTATTTGTAATGAAATATCGTTACAATTTCACAATTCGAATTACAAGAACTTTTTAAAGATATCTCAGGGGGCAGGTTTCCCCCCCCCCCCTGCGGGTGCCCTCAATAAAAAATAATAATTAGGCCTATTATGGGAACGCTTTGTGGCAACTACAATCATATTGCATGTACTAAAATTGTATTTCCAGTATAAAAAACTGCACATTTGGAAAGTCTCTTCGACACATTTGATACATGAATTAAATGCTTTGAGCACAACATATACTGTATTTTCAAAGTATCAAAAATATATTTTTCCCACTGTGGGATGACTTCTGAGTCGGCTGATGGATGGTACTTCGCCCAACTGCCACTTGAAAAAGAAATAATAATTCGAGATTTTTTTTAAAAAAAAAATTTCTATTGTTTATTATTTACGGAAAACAAGATCTCAATGGATTAATGAATTTTCCAAACTTAATGACAAAACACATCTCTTTGTAGTTCTTTTTTTTTTGGACGAAAACCTTCGTTGTTGGGCATACATATAGTTTTGTTCATTAGAATATGCAAATAATGATGAATGAAACATCCCAAGTGGAATTTTGTTAATTGAGAAATTTCCAAATGCTTCCTCTAGGTGGAATGATAACTTATTTATAATATTTTAGAATACCAGTGTCATCGGGGCCAAAAAAATAAAAAATAAAACATTGCTGTGACAAGCCCACGATATACGGTAGAGCAAAAATATGTTTTATTCACAGTTTCCAATTTATTTTGCATATATTTCTTTTCGTTTCTTATCTCCTTAGCATAGTGAAATGATTTTTTTTCCATTCTATGACATCGAAATGCGAGAAAAAAAATTAACAATGAGTCATTTGGGTTTCCTTTAACTGTGAAAGTCGAGTACATCAGAAATAGTTTAGAGCAGCGATGTAACGAAAATAAAAAAAATAAATAAAATATAAAATAATTAAACGTTACATTAAGATCCCTTTCTTTTGGTGCACATACAAGTTTCTTACGAAACCACTATTGTAAGACAAGAGTTGGTATGCAAATACAATGCAATAAGCAGTAATTGTAGGTAAATTCTCAAGTACTGATGCCAATAAAAGTTTATGCTGTACCGAAAGTGTGGAAATTACGATACAAATGCATTAATTGTTGGGTTAAAGTGTCACATTAAATTGCATAAGAGCAGTGAAAACAAGAAAATAGGTAGAGGAGGGGAGAGAATATTTTCTGGGGAAGGCATTTATATTCAATATACCACTACCACTAACGAAATGCAAAAATGCATATATTTTTGAAGTTTTCTTGTTTGCTGCACCGCTAGAAGTTCCACTAAAATGTAGAATATTCTACAGTTAAAATTTACTTAATTTTCAAACTCAGCCGTTATTTGATAAAAAATACCGTTAGAAAATGATTGTAAATGACAGTTGCGTGCACTATAATTTTTAAAAACGCAATCCTTGCAATTACATACTTTAAAAACGGTCATGGTGATTTTTGTTACGGCAGTTGAACAGTCTCAGACTGTCATTTCCTTAGTCAACCTTTTACAGTGTGAAAAGAGGGTGCGGGGAGCATACTGGTCGATTGAGGTGGTCATCCGCCCACCCCTCCCCCCTCGACAAACCACCTTTTGCCACAGCAGTGCATAAAGTTCGCACCATGAGAAATTTTGATTGATAAAGAGAAAACTATCAACTAAATGCACAAAAAGTCCAGTTTTCGTTGATGTGTGTTTTTAATTTAAAGAAAAAAACAATAATAATAGAAAAAACTGATCAGGTGCAGCAAAATTTTCTCGCATTTGTAGATTTTGTGCACCGAGGGCTCACCAAGAAATTTCTATAGGGGGTGGGAGATCATTTTTAGAGGGTGTAAAGGGAAATATTGTGAAACTTTGGTGATTAACTTTTGACATGCATATACTTGAGAGATCTGAAAAACAACCAGCCCCATAGCGAGGTGTAAGCTAGGGGGACTGGAGCCTAAGGCGCCAGCACAGAGGGTGGCGCCATTCAAATCTTTTTTTAAAAAAGGTCAAAATTGACGGAAAACTTACACTTTGAATTTTCCGTTTCCCGAAGTAGTATTATTGTAGTACGATTTTAGAGATGTTCTTCGGACACTAGGACATAACTGAAAATTTGTAGGGCGTAAATATCACAAACCACAGCATAAGAAGAAATTGTAGTTTTTTTGGTAATACGGGAAGGTTGCGATGTAGGGGGGACCACAATCCTGCATAGGGCGTCAAATTATCTACCTTCGGAGCTGCAAACAACAGTTATAGATACAAGCAATGTCAATGGAGATATTTTCCATCCGCTGTGAGAATGAAGTTAATGTTAATGTAAACAAAACCACGTGACTTCTGAAAAAAAGTTCCATTCTATTGTGTTAGCTGTGGTGTCATTTTACCAGCTGTTGAAAAATCTTGCGCTCAGGAATATAGTTCATACGGTAAAGCCATACCATTAAACGTAGCAACTATACTGAAGTTGTGAAACTCTATACATCTCATAATACAAGGTTCCATAACTTCAATATACTACCTAAGTTGAGTGGTATGGCTTTACCATATGCACTATATTCCTGCGCGCAAGATTTTTGCACAGCTGTCACCTGAATAACCAATGGGCTCTCTCATCATTTTTTTTACTATGTCTCATTCTCACAGCGGACAGACAATGGTTATAGTAAAATAGAGCACCTACCTTGTTTGTTGTTGTCCAGGATTGACTACAATTAGGATATCCTAATTTTGCACAGTCTGCGCCGTGGGCTCCGGCCCTCCCCCTCCCCCTGCAGCATTCTGCTGCTGCTGCTGCTGTTGCGCTGCAGCAGCGGCCGCCGCTGCCGCCGCCTTCTGTGCTTGCGCCTGCTTCTCCTGTTCGTTGAGCTCCTTGATGGCCTGGATCTCCTTCTTGAGCTTCATCCTCCTGTTCTGGAACCAAATCTTGATCTGCCTCTCGGTGAGACACAGAGCGTGAGCCATTTCTATCCTCCGTCGTCGTGTGAGGTAGTGGTTAGTGTGGAACTCCTTCTCCAGCTCCAAGGTCTGGTACCTGGTGTAGGTCTGCCTGCCCCTTCGACGTAACCCATTGGCTCCTGGAACGACAATGGAGAAAACACCATTTGGTTACCGAGCTTTTGCAGCATCAATTTTTTCCCTCCCTTCCACATCAGAGAAAAAGAAATAATTTCCTCCAAAAACCAATGCATCATTCAAAGGTATGCGCACGTATTAGTTATCTTGAGTGTTAAAATTACCGTGGCCCTTAGTTAGACTCGGCAATGGGGACATTAAAGTCAGGAAGAGTATATTTACAGCGCTGCTCAGCAGCGACTCTGCTGACAGAGTTATGGCGAGGCCTTCGATATCTTTTATTCAATTGCTGGCAGTGGCGCATTGAGCCCCCGCTTATTGTGATATGGTCCAGACGGAGTGGAGAAGTCCCTCAAGGTCTTCCACCATGAACTCAATGGGTCACAACAAGCACCGCCGGAAAAAAAAAAATCACACATGTGAATCTGGCCAAGTATTAAGTCGTTGGACCACTTCTCGAGGAGCCAACATGGCCGACGCGGTTCGTCAAGAGTGGAAATATAATTCAAGGACGATTACTCAGGTTACCAGCACGGGAGAGGGGAGGATCATTAAGATTCCGGATTTCTGATTGGCTGACAAGTTTCCCCGCAAAGGAGTTCTCAAGGTGGGAAGACACGAAACCTTTTTTTTTTATCAATACTCCCCTCTCCTCACTGCTGTGTTTTTCTCTCCCAACCTGTCTTCCTAAGAAACACCTGCGGGGCACGATTCCAAAAAAGGGGTGTGCCTCAGAGTCTCAATTTTCAACGTTGAAAAGCGTTTATTTCTTCTTTTCGTCTAGTGATTGAGACGTTGGCAGCCGAAATTAAAACGTAATCTTCGAGCGCATCGACGGACCAGCAACCATCCATCAAACATGGCCGCTTTGTATAAGTGATGGATAGTTCGCTCGGACTAAGCCAGGAGCAACAATTTTAACATAAATTATTGTTTCTTTTTGCTTCTAACACACGATATTCCCATGAGGTATTCGAAAATTATGGATATTCTTAAGATGCGACAAGAAGCGCTGGTCCCTGCACTCTGAACAGCAGGTGATGACGTCTTTTTGCTTAGTTTACGTTGGGAATTTCTTAATAACCAGCGCCAGTATTAAAGTTCTGGAAGGATAAACAACAAAAACAACGATGGTGGTCCTGGTAAAACAGGCAGATGCCTCAGACTCCACCACAATGAAAAATTGCATACATATGCATATTATCACAAATAAAATTTGTGATAATATGCATGCATGAAAAAATGCATGAACTTTGATGTACAAAAATAATACATTTACAAGGCTTGGTTGATTTGGTGTTTTAAGTCCACTTTATGCACAGTTAGGTTAATCGGGACTGGACCTACAGTCTAAAGTGGGATCCGAACCACAATGTGCCTCCACAACATTCCTAGGCAAAAAAATGCACCACATTTTGAGCAAGTCTTTACATGTATTGACAACGGGGACACCCAAAATTAATTGAGGTAAAAAGTACATAAAACGTGTAGCCACAAGCAAATGTCTATTGAATGTGCACTAAAATGCATCTCATCTTTATAAATGTTATTTATATTATACTGACACTGCAACGAATTTTTTATAAACTTTCTGATAAAATCACACTTTGAGGCATGAAAGTGCATCATTGGGCACTCTAATATGTTACTGGAGTCAAAAAACATTATACATATTTTTGTCAATTGATACTTTTGAGCTCAGCGCGTAGGCGCGCAGCACTATACATTTAGCATTGCCATCTACATTTCGAAATGTCGAATCGTCATAAAACCTTCTATTTCACATATTTACTGTACAGTAGAAACGCATTAGATAAAGTGTAAGTTAAATTTGTGTATGCGTGTATATACGTCACGTTAGGTTTGTTGTAATAATGACATAATAATGAGGGTAAAAATGACAATGTAATGAGGGCCTGGAATCGAAACCCGGGACCTCTGGCGTCGTAGCACGCTGTGCTAACCACTATGCCATCGAGGCCGGTTTGATGCATTTCGAGTTCTGTGCGAACCTTGGAACATTTCAGTGTAATATTATGTTCGAGACCCTTTTCTTTCCACACTTGTACTATAATGAAAATTGAAGAAAGTGTGACGAAATTTTGCACAAAGAAAGTGCTTCTCTTTTACAGTGTGCGAGTTGCAGCACCATGGAAATTCCTTCGGGGGAAGTCCGGAAACAAAAAAAAGAGCGAACAGTGCACGGAAACAAGTAAGGAGTCTGAAAACCTTTCCATCATGGATGAGCAAATATTTGACCGCCAAGATGAAGCTGATACGGCACGCCTCTGTCTGCACTGCCTCGTCGTGGAGGAAGTTACGGCATCAGAAAAAGGGGGGGGCGCTAAGCGTTCTGCCCCCCACCAGAAGCAGTACACTGACAAATAGCCCGGAATGCACAGAGAAGCACGCAGAACCATATTTGACTCACTTGTCTCATTAGACGGGCATAAATGTCTCAGATGACACGTTTACGGCTATTATGCGGACAAGTGTCTCACTAGGCATGGCTGGATGCATTTGTTTTGAAAAGTGAGAAAAAATAATCAGAGAATTCCGGCCAGAAAATGCATCAAATTCAGCACGGTTTCGCCATTACTACTCCAAAATTTTCATGTGTTTTTAATGTACATCCTGCAGCAATAATAGCAATTTGCCTTCATAAAGATAGTATAATTTAGAGCGTGATCTAAGGTTCGAGTCCTGGCGTGTCCAAGAGAGGGTTAGTGAAAGACATAACCCCCTTTGCCTTAATATTAGTTTGGTCTGATTTGAGTTTTAAGTCCACTTTATGCACAGAAGGTTAATCGAGACAGTTTAAAGTGGTACTCGAACTACTAAGTGCCTCACCGGATATCGAACGCGGGACCTGCATAACATTAGCCAGAATTCATAACATCAAATGTAGATAAGATGGCAAAATACAGGACTGTCTACTAATAAGACATACCCACTTTTACTTCTATATCCTCCCTTATAAAATTCCTTGGCACGTTACTGTTGGCGTGGACATAGGTGTTTCTTTGTGTTTCTTCATCATTATCATCATCATTCCTCATCATCGTTGCAGTTAGGCTAAAAAGCTGGGTTGTTAAAGATCCCGGAATTTGAAATAAATTCAATTCCGGTCCAGGAGGGAAAATCAGCAAGCGTAAATAGGTTCTGGACAGTAAAGAACCTTTTGATATGTAAAGCGTTTCAATTCTGTCCAGGAACCTTTTCACCGGATCAATTTAAATTCGGTCGAAGAACCTTTTTTTCAATGAAACAATACGCAACTTGGACCGAATTTAAATTGCGCGAGAAAAGAAGTTCCGGGTTCCGGTTTTGCAGCGGAACCAAATAGAACCCATTGGAATTTATGGGATCCTGGTCCCTTAACAACCCCGCTAAAAAGACAGAAACGGGATGTAAAGCAAGAAAAAAATGCAAAGCGAATTAAGAAGGCTGATACCACACCAAATAATTACTACACACAGAAAAGTAAATGCATCAGCTGAAACAAAAAATGCACAAAATGCTCGGACCAAATGTTTAAATGCATCATCGAGAAAGGTGTAGAAAAAACACATCAATTGATGCATTTAAGGAGAGCATGCATCTTCTGATGTACTTTGACGTTACATTTACAAATGATATGCAAAAATGCATCAAAATGTCAGTGGTGTGCCCAGGATTTTCGAAACAGGGGGAGGGGTTACGTATACTTTCTTTAGTAGTCTAGTCAGCTCCTATCTTGTCATCTTTTCCTCCTGCCTTTGAAGTTCTCTTTCTTTCTAAAGAAAATACTGGACCAAAAGGGGGCGCTATAACCCCCCACCAACACCCCCTTGGGCACGGAACTGAAAACAAAATACCTTAGTGCATCAAATAGATTTTGTGAATTTGGTTTTTTGTGTGTACATAAACAAAAAATAAAAATTTTAAGTGGAATAATAAAATACAAAATAGGTATTTCTCCCCCCCCCCTCCCCGGTAATGGCCGCATCGTTCGTAGCATTTTCCATTATTCACGTCGCTTTTCGTTCTAGGATAATCACGACGATGAGAGAGGGTCTATGAAATTGACGAAGGTACAGTCAGCAGCAATAAAAATGGGACGCCCTAGATCCTGAAATACTCGCTTCTCTGCAAGGTGTTATGTGTGTCGCCTAACTTTAGGGCGTTGGCTGAAAATGTGCTGTTACAATCCCCTCATCGCCGTAGAGTTAGGCAACGCACAGGGAAGCGATCTAGGGTGTCCCGTTTTTATTGTTGGTGAGTGCACAATAACATAATAGAACGACCATTCCTCACCCAGGATTCGAACCCGTGACGCCGGTGCTAACCACTACGCCACCACAGTTTTGCACAGTCCGCACCGGCATTTCTTGACAAATTCTCTTCGGATCTCGCTTCCGAACGCCCAATCGGATTGTCGTCTGTCCACGTCACGGAAGCACTCAAATCGAAATTACGATGAGCGGTTGTCGTGGCTGTTAAATCACACGTGCTACCACCCTCGTAACTGCCCTTGCGATGCCAGTATATCATCGACACATCTGAATGCCCCCTTTGCATGGGGTAAAAGCCGATCTGGATTAAGGCGGGGGACCTCGATAATAATATAAGCGCAACTTGTCGTGAGGTTCTGTATAGATTCAAGGCAGCTCAACAAAATCTCAATATAAACCGTGTGGTGCACTGAATTAAGGGTGGTATCTTTCTTGGCATCGTTTCGATTTATAAATATCCGTCTCGGTCCGAATTCTGGCCTGGGCATGGGTGTTCTTTGTTCGTGTGCCTTAATCAACTTCTTCACGTCATCACTCATCCTCATCTTCCCTATTAGCCAGAAGTGTCAGAAAAGCGAAGTAAAATCAATCACTCTCAAATCTCTGAAATCTGACCTCTACATGCTTCATACCTTAAAAGACATATTTAGGGAATTGCAAATATTAATATTGTCAGTATTCCACAAACTAATCTGGATCGGAATACACGCGCACACGATGTTCAAAAGAAAATTTCCTTAAAATCGAAGATCTACAGGTTAGTCCATAACCAAAAAGGGTAAAGGGTTCCCCTGTGCATAGCACCACGCCATGAAGGCGTATAGGGGGTGTGGGGGTAACACCCCACACTTTCTTGATCCGGTCGTGAGTGGGGGTGATGTGATCAGCATCACGCCCCTGACCGCCTTTACCCCCCAGGGTTTCCCCCAGGTACCCATGTTATTCGACGCTGGGTGAGTCCATAACCGCTAATGAAAATAATCATATACTGCATTTGACATCGTAACGTGAGAAGTGTATTTAATTTTAATCTTAACATTTCAAACGTCCAAATATTCACTTATGTGTAGGCGTAACAATGGCATGTAGCCATCAAACATCCTAGTAGCGTTTGGCCTAAGCAGGCAGAAAATGCGACATAAAATAGGAAGATACGAATACCAATTTTTGAAACGCACGTGTTTTGGTGAACTTATTTTGAATTTCTCTTAGCTCGCAGTAATGTTTTACATTCGCTTCTAAATTACATTATCAACGCCTCTCTCTCAAGGCAAATATACAAATATAGTTGTACATACTTGGAACCCTTGGATGCGTTATTAACTCCTTGATTGGGAAAGACATTTGGAAATGTTCAAAAATACAGAAGGTCTCTGAAACAGGAGTGTAAGATATCTCAAGGATTTTCTGAATTTTTTTTTTGAAGAAATGAAACAATAACATTTCCGCTATGTAAACTGTAGGTAGGTCTTCCATAGATATTCTGAGAAGTGTTGGGAGTATGTGCGAATAGATCACAAGTAGTTTATTAAAATGAATTCACTCACTTAATGATGCAGTGCATCAAGGATTTTATCCAATTAAATTCAAGAAAGGAAGGAGGACTTCAGACAACGGAAAAGGAAGAAGATTTTTTTAAAAAATGCTGCAGCAAGTCAAAATAAACCCTTTCTCTGTTTTGCAGTAAACTCTCCCGCCCCCTACTGTCCTGTGAAGATGAGCAAAACTTTGTTTGTTTAAAATGGAAACTTGTCCCGGGAAAACTTCCCCGGATTATCCGTGAATTCACAGAAAATACAAGAAGCCAATTCCGAGCCAGCGACACTACATCCTTGTTTTTGCTGAATGGGGAAAACCGACGAAGTTCCGCTTTGCTTGGGAGGAAGTTATTTCGCATGACCTGAGTCCGGGGGATGATTTGTCACAGTATTTCTTAGTCTCTGATTGTCTGGCTCAAGAAAAGGAGCAGGAGGGGGAGGTTTTTTTGGGGGGGAGAAGCGAGGGAAGCTTTTCTCAATTAAACTCTCTGCATAAATCTTCCTCTGAGAGACTGTGAGAAATGAGCGGTGTGTGCAGCAGAAATGGCGGGGGATGTTACTCGAGAGGGGTGTGAGAGGGCCAACGGGGGTTGAGAGAGAGAGAGTTGGGCCAATGACTGGGACTCGTGGTGGCAAACCAGCTGGAAAATTCATTTTCTGATGAAGCCTCCGCTATTTTTCCGATGTCTGATTCCCCAACTGCCTCCTGGTCGAAGATATCTTTTCCCGAAGGGCGAGAGGGTGGGAGATCTCATTGTTGGATCCACGGAAAACTCACCCCATCCATCCAGAGATAAAGAAGCGGTGGCAATCCTATGGGGTATACGAGAACGCGACGCATGAGGAGAAAAATGCACAGCAAGAGTCATCAGCATATAGGACCTTCGCGACTCCCAATATAGTCCTTGGCGAATTGGAACTCAAACAGGACAACACTTGAACGGACAATACACCAGAGAGCACATAATCCAATCCTGTCATGAAGGAAAACAGATCTCAGCAACATCAAGATCATCAATATACACTGACTCCCTGACTTCCAATAATCTCTAGCGCACCAGAACATACCTGGATACGTCACAATACAACTCTGAAGAAGAAGAAGGGAAAGGGGGGCATGTGTAACAACATAATCATTAATCAGTATACAGCGGCGGCTGATGGCTCTGAATTAGGTGAAGGTCTAGTAGGAAGTAAATGGGGTACTAGAGAAAATTAGATCAATAGTTGATCACACATTTAGCAAATTGGGTTTCTAACTAGTGTTGCCCACGGGACGAGACGGGACAGGCTTTTAAAAATTCGAGACGAGACGAGATTGACCATGTGTCATAAGACAAACTAGTATTTTCGAGACGAGACAGCATTTCCACGAGACGAGACAGGCCAAAGTCTCGTCTCGTGGGCAACACTATTTCTAACAAAACACACTAAGTTTTAGTTTAAATTTTAGTTGTGCATACGTATTAGAAAATGGTTTTTTTAATAAGTATGTTAATAAGTAATTAAATCTAAAATTTAGTGTGTTTTGTTAGAAACCCAATTTACTTCCTACCAGTCCTTCACCTAATTCAGAGCCATCGCAGTGCATACACTTCACACATGAGTCCAAATATCTCTGGTGAACCAGGAAGAAACACAGCAATGAGACAACAATCAAATGGAGAATACACCAAGACTGGACGCAACAGAGCTATGAGAAACAATGAAAAAACATGAGCAACAATAGTAATGTCAACATACACCACGTTCATGATCAGAAACAATCTATGTCGAATCAAAATTCATCACAGCAACGAAACAACAATCAAATGGAGAACACACCAAGAGTGGACGCAACAGAGCTCTGAGAAACAATGAAAAAAAACATGTGCAACAATAGTAAATCAACATACACCACGTTCATGATTACAAACAATGTATTTAGAATCAAACTTCAACACAAAAATGGGACAACAATCAAATGGGGACACTTGCGTTAACGCAACGCAATACCTGAGATAGGAGGTGAAAAATATGCAACAAGAGTAAGATCAGCAGCATATACCAACATCACGACTCCCAAAATATCTCAAATTGAAGCACGACCCAACTCCGGAATAGGACTACAATCAATCGACAAGAAAGCCCTCGGTTTTCCGACGCACTTAAAGAAATTGGATGCCAATGGCCCCCACCATCGCCGGTGTATCCAGAAAATAAGACCCAACCTTAGGAAACGTCGCAGGTCTGCAAACAATTCACCCATGCTTACCTCGCACAGCGCTAAACCAATGACGCACGAGTCTAATCCAAATACTTTTCAAAAAAATGGAAGAGGTCCAGGAAAGCCATCAGAATGAACGACAGGAACGTGCCTGGAGATGACGAAAAATAATTCCACCAGGAAAGGAAAAAAAGCACAATTCTGGAATAAGAAGGGAAGATATGATACCGGTCCCGGACTGGACTCGGTTCGACGCACCTCGAAAGATTTCCAACCTTATCTTTCGCTCCCATTGCGTCTCTCCGCTACCCCCATTCGACTCGTCTCCAATTTTATTTAGAATCAATAAATTGCGTGGACCTTGGGTGTAAACAAACCGGTAGTATATCACACGATCCGCACTCCCTTTTCCAGACGAAGGAACCGGAGCCTCCAGGCCCAATTCGACATTGGTCCAGGGAAAGGGACTTTTCCAAACTTGCGCGATTGGCTCGCTCCTGGCTAATTCCACTCCCTCCCCCGCGAAGTTTCTGCAAACTTAAAAGGTTTCCTGTTCTCCAGAACAACAAAAACACAGGTTCATCCTGTCGGGATGACTTGCGCTGTCTTCTGCAAGCTCCAAAAAAGAAATTTAATCTGGCGTTATGTCGCAGTATCTGCTTTGATGCACAGTCCAATTGCCTCAGTTTTTCTTAATCCCTTAAATCATACCTTGTGCCCCATTAGAGCGGCGGTTTGGTAGACAGCACTATACGCTGAAGGAACCTATTTAATTACACAGAAACTTTTGTCTACTTTTTTTGATGACATAAAGCAGAAAAATCATGGTACTCCTTAATACATTTAGCAATTTTCAGTGTATGAGCTGGCAATTGTAAATAATGGACAAGCACAAAGTAACCAGAAATGCGACAGTTGACCAGTTGATGACTGAGCGCGTTAAGTTGTCCACTTTCGATTTTGGCAACGAAAGTCCCCGCGTTCGAGCCCCCGAGCTTGGTGTTGCAACTAGTCCCTCAAAATTTTGAGAATTCTTAATATTTACAAGTTTAGGGTATCTCTTTCAACCACCTGGAACCTGAGGAACAATGAACAATTCACACAAATAATATGTCCATTTTTGACTCAACGCACAGAACTCGAAATGCATCGTATCAAGGTTGATGCACTTTTGATGCATCAATTGACACAGTATTGACTGATTTTTTGTTTTAAATCCACTTTATGCACAGAAAAGCTAATCGGGACTGAACATACAGTTTAAAAGTGGGATTCCAACCACTTGTGCCTCCAAAGGGAATCGAACCCGGGACCCCTTGATTTCAAGGCGACGACGCTACCATTGCGTCATCGGGGAGGCCTAATTGCAAAGATGGTGATGATAATGAGCCATGATATGATGCAAATTGATGAAAGGACACTTAGAAAAAACACCCATGACCAGGCCGGGATTCGAACTCGCGACCCCTGGAGTTGTAGCTCGCCTAACTACTCCGCCACAAAACGTGTGGTTTTGGTTCCATTGAAACGATCGTGACTAATCTTCTCAACTGATGCATTTTTAGTGCATCACACGGAACAGAATTTCTCCATGCATTTTCATTCACCAAAAAGTGCATCTTTAGCAGTTTGTGCACGTTGTGTCAATTGACACGCTTTGGATTCTACGTACGGTAACAACAAATTACGCGGAGAAATGCATGCATCAAAATGTAAATGCATTTCGAGCTCTGTGTGTGCACAATGAATCTGTATGAGTCACAGGAAATACACCATAAACTCATAATTATACACACATAAAAAAAAATTGCACCTACACTCAGAGAACTAAATGCATCATATCGATTGATGCACTAAAGTGTGTTCTATGTCTCCTTCAAAGAATCAAATTCACATTTGATGCATTGGGGAGCACTTATGTATGTCGTGAAAGAAACACCAAAGTTCATCATTTGGTTCAAGTGAGAATTCCTTTCAGTCGAGATGCACTTCAATGCACCTTCTTGCAAACTCTGTAGCTCAGACCAAACGTTCAAATGCATCATCCAAAAAGATGCAGGAAGGTGCATCAATCCATACGATGCATTTAGTTTTCTGTATGTACATGTCAACACGGTGAAAGAAAAACAGCAAGAAAACCAATGCGAGACATTGTGCAAATAATTGCTGAATTTTACTCCACAGTTTGATGCGAAAATGGGCCTCCAGCATTACTCTAATGCATAAAAAACTGTCTCCTAATGAACTACCACAACTCGTAATTTCTACCACGTACTCGGCGCCAGGGGGTATAAATTAGTCACTCTTGTAATACCATAATTCAACAATAGTCTCTTAAGCTCACAATACATCGGAAGGAGAGGCTACGAGAAATAGCTGCCGGCTGTATTATGGGGCCGTAAAAGTCCCCATAAAACGTGGGTTATGGCGTCGGCTTCTGGATGGGAACTTAACTCACCTTTTTGCAGTGATTTGCTTCGATGTGGTTCCCTGTGATGAGGAGTGACGTAAACAAATGCTCAAGATTGGTGGCGGCTGTAACGTTCGACCGGGAAAAGCCTCTTTGGGTAGCGAAAAAAAAAATTACCCATAATGCCCTCGTCCTTTATTTATTGTTATTATTAATGGATGGATCGGCTGTTGTCTTTTGGTGCGGTTTAATAAATATCATGGGATGGATACGGGTGTTCGGATTTATGGGGAATGGATGGGGCTGTATTACACAAAAGTGTTCTACAAGAATTTGCTCTTCAAATTCGTGATAGCTTTTCGGTGATGGTTCGTGGTGCACACGGGACCCGAAATGTATCAGATAAATAAAGGTTGATGTATTTTTGTGCGCCTTTGACACAGATGAACTGAAATGATAGTACCACTTCATGTATTTGTACTGCATCACACGGGAACAGCAGTTTTGATGCATTTCTCTATGCATTTTGATGTACCAAAAGTGAATTCTTAGCAATTTTGCACTTTAATGCTTGTTTCGTTCGATTCTTGTTATTTAGCATCGCTTTTCTGCTACTTTTGGTTAATCGCGAGGATGATATGATGATGAAATTGATGAAGGGACACTCACAACTCACATGCCCAGGCCAGGATTCGAACTGTGGCACGTATCTAGAAATATGTTTCGGGGGGTGCTCCGAACCAAGTGTTTCAGGAATATTAATAATGTTTAAATTAAAATAATTATATTAAATCAAATTAACACTAATTACAATACATAAATTAATATTATATTCTTATTATTACACGAATAGGTACAAAGACTGTATAAGGATAGAGATATAACAGTACATATTCATTACGTAGCTTACCTGTAGTTAAGATCGGAATAATTTACATAAAAACAAGTGCCCTGGTAATGAATTTAATGTCAAATAGATGAATAATTGAATATTTATCGAATAACAAAAATGTTACATGTAGTTGGAGAAAAGTAAGTTTCTGATACTTATTTTATGCATATTATTTTGAGTAGTAGTGTACATAAATCTTCTTTGTAATGTCATTCAAAGCCGTATGATCCCAACATAATCCTTGCCTTGAAAAAAGTTCAGAGGAAATTAATAACCATCGATTATGCAACAATTGCTAATATTTTAACTACTTCATTTTAATACTTGGTAAGTGTTTCGGAGTTTTGTGCATTACTTGCAAAGGTAACGCCCAACTGCATCATGTGATGCAAGTGAGTATTTCTTTCTCTGTTGAGTTGCACTTTAATGCATCAACTGATGGAGCATTCCAGCGTTACGTATGCAACATTCAAACATGGTTCTAGACATGCGATTGCATTAAAATATTCATAATTAAATGATTTCATAGAATTATGAAGTACTTTTGTGGTCTGGCTGCTACCAAATGAAAAAAAAACTTGAGCATGAAAAATTTTAATGAAAATGTGTTACGTTGGTTGGTTGATTTGGTGTTTTAAGTCCACTTTATGCACAGTAAGGCTAATCGGGACTGGATCTACAGTTTAAAGTGGGATCGAACCACTTGTGCCTCCACCGGCGCTTTAAAAATGTAGCAAGCTTCACTTCATTTGACTCTGAAGCATATAGGGTATAGATAATAATAATCTTTGTTGGTGAAATATGCAAATTATATGCATTCACAAACACTTAAATCTTAATGCAATAAAAAAACAATAATAATTTCCAGATTAATTCATTTTGTTATTTACATGGAGTACGACCACATTTCGTGTAATACCCTTGATGCACCTTCCTACATTTTTCACGTCGATACACTTGAGCATTTGGTCTGAACTACAGACGTTATTCAATTGTTTTTGTTTCCAGTGATGTTGTGTGCATATCCAACAATGGAAACCATATAAATCTTGACGGTAGTGTCACATTGTTGCCGATCCATTTTTGCCATCTTGTCTAGTTTTACCGAGATCCGTTTCTCCCCCAATCCACCCCAGCAGTGCGAGCTTTATAATCTTCACACGGCTCCATTTGTTTCCGAGGCCTCTAGAGATGGATGGCTCACAAGATGGATGGTCGGTGGGGGGTCCCTGGCATGAGGGAGGGGATAGACCGTCCCAGAACTCACTGGTGGCTTTAAAAAAAATACTCTTTTTATATTAATGGAACAGAGAAGTGCGTGATAGGACAGTCACTTACGCAGAGACACTGAAGTCGCTTATCTTCAACCCCATGCATGAGCACATGTCAAAAAAAGACTGAGGCCCTCACAGGCATCCCTATTAGCCATACATATCTTTTATTTTACCACTGAGGGTTAACCAATTAAAAAAAATGACTTTGGACCTTTTTTCATGATGATAGAAGAACTGGGGAAGAAACTGTAGATACCCCTCCTACAACGAGGGACTACTTTTTTCATACGTCTCCCCAATCCGAGTTTGGGAAACTTCCCCAATTCCCATTTGCCACGCCCAGGCATCTCTGCTGGGTCTCAAAAAGTGACAGTCTGGCGTTTGTCACTTGTTCTTAGTTTAATTGCTTGCCGCTTTTTTGTCCTTCCTCTTAATTTTTTTTGGTGCCAATTATTTTTCATGCTCTTCCTTCTCAAGGCTCCCCCACTTTTCAGAATAATGAATCTGGATTAGACTATTGTGGAAATTCTAATGAAGAGGCATTAGCCCATATCAATAATTAGTTTTCTCCCGACCACCGCATTCTTGCAGATTAATATACATGGCAATTTGAACAGGGGAGATTAGAAATGTGTGCATTGGGTGTTTGGGTGGAGGGGGAGGGAACATTTAGGCAAATTAGGATTGTGATATTTCAAGGACTGAACGAATTAGGCGGTGCATTTTCAAGAAAACATACGAACTATACACGCTCAACAACTGTGCAAAAGTTGCTCCAAAACTAAATAGTGTCCTACATTGCACACAGAACCTAAAGTGTGTACAATACGGTTGATGCATTCAAATATGATGCCATTACGATTCTACACACAGAAAACTAAATGCATCAAATCTATATGATGCACTAAAGTGTGTTTTCTGGCATTTGCCACGAATCAGGTTTACACTTTGATGCATTTGTGTGTATAGTTTGTAAAGGTAATGCCAAAGTGCATCACTTGATGGAAGTGAGTATTTCTAGACGTCTGAATGATTTTTCCAGGGAAGGCAGCAAGGTGGTTTAATTATAAACATAAATTACTGTGACTGAAATGAAATTATGTACGAGTATGTGGAATATATACATGGAGGGGCTATGATTGATTGATTGATTTTGTGTTTTAAGTCCGCTTTATGCACAGGAAGGGTAATCGGGACTGGACCTACAGTTTAAAGTGGGATCCGAACCACTATGTGCCTCCACTGGGTATCGAACCCGGGACCCCTTGCTTACAAGGCGACGACGCTACCACTGCACCAGGCCCTGGGAGGGGCTATAAGCCATCATTCACAGTCAGACAACAATCACATTTTTTACAACAAAGCGCAACAGTCAATGAAAAGCCTCTTGGCAAGTCTTGGCCCTCAACGGGCTGTGGCCCCACGAAGATTAGTACCAAAAATTGTGCACAAAAAATTACTTTTATGTATTCTTGTACAAGAATTCAGATATTTCAAGGACAGGAGCGGTTTTTTTTCAAGGGAGGGAGAAGACTATAAGCTTATCCGTCATTCATCTTCGGTTAGACAACAATCACATTTTACAACAAAACTCATTACTTAGCGTCAATCATTGTTGAGAGAGCTTCTTATTCGAGATAAGCGGCAAGTCTGCAATAAACATGTCGGAAACCCCTCCGAAGACAATATATTGCGTAACCTAACACCATTTATTTATAGGTTCCGGTAGTGAATAGCCCCTCCCACTTTCACGAAGCGCCCGTTGCACGAAGGAGAAGTTGCTACATGAATGAATCTTTTGCCCATTATATCGCTATAAACCAGCCTCCTGTATATTATCTTCACTGTAATGCCGCTAAATGAGTGGCAGATACCATCTGGGCTAATAACTAAAAAAGACCAGGAGTCTCACGGGAAAACTAAGCGCATGACAAGAATAATTCATTTATGGTGGATGTAATGTACTATTTCACATTATCTGTGATCCTTGATCAGGACATGTCTACGTCTTAGAACTCCTCTAACAAAGGCGGTTGTTCCTAGATCAAGATGCGGCTATGAGAACATATAGAGGGTGGATCCTGTGGTTGTTTTCAAGATGTTCAGCTCGGAATTGATGATACTAAGATGATTCTTCACTGAAAATCAGTGAAGTAAGGGTACACTCAGAAGTGTAAGTGTTAGACTTGAAAGAGTCGGGGAATTTCTCTCTAACCAGTTTCTGGATTTTCTTTCCCACTTGATTCCAGAGCGAGGACGTCCTGGAGGAGGCCCAGTTCAATGAGAGAGATTCCAAAATAGTTTCTCAGTGGTTTGATTGATTGATTTGCTTTATTTTACTTCGCTTTTTTGTGCCACTTTTGGCTAATTCGTATCGTTCTTAACGGAACTGGGATCGAGTCTGGGTGGTGCAGCTCATTCATCACTCATCCTCGATAAAGGCGTACTCGCTATTCATGGAAAGCTTAAGACTGTATATCATGGAAAGGCCTTTTCCGAATTCGCCTTCCTTTTGCCGATAGAGCGCGCACAGCGTTTACACCACCAGATGTTTTGTCCAGACCCGCTTCGCGAGGCTCCTCAAGAACACGCCTCCTCCGGTACACGGGCAGTTAGTGATTGACAGGTCGTAAAACCCTTGTCATTTCTTTCCTCAGACATGTCCTAGGTTTTGCTGTTCGGGTCGATTGGCATCTTCATTGTCAAAAGCTGATCTTACCATTTCGTGTCAAAATTCCAGACGATAATATAGAGTCCTACAGCAACAATATGTGGCTTGTAACATACATAATTGTGGAAGCTTCTCTTCAACGAATGAGTCCCAGTAGTCTACCATTTGACCTCCGGGGCGAGGTAGTTAGCACAGCGCGCTACGACAGCAGAGGTCCCGGGTTCGAATCCCGATTAAGACATGGATGTTTATGTTCTGAATGTGAATGTTAAAAAATATGGAACTGAGTAAATACTGATACATAAGAATAGCAGAGAAAATATGACATCGGACTGCCACGTAGTAAACCCAGGTTTCGATTCTCAGTGTGAATGATTTCAAGCGGAAAATTTTCCAACATTATCCTTGCATAAAACCAACTCTGTGAATGTATTTGATCTATTTTTATAAAACTTTCACTGATACGCAATATATGCGCTAATTTAATCAAACTTGCATATTTTAATTAATAGGATTAGGTCTAAAGCAAAATATGGCCATTTAATATCATGTGGTCCAAAAAGATAATAATTGAGAAAATGGTCAACTTTTTCTATTTATATAGCCTATATTTTTGTTGTTGTAACCCCTATGCAAGGGTAGTATTTTCCTTTACATGACTTCGTTTAAAAATTTCGGCCCTGTTTGACTTATGATTTGCGGCATTTTTAGCCTTTGTAGACAGTTGCGGTAATTATGATACCTCATCTAAGGAAAATGATAGCTTGGGTAAAAAAACATTGTTTTCAGCACATTTCAAGCTACATTGTATGTTTCGTGTATTTTTTCAACATATTGATTTTGACCAGAATTGAAAGTTTAGGATATTTTTGTTAGGGAAGTTATGTAATATCAGAGTATTTCGGCTGAATTACTGTTATAGCTCTTTGATCGTTTCTTGATTCTCTTTTCAAAATTTTGATCCCAGATATCTCCGATCGGGGAGCTAAAAAAATTGATATTTGCAGCGTAAAGATTACTCTATGGCAGGTACCTGTGAAACAAAAAATTCCAGATTGATATTTCATGGATAACAAACCTACAACAGGGGAGGGATTGGTCAAAAACAGGCATTTTACATTATTATTTACAAAGAAATGTTTGGTTTTTAATAATCATGTAATTAGAATTATTGTATTTATTAATTACATCATGCGAATGGCGTAATAAGTCCGTTAGTAATGTTACGAATTAAATTTTCCTTTTTCTTTATCCCATTAGTTATGAAGAACTTTATCCTGGCTCGACAAATGTCACAAGGTCTTTCAAACTAAAAAAATAGACTGCTTTATGCCAAATTTAAGTCAGATTACGTGTCAGTAAGCATTTTTTTACCTGTTTAGACCACTACTTCAACTGCGACATTTGTCCGAATGGGAAGTTTACCGATTCTGGCCTATGTTAACTTATTCTTTATAGAATTACAACAAAATGGGTTGCTTTGTTATTTTATTGTAATTTTGAAAAATCCAATTATGTATAAAAATATGTTTTGTTACTATAATTAACTACTTGTATTTGAAAGAAATTGGTAAAGGCACCAACCTGCATTATGCAATTTTTTGAAGGCATATTGGTGGGTGGGTGGTGGGTGGCTCTTTACATATTCACAGTCTCGGTTATTTACAGAGGCGATGCAAATCGTCTCTATGCTCCCACGTAGTTATATAGTAGAGTCCCTTGTACTTAGATGCACCCCATGCAGTGGGAGAGCCCACTTTCCTCACCCTCTCCTCCGGGAATCGAACGGCAGTCAAGCTCTCCTATCGACTGTCTTTATTCTCCCAAAACTAATTTCCGAAATAAATTATGACCGATTTTGAATCAGGTGCAGCACAAACAACATTGGAGATATTGAATCGGTAGAGAAAACCCGATTTGCAGGTTGTAAACTCATATTGGCTCCCGAGCGTTCGTGTATATAAATACAACCCCCCCCCCATTTTTTATAATTCTCTAGGCATTGAATTAATAATGGAGGTTAGTATATTGAATCTCTCACCCGAAATTCATTATAAAATTTTAAAATGAATTCTTAATGATTTATTGATTTAGTGTTTTAAGTCCACTTTATGCACAGTAAGGCTAATCGGGACTGGGCCAGGCATGGAACCCGGAATCCCTTGATTACAAGGCGACGACGCTACCACTGCGCCATCGAGGATGCTCAGTTTTTAATGGGGATGTAATTCAAATTATTAATAGACTATTACAAAAGCTTCCCCGCTATTTATTCCATCTTGATTAATGATTACGAAGGATTGTTGTTTCAATTTAGCATGTAGAAGGATTCGAACAGGTGTACCAGCCAGATTAAATCGGCGTTATCTTCCAACGTTTTGAGCACATACATAGCAACAACATCTCATTCCTGAAGATGAGAGCAATGTATACGATGGAAGCTAACGTCGATTGACGTCGCCAGGAAAGCTACAACTCTTATGTAGAAGGGTGGAAATACAAACGAGTTGGATGAGATAATTGAGGAAATTAATGAATGATAAGTCTGATGAGATGGAGGCCAAAAATAATATGTACATAAGAAGTTAAAGTGTCTACTGGCAAGAGCTAAATATAATAAGATATTAGATGGAAAATACAATAATTGATTTAGTAATAATTAGAGGTTATTGTAAGCGTAAAAAATTGATGAATGAAAAATATGTTTTGATATGTTTAATAAGTTATGATTAGGGTGCGGATTTATAGGCATTTTTTTCTATCTATCTATCAATCAATCAGTCAATCAATCATATGTTTTGTCACTGCTGTTTACCTACTAACTATTCATATTGTGCTTCAAAAATACTTTTAGGGATATTTGATATCAAAGCAACACGCGACAAGCGACACGTGTCTCTTGGTAACTGGCTCTCAGTAATAAACGCAATCAACCATTCAGCTTGTGTTGTCTGTTGCTTGTGTGTCCCTAGGACTGAGTTCTTTTTCATACCGTCCATCGTGTCGCCCTGGCCTGTTGTTCGCGCATGCACAGTGAATATTTTGCTTTAGACGGCGTGAAATATCCGTGTCGCTTGATTGAACGCAGGTTTGTGTGAAACGTTGTGACAGGAACTGTTAATTTAAAGGAATGCCATTTCTCATTGTACATTGCATGAAATGAAACTGGGTATTTTCAGAATGTTGAAATTACTAAAGGACAGGGGTTCGAGGTGGATTGTTCTCTAGACGAACCAGTATCTTTTTATCTTCGTAGGCTATATTAAGAACAGTAACTACTATATTCAAGGTCTGGTGTTCAAATTTCCTGCCGATCGGAAGTATTCTGGTGGGAAATAAATATTTACAATCTAACTTATAAACAGTGGGTGGATTTTCTTTACACCTACCATGAGATGGGTTGATGCCCCGATTACTGGAGAGGGATAGAGGAGTTTCTAGGAACGCAAACCCTTTCCGAAAATAAAATGGTCGCTACGCTGCGCCGCTGTTATTGTTGTTACTTTTATGACAGTTTTGCCATTCGCCGGCTTTACTGATCTTCAAATTTAACAGGTATTATTTATATATTTTATTCAATTTCTGTTATTTAGCGTCATTTTTTAGCCAACTTTGGCTAATCGCGATGATGATGAAGGGACGCCACCAAGGTCTAGTATATTATTGTTGTTGTTGTTTTATTTAATGAGTTTTAATTGTTTCATCATTTCACAATTTGTAATATGTAAATATCATAAACCATTGCATAAGAAGAAAGTATCGAAAGACACGCATAACATGTCGGTGCTTAGTAGTACGGGCGAAAGGGAGGCACCAAACGACAATCCTGCCCAGCGACTGATCTATGGGGCTGGCGTCTTGTTTCAACGCTTGAACCTCGGAAAACGGATTCGCCTGAATATGTGAAATGACGGCGCACGGGTTCACACTTGACACTTACGATTCATCTTTATGATTGTAATTTCGATTATGATAATCTGTAAATAATGAAGTAGATAAATAACGTTCAGGTATGTTTGAAGTAGTCGAGACCCAGAGTATGAAATACTAATAAAAAAAAATGAAACCTGCAGAAATGAGGTAACGGCGAGGAAGAAGAAAGACCATCCGTGTTAGATGTAGTGAAACAGCAGTATTTATTGGTGTTTATCATAAATGTGGAAGTACTGCGCAATTAACATAAAATTTCTTGCCCGATCATTTAGCCATGCCATAGAGGTGTACCATTAAAATTCCTTTGAATTATTATTACTTTTTAAACAATGTATTTATATTTATTTATTTCGTCTTCTTTTACATGGCGAAGTTAAGGCTGTGGAGCCTTTTCTTCCACTTGACCATGTTTACAAAAAAAAATTGAATATGAAATAATTAAAATATTGAAAGAGAAAGAAAGAAAAAAATATAAAATCAAAAGCTGCTTACTTTTAGGGATACTTCATATCGAAGCAACACGCGACAAGCGACACGTGTCTCTTGGTAACTGGCTGTCAGTAATAAATGCAATCAACCATTCAGCTTGTGTTGTCTGTTGCTTGTGTGTCCCTAGGACTGAGTTCTTTTTCATACCGTCCATCGTGTCGCCCTGGCCTGTTGTTCGCGCATGCACAGTGAATATTTTGCTTTAGACGGTGTGAAATATCTGTGTCGCTTGAGGATTTCACCAATTGAACGCAGGCTTGTGTGAGACGTTGCTGTTGATTGGATTGTTCTCTAGAGGTATGTGTCGCTTGTCACTTCAGTCTGCAGCTACATTGAGAAACGTTGCTGTTGACTGGCTCGTTCCCAAGCGACACGGAACATTCACATCAAGCAACAAGAGCCTATTCAGTTTAAAGCAAAACATGCACGAACAACAAACCGAGCGACATGCGACACAAGTAGCTTCTTTCAGTCATGAACAAGCTATGAAGATGTAATTGAATTCATTGTCACTCACCCTCTTAGGGAGAACTCACACCGAAGCGACAAGCAACATATGTCGTTTGGGAACGAGCCAATCAGCAGCAACGTTTCACACCGTAGCGGCATGACAGGCCGCACATGCCTACGCTCGATTGGTGAAATTCTCAAGCGACACGTGTCGCCGGTCACTTGTTGTTCCGGTGTGTTTTCTCCCTCCATCACGATTAATGTATTCACATAATATCGAAAGTAAAATATTAATGAAACTAGAATTAAAAAAATTTGCAAGATGTAGGTTTCATTATTATAACATAACATTACATATAGTATAATTGAATGTGCAGTGAATTATATTTAAAATTTAAAAATCTACCTTCAGCATAGTTGTCTTACCTCTTTATGAAATACATCGGTGTTCTCTAAATGTGAATGTATTGCCCAAGCGTGTTCTTTGTATAGACACAAATTGTATTTTTAAAATGCGTTGAAGTTAATGTGACTATAATTGAAATTATATTCAGAGATCGAGACGAAAACGAGAGAGCGTTTACATAACTTGGGACAAGAACAAGATTTAGAGTTTGAAAGAGTACCCGACTGTCTCACTTCCTTTCGCTGTAATTTCTGTAGGGCGTCCCAAGGCATGTATCTAGAAATACACCGAACCAATTGTGTCAGGAATAATTATAATAATATGATGTTTAAGTTAAAATTATATTATTATCACATAAATAGGTAAAAAGATCGGATAACAGCAAGTATTCATTATCTAGCTTACCTGTAGTTAAGATCGGCATAATTTGCATAAAAAACAGTGCCCTGGCAAAAAAAAAATCATTTCAAATTGATGAAGAATTTAATATTTATTGAATAAAAGAGAATGTTAGATCCGGTTAGCGAAAAGTAAAGTTCCTGATTAATATTTTATGCATATTGTTATAAATAGTAGCGTGCAAGCATAAATCTTTGGTAATTGGTACTGTCCTTCTAAGCCCCCTAATTCCAATCTTTCTTCCAATAAGTTCAAAGAGTTGGCCTCCTCGATGGCGCAGTGGTATCGTCGTTGCCTTGTAATCAAGGAATCCCGGGTTTGATACCCGGTGGATGCAAGTAGTGGTTCGAAAATCACTTTAAGCTGTAAGTCCAGTTCCGATTAGCCTTTCTGTGCAAAAAGTGAATTTACTTAGAAACAACAAATCAATCAATAAGTTCAAAGGAAATTATAACCATAGATTATGTAATAAATGCTACACAAATATATTTTCATTATTTATTTTTTGCACTTGGTAAGTCTTTCTTAGGGAGGGGTCCGGACCCCTCCCCAAATAAGTCCTTGAGTTTCCTCGATGAAATTAGTAGTAATTATCTCAACTTGTATTCAAAGGGTCTCAGGTTCGATCCCCGGTAGAACTACACAGTGTTCTGGATCCCACTGTATCCTGTCTCCCCAGTCCCGATTACCCTATTTGAGCATGTAATTGACTTACAAATTTAATTTTGCTATAATTTATGTAAGATTCAATTGGGACAGTCTCTGTATTAATGTATTTATTCTTTTGGAAAATAGAAATAAGACAAATGAAACACAATGAAAAAACAACCGGGTGAAGGAAATCAACTTTGGATTTTCCGAAATGGTTGGAGCAAGGTCAAAAGCTGCCCCCAAGGGAAAAGACAATGCCAAGGGTAGAAGAAGAAGTAATCCAAGCCACGCCCACAGTAGTAAAACCTGGTCAGAGTCATCTATCGGCAGACGGCTGAACTTGTAGGACTTGAACATAACCCCGCCAGCCGATGACCAGCCCCGCTATGGCTCGAATAAAGCCATTCTCAAAGGTGTTTGAAAATGCATATCAATGTTTGCAATGGCGTATTGTCACAATGGGCCTCTCAATTTGAAAAATCAAAAAATCAGTTTACTCAGGAAGGATGCAAGAAAGGCTTGCAAGGTTAAATTTTTACAGTAACTTAGAATCGGGCTCTATACGCCGATCCAAAAACTGAGATATTTGACAGCTAATATCTATTAAAATATGGAAGTGATAAAAAAAATTCGATAATCACTGTTAAGATTCATCCTTTCTGATCAATTCACCACAAAGCTCATTCAAATACCTCAAATAGTTTTCGAGTAAAAGTGTTCTGAATGAAGGTCCGTTTTTCCGCTACCCATGATATGGCCTCTTATTGGTAATGTGCGAGAGGTAATAAATACACGTAGATAGAACTTTATATTTGGGTGTCCACAAAGAAAAAAAAATGAGGTCTTGTACCTTTTTAATAGCATATTTTGCAACACAATCACTTGGCTCTTTAACTGCACTGATGTTTGTAAAAGAATATAAATTCAGTAAATGACAGTGTTGAAAATTTCTGAATATATGTAGTAGAAAAAATCAAATTGCATAATGTTCATAAATGTTACAAACAAATACATCAAAATACACTTCATCTATAACAAGAGACGTCTGTCAAAAGGTACAATGTTCTTAAACTCATCAATAACTTCATTTACATCAATAGACTAAGCCTTTTCCTGTTCCAATCTATCCTGCTTCTGAGTTGCTCTTAATTTAGTTTTAACTTGGGTAAGCTTGGAGAAACCTCTCTCACACGTGCAGCTTGTCACAGGTATAGAAGAAAAACACTGCAGTACAGAGTAGAATGCAGTAAATATCTTCTTTCTCCAATGACATCAAAAAATCGAAAAACTATAGACACTCGTTTCATCAGCGATAACGCACACGTTTGTACCAAGTAATGACATTTTCAACTTCTTACAAACTGCCGCTTATTTTCTCTCTTATTGAAATATCTTCCTTTAATTCTCTTTGATAAAGCAGCCCATCATTGCGTGCCTAGGCACACCCGGCACACCCCGTAGCTACGCTTATGAATACACATATGAATGGCAAAACACAACACTTTAGTTTTATACCCTCAAGACTGGATCAGCATGGTGAATGGAAATAACTGTCTCTACCGTGTGGTAGTGATTCATCGAGGTGTCGAACTACGGACTGCTTAATAAACGAAGTATCCGTCTGTGATGCTAGTCTGACTGCCCAGACTTCAGTCTCCTCCTCCTAGACTTTTTGCCCGTCCTTCTGCACCCTCTGACTGTTAGCTCAAAACTCACCAATGACCTCTATCATCCCAGATATTTATTGTGAAGGATTTTTCTAAGCAATGCAGAGTCAGTCACTTGTAGCTTCGTCCTGGGTTACACCTGTTTACATGTTTACGCCGTTGGTGACCCGGAAAGCTTAGGTAAATGTCTGACACTCCATTCCTGATTGTCAATTTCCTGTCTGGAAAATGATAGCTAGTGTCTGAGATTTGGAAGTTCTTTTGTATTAATGTATTTCCATTATTTGTGGATTATTACGAATTTGCGAAGATGAGGACGAGTGATCATGTGATGAAATTGATGAATGGACACTCACAAACATTCAGGCCAGGATTCGAACCCGGGACCCCTGGCGTTGTAGCGCGATATACAGATTCAACAATCCAAAATTCGTTCAACCTGAGATTTTTTTTTTTTTTACAAAATAAAAGTAGGCCGTGGTTTTGAATCAATATACCTTAAATAGTATTAAATAGTACTGCTTGTTGCTGCTCTTACATAAAAACACACACAATTTGAATGTTCTCAAAACATTAAAAGTGTGCTTTACACAACATAAAATGCTTCTGATGCACGTGAAAATAAGATCATTCCGCACAAAAAAAGTAAATGCACGAGTTGAAACAAAAATGCATAAAGACTGCAGCTAAGACAAAATGTTTAAAGTGCATCATCGAGAGAGATGCAAGAAGGTGTATTAAAGTGCAGCTTGACATAGAAAGAAATATTCTCATCATGATGCATTTTCGCGTTACTTGTCATTTTGGTTTCTTCGAAATGATAGTGTCAGTTGATGCATTTTAGTGCATCACACAGAGCATCAGCTGCTAAAAGTGACCTTTCATGTACTTTTGTATATTTTTATGCACTAAAAATACGTCACTATGAACTATGTGTTACTGGAGTTAAAAAAATAGCCATATTTGTATCAATTGATGCATCCATACTGCATCAAACGGAATAACAGTTGAAAAATGCATTGGTGCGTTCCTCTATTTTTTTCTGGCATGAATATATTTTGGTGCATCCACGTTCTGCGCCAGTATTTTATGCAATATTTCAGATCTGCGATTCGAAAGTGAATACAAAAGTGCATTTTTGCAGATAGCTTATTGGGTGACACATCACTTTTAGTTCGAGGTGCTAATACGTTACTGTTGATTGTTTAGGGCTTGTAACGCATGGTAAATAAGACTGTGGAACATTTGCTGACTTCAACCCTGTATATGAGCCAAGACAAATACCTTACATCTGCACATTCTCATCCGATACTCCCAGATACTCTTTTAGGCAGTGCAATGTCACAACAACCACAGCCCCCATATGGGAGAATGCAGGAGCAAAGCCGTTAACCATATGCGTGCGTGGAAGAGAGAGGGGAACCAATCCTGGAACACTGCACGCACAAGTTCTAACCTCTCCAGGTCTGGAATGGGGTTTCCTCCAGCTCAGAAGACCTCGAGCCATTCTTCACGTCAACCCTGGAAGCTCCATCTGTCACCGGAGCTGAGATTTAGGAGTCGGCAAGATGTAAAAGATGGGTCCTCGCCCGCATCTCCCACAACCCTCTCTTTCTGAGAAAGAAAAAAAAGAGAGAAAGACGAAGGATGCATTCCAAGTCGTTCCACCCCAGCTGCCAACCACCAATCCTCCGAGAGTTCTCATCTTCAGACTTGAACACACATGGCTCCTACCAGCGCACCCCAGCGAATCTTCTGATCAGCTGCCGACAGGAGGTATATGGACCAAATCTTGTACTCCCAACTGGCCCCTCCCTTTATGTGTCCGTGGGTCTGCCCCAAAACGGTTTTACTGCCAAGTCTCTGTCCACAATATGTGCCTCTAACGACCCAAAAGTCGTTAAGTCTTCTGTGATGGCCTTCAACTCGTAATCAGACTCATGTGTGAGTCTGTCAACACGCATGTGAAGTACAGCCCGCGCTCCCATATCGATCAATACACACCATGCTTGAAGGAGTAACACGTGGTATGGTGGATGTCACCACATACATATTTGTCCAAAACACACTTTTATCTTGTTTGTACCAGGGAAGGACTCCACGTTGGCATATGGTTGGTACTTTGGTCAGTGTTGCCACAATCTGTAAGCACAATTTCCCTTTTCAAGGGGTAAAATTTCCCTTTTTCGCCCAATTTTTCCCTTCATCTAAAGAATTATTATTATTATTAATAATAATAATAATTAAATATTATCGTTGACGTATGTTCGTATGTATGTATAAAATGTTAATCAATTTAACTTTTAAATGCTACGACGCCAGGGCTACCGGGTTCGAATCCCGGCCTGGGTATGGCTGTTTGTGAGTGTCCATTCATAAATTTCATCATAACATTACTCATCCCCGTCTTTGCAATTAGCCAAAAGTGGCAGAAAAGCGAAATAAACCAAGTAAAATAAACCAAATCAATAAACAATAAAATCAATAACTTATAAATGTTTTTTTGGAAGATTTAGATTTTTTTCTAAACCAAGCTAAATTTTTTGTTTTGAGATGAAAGCTAAAACTTTGTTATAGTTGGCAACTGAAGATTTTCATCAGTAAAAAGCAAAACACACAAACAGAGATTGGATTTAGGGAGGCCAATGCCCCTTGTCTTCATCACACCATCAGAGGAAAATTAAAAATATTCTACACAAAATGCTGTTCTAGTAAGGCGCACATATGAAGAGTTTGTGTGGAAAATCACATATTTGCCTCCCCATAAAAATGTTAAGTTCGGCGCATGGATATACGCGTTTTATTAAAAAGATACATAGTACATACCTGAGCAAATATTCTATTCTGGTAAATTTCACATATTAGGTGGAAACTTCTAAAACACAGCAAGGTTTTTATTAAAATTTAATCCATTGTTGGTCACTTCTTGCCACTCTGCACGGAATTTTTAAACTTGTTTCCGCGGTGTTTTTTCATCTTCCGATAATTCTCCACGACGTTTTCTAATATATTCTGGAGTTGCAGATCGTTTCCTTTGCTTCCCTTGTTCTCGCGTCGTCGAAGACGGGCACAGCCTTCCACCAAACACTCGCACACGACGAATAACCCACCCAGTGTCCAATGAAGACGGAAGTAAAGATAGGTTTGCGACAAAGATAACTTTATGGTTTGCACGTGTAATGTTTGAGGCAAAATTCAGAGAACCGGGGAAAGCTTAAATAAACAACCCTCAGGCTCCCACTCCCATAAGGGTGAATGGCCAAAGACCTCCGGCCCCAAACGGTAGCCAGATGTGGGTCAACCCAAATTCCACCCTTCCTCTCAGAACAAAGTATACTACAAAATAAAAAAATAATAAGTTCTAATTTTCGAAACTGGAATCTGTTATAATGTTTAATATAATTAATGTTTAGTCTGTCTTAAAATTTCCCTGAATATTCGCTATTTTTCATCGAATTTCCCTTTTCCCTTTTCACTTAAAATTAGCTCCAAATTTCCCTTCAAAAAGGGAAATTTCCCTTCATGTGGCAACACTGACTTTGGTGCGAGCGTGTTCGATCCTGTATTGTGAGGTCAACTGGGGAGCTATTTTAAAAGCTGCGATCTAGAAAATCAGGTAACAGCGGTGATGTGATTCGATACGAGGACGACGCTTGGCTCAGTTACATCACAGACTTCATAGGCTTTTTTTTTCTGCATAAATTAAACCTTTTACTCTTCGTGCACACATTGAACATCAAAAGTGCTAAAAGGTGCACCAAATAAGTTTTCAAGTGGATGTTTGGGGCACTTTTTGGCCACCTATGAAATGATAAATTTAAAATTTACACGCTTTAAATATTTTGACACACGTTAAGCATCAAAAGTGATAAGAAATAAATGTACCAGAAGTGTTCATTGAGTGTTTCAAAAGCAAATGTGTTCCCAAAGCATAAGTTCGTTTGGAGTTTGGGGATTTTTTTTTTGTACTTTTCAGCATTTTGGCACATGAATTATAACGTGTACTAGAAAACGTATCAAATGTATGTACAAGAGTTTTTCACACATTAATAAAATTATCATGTAATTAGTGTTTTTATATCGTTCAAAATTAACAATTTGAGATTGAACACTGAAAAAAATATTACTCTTGTAATCACTTGATGCAGAAATAATGGTTCTTGTAAAAAGACAGTGAAATTTATATTTTTCAAATGATTCTTGTACACTTGTAGTGTTTACTTAAAACAGTTAATGGAAGAAATGTAATGCATAATGCTTGAAAACTTTTAGAAAATTTTAAACGTACACGTAAACGACAGTTTTGGGTCCAAAATACTAAAGTGTGCAAAATTATGTCCCTGAAGTGTTGTCAAAGTTGTGCTATTGTGCAATTTGGAAAGCTTTTAGTCACAAAACAGTTCCTGGAAAGTGTTCCAAATGTGATCTTTCTGACAGTGCATGTTGACAAATCTCCAAACACGTACAAGAAAATCGATAGGTTCTGTCTTGAAGGCAATAATACAACCGAGATGCTACTGATACAGCACGAAGGCTTTATTAATAATATCTTTGCAACTCCCCATTAACACTTGGAGAACACATTGCTACGCCAAATGGACACATTCAATTGATCTGATACAGATCTGAAACCAGTTTTGCGCATGTGTGCGTGTGCGACGTGTAGATGGAGACCAGCAAACCAGACAGACACGTTTCCCGTGGTAAAAATTTACGAACAAAAATCCCTAAATTCCATCGTGCGTGTTAGCAGAGCTAAAATGGTTATTAAGGACTCCCAGAATTCAGCGGGCATGCCATTTTCGACTATAATCTCGCTCCTTAAGTCTCCTCCTCCAATTTCGTAAATCGCTAATGCGCACACGTCGAGAGAGAGAGAGAAAAGTCACACAGGTAATGTATGCGTCTCGTCGGCTTCCGTACAAAAGATAAAGAAATAAAGTAGAAGCAGTGTTGGCATCTCTAAAATGAACCTCCAAGTGTATTTTCCTTTGAAAAAAAAAAGCATACAGAAAACCAATACAAAATGTGCACAGTTCTTTTGACTTCAGGACACACACAACTCCAAATGCATCAAATCAAGATTGATGCACTTATGATGGCTTGTAATTTGGGATTCTCCCAAATTATCGTATCGTATCTCATGTGATGCATTTGCAGTGCATCACAAGGAAAAATAGCTGATGAAAGTACTCTTTGATGCATTTATCTGTCCATGCACCAAAAGTGCACCATTAGCAGCTGATGAACTTTAATGTGTCACTGGAGTCCAAAAAAATAACACATTTTGGCTCCTGGGTGTAGGATATTCAAATTCAGAAAATGATGCTGACGCACTTAGATAATCGTTTCTCAACCTACGGGGCGCAAAGTCGGGCTCGAAAATTTATTAAATGTGTCCTCAAAACTATTACATTTAAATAACTAAGATATATAGCCTAGTTTTAACAATTTAAATTCAACCCGTGCTGTACGTACACACAGAAAACTAAATGCATCATATCGATTGATGCATCAGAATGCATCGATTGATGCACTAAAGTGTGTTTTATGGCTTCTTCAAAGAATCAGATTCACATTTGATGGATTTGGGTGCATTTTTGTATGTCTAGAAAGAAACACCAAAGTGCATAATTTGATTCAAGTGAGAATTCCTTTGAGTCGGGAAGCACTTTAATGCATCAGTAGATGCGTTTTGATGCACCTTGATGTATTTTGATGCACCTTCCTGCATCTTTTTTGATGACGCAAGAAGGTGCATCAAGGAACATCAACTGATGCATCGACTGTAATAAATCCACACTTGAATCAAATGATGAACTTTGGTGTTTCTTTCACGACATACAAAAATGCACCCAAATGCATCAAATGTGAATCTGAGTCTTTGAAGAAGCCATAAAATACACTATAGTGCATTAATCTATGCATTCTGATGCATCAATCGATATGATGCATTTAGTTCTCTGTGTGTAGTCTAAACTCTACATTTAAGATGTGATTAGCTACCATGAACTTTCACATGAGGCACTAAATTTGCTCAGGCCGTTCTCCGCCTCATATTTGTGTGAAAAGGAATTTTCATCTCTGATTCAAGTGAAGAGCAAGTACAGAAATAAACTTGACACACACTTAGATTTACGACTTATTGATTCACCACCATTGAACCCAATATACCCCAGCTCATGCGGTAAAGGCAGTTCGGTGAGTAAAAAAAAAGTTTTCATTTCAGCATGTGTGTTTAGTTAGATGTTCGACCAGAGTAAATTAGTCTTTAAAATTACATATTCACTTTTCTAGAATGAAGTATGTGTAATTTCCTTAAGCAAGTGTAGAAGAAGGCTGTTAGCAAACTATGATTATAAACTGGGTGCACACCCCTACAAGTAATTCTGCCGGTGCTCATGCTTATGCACTCAGAGAACTAAATGCATCATATCGATTGATGCACCAGAATGCATCGATCCATGCATTAAAGTGTGTTTTATGGCTTCTTCAAAGAATCCGATTCACATCTGATGCATTTGGGTGCATTTTTGTATGTCGTGAAAGAAACGCCAAAGTGCATCATTTGATTCAAGTGAGGATTTATATTACAGTAGAGATGCACTTCAATGCATCAGTTGAGTTTAAGTGCGTCATCCAAAAAGATGCCGAAAGCTGCATCAAGCCTTTGGTTTTCTATGTGTGGGTTCTATGAAGTGTAATATCCTTCAGGGTGGGTCCCGGACTGAAAAAAGTTGAGAACCATTAACTTAGATGCATGGCAGGAGAAATGAATCAATGGTTTATGATATTCTCGCCAGTATGCTGTTTGATACACTAAAATGCTGGATGAATTCCCCACCTAAACCGGGAATCGAACGGAATATCTCAAACGCAAATTGTTCATTTAAAAAAACAAAAAAGTTGGCAACACTGCACAGATGATGAAAGAGCACCGACTTAGTAAATGGAACAGAACTTTCCTGCTCATGCCACATTCTGTCTTGATTCCCCTCCCCCATTACTTCGAAATAAAAAAAAGGTCTAATGGCGCCTGTCTCGTGCATATCGCGACCAATGACGCTCGCTGACCGGTCTCTAAAGTGTCCAAGGTCCTGGAAATATGTCCCGTAGAGGAGAAGGGACGTCTCAATACGCGGCAGCCGCGGAAGGACAATTTACACGACTAAACCTGATCTAAGCCTCCTCGAGAGCTCCCCCCTCCAAGAACTCACTTTTTGACATAATAAATCTGGGGATCTATTAGACTCTTATGCCGTGGCAAGAATGTTCTTTGAACTATAAAAGATCCCTATATTCCACCTCAGCATCATCTGTAGCTACTGAAGAACCTGCACACTCATTAATCATCTTCTTCTGGGACATCTATGCATTCATCGCTCCCGTACTCATTACCAACTCGCTGAATACCGCGGCTCGTTTCAATTAGCGCACAATAAGGCCGATTGCCGCCCTTTCGTATGCAAATATCATTACTTGCGAATTTTTACACTTGTTGTTCCTTTACGGTAAAACATAGGCTTTATTGCTTGATGCTGTTTCGAACCTGATAATGTCTTTTTATAGTGCTTACAAACACTAGCGTACGCAGGATTTTATTTCGGAGGGGGCTGCGTTTTAGGGGGAGCGGGATACACAATACAATTTTTAAGCTTAGTTTTGAAAATTGTGCAAAGACAGAAATCGCAATCTGGGTTTTCCCGAGCTCTCTACTGCCTTCATTTGAAAAGTTTTAATTTCTCAAAATTTCGGAGGGGGCTGTGGCCCCATCAGCTCCCCCATAGTGTTTTCAAATGCATATAATGCATAATCAAGACTGATGCACTTTTGGTTGTGTCCGAGTCTCAATTGATACATTTCGGTGCATCACATAAAACAGCAGTTAATAAAAGTACTCTTGGATCAAGGACGTATTTGGGTGGGGGGTCCAGAGGGAGAGGTCCGGACTCCCACCTCAAGTCTTACAGATTTTTAAAATTACATAATGAAAATATACTTCTTTGGAACTTGTTCTAAATGATTTATTTATTTCCGACGAACTTATTGGAAGGCAAATATTTTATTGCGATCATAAGGCTTTGAAGGGATTTATGCTTAATATGCATAAAATATTAATCAACAACCTTACTTTTCGTTAACTGCATCTCGCATCCTTTTTTCATTCAATAAATATTCAATTCTTTATCTAATTAAGCTTAATTTGTTTGCCAGGGCAGTTTTTTTACACACATTTTGACGATGTTAACTACACGTAAGCTATGTGCTGTAATATATCTATTTTTATACCGGTTCTTACCTATTTATGTAATAATACCACCATATTTTTATTATTATTATTTCTGGGACTGGGTTTGGACCCCTCTCCCGAAATATATTTCTAAATACGTGCCTGACTTTGATGCATTTATGTGTAGGCTATATTTTGATGCACTGAAAGTACATCATTAGCAGTTTATGCATTTTAACTTAACCGAGGAGGTCCGGACCTACTACATACCCACTGAAAATTTTCACAAAAGTCCAATTTATGTACATTCTATTATTATACTAATAACGTTTTCCCTTTAAACATGTAAATTCATCATCCTGTTTTGAGTCCTGATAGTAACTTCAAAACTGCATTCCAATCAAAGAATATCCACCATAAAACACCATAAAACAGCCCACTGATTGCACGGGAACGATACAACAAATAAAACGCCCCGAACATCAAACCATAGCAATGGTGTAATAGGTTAGGGTCTATTACAAGTTGAACGTTTGGACAAAAAGCAATGAGAGTCCAGCAATATAATCGTGCAATATAACACCCGGTCTCAATTACACCTAGTCCATTAATGCAGAGACCATAAACTGTTCCCGCGATATTCACGCCATGCAAAACCCGTAATAAACGGGGGGGACGGTTAGGGGGGATGGGGGGTGGCGATTGAACAATGTGCCATAAGAATTCACCTCGCTGTCAGCTCTGGAAGTCGGCCGGAACTGGAAACGTACAATTGCTCTTTTGGCGGGATGAAAAACGTCGAACATGCACAAAAATTGTGAATCTCTGCAGTTGCCAGTTTTCGGAAAGTTACTCTTTCAAAAACCAACTGAGTTGCAATTGCTTGGCCCAAAAAGTAACCGTTATAGTTACAGTTAATCGTTGTGACTGTAACTCAGTTGAAGTTACTGCGTTATATTTTGCAGAACGTGGGTGCATGCATAAACTGCACGCGAACCATCTTATAATAATTTTCATTAAATTAATAATCCTAGTACGTTTAAGTATGTAAATATGGACGTGACATGTACTTGCGAAATTACATCAATTAAGACATTGGCTTCTAACAAATGTATATTTCTATTTCTTTAGAATATCATAATATTGCTAATTATAGAAACGTACAGGCAAGTAAATTAAAAAAGGAACTTCTTCGTTACTTATCTGCAAAAAGTTGCTTCCAAAATCCTGACATTGGTATTGATTAGATTGAAAAAAAAATCACTGTTTACAAGCATTGAAAAAAATCACTGTTTACAAGCATTGATGTGCACAAAAGTTTTCAAGAATGGTCTAAAAGTGAAGTGTGTAAAATAAATGCTCCAGTCCAGGTCAGCGGTAAATGTTTTAAAGTGTACTAACAAAATGTACAGTACAGGGGGAAAGCGTTAAGATTTATCTAACATAAGTTAGTTCAAAATCAAATGTGTGTGTTTCGTACTGGCAAATAAATCTTCTACTTTTGAATTTAACAAGGTAAAGTAAGGAAGTGCCATTACAATTACTTTAACTTTGGTAACGCGTTACTAACGCAAATACCATAAAAGTAACGCAGTACTTTCGTTCCGTTACCCTCCACGTCTAAAAATTGTACCATTGTAATACCAACGAGAGAGTGTACTACAATGGAAAAAATGTTGGTGTTAAAATGACACAGAGTGTCCCTGGAGGTCCACACCACATTTTGGTCAACATTTAACCTCAGTGGTGTCAAAAAGGTGTTGATTGCAACCATTTGTCTGTGATATTTCACACCAGTGAGGTTAAACTTTGACCAAAATGTGGTGTAGACCTCCAGGGACCACACTCTGTGTCGTTTCAACACCAACATTTTTTACAGTGTATTTAATGTACATTTACTAAAAGTCTCAGACAATTTTTAAATGCCGCTTTGGATTGTGACAAGATTTGACATACCAACCAATATAATTATCACTTTCACGCCAGAAAAGGAAGTTCAAATAGGCATACCGGAAACTACCGATGAATAATAAGAAACGACCATGATGGTACATGCTGATGAAACTATATTCCAGCACTAAGTAATACACTTTCACATTATTTTGCTTTCAGAACATACTTCGACACTTATAGTGCACATTTAATGTGCTAAAAGAGATGTTCACTTGAAGAAGTGGTGAAAATTATGCAAAAGGTGCAATATTTTTTTTCACAATGATAAAAATCGATGTTTGCTTTTGGTAAATGCGCATGGCATGCACTGGTAAAGTGGAGGAAGCAAACAGTAAATCTGTGAACGTAGACAAAGCACTGCCACACATGGTTACCGCTCTGTAGTTAAACAATTTGTTTTCCAGATAGCAATCTCTACCTCAGACATTAACAGCAATGCACGGTTAACAATGTGCCTGTGAGATACTGACTCTTGAGCAAGAATAGATAAGGTGAAGACAAGCACGTGGTCATGTAGGAAAGATTTATTTTCAGGCACCGGTCCCACATTCAAACCTCGTAGCTATTTTGGACAAATCCGAACTCTCATTTCACCCTATTTATGCGTAATGACGTAATTGTCTCTGGTTGGTCGAAGTTCAACAAACAAGACCGTAAATGCATGCCACGCCTCAAGACTATGGTTAACACAAGCGACACACGTACAACAATGGGCTATTGTTCTCTGGTCAACCTTTGACTCTTACAGCATAAAGCAGCATGTCAACAATATGTTAGGATGCTATAAATAATAAGTAAGGTACTTTACAATTGTTCTTGATCTGTACATGTGTATTGTGAATGTGTGAAATATGTGATGAATGTAGGGCTGGAGAATTCTGGAAGATATTTTTGGAACTTCGAACATAAATTTTCATAGATTTGAACAAAATGAAACGAGTGGATTGTACTTTTTTTAAAAAATATATATATATATTTAGTTTAGTAGGAGCAAATTTAGGAACACTTCAGGACTCTAAATGTTCAATTTGTTAAACAAGAGGTAACAATTTAAAATTGCATGAAAACAAATTATGCTCTTGGAGCACTTTCTGGAAACTGCTTTTCATTGTTTCATAAAATCAATGTAAAAACAAGTGAAAATTGTGTTCCAAAGTGCACAATTAGGTTCAAAAAGTTAACAAGTAATTTCTTGTGTTTGAAAGAACGGAACAATGCATTAAAAGTAAAGCCAGTCCTATGAACTAATTATGCAATGAAACACCCATATGCAGTAAAATGCATTAAATGTTTATTCACGTAAAAAACAAACAAAAAAACGCATTCCCGTGTCTCCCCTTGTATTGATTCACCTTCGCTTCGCACACTTCAATTTCTCCCTGTGCATTTAGAATGAGAATCGCATCGAATCAGAAGATTGACTGAGTTTGTGTTTTAGATCCAATTTATGCACAGTAAGGCTAATTGGGACTGGACCTACAGTTTAAAGTGAGATCCGAACCACTATATGCCTCCACCGGGTGCATCAAATCAGAAGATACCAATTTTGCATGTACTGCTGTATCAGTTGATGTATATTTGAATTGAATACATTAACTCTAATACATTTTCTGTTCTGTGCGTACATCGGAATAGTAAATGGGGAGAAGGAATGATGTTTTCGATTTTTTTTTACTGTTGTATAGGGAAGTAGCCGTTTTATTGTGTCCGTTAACTGAAAGAAGCAACTGCGCAGTTACTCATTATTTTTTTTTAAAAAAAGTTATTCATCAAAATACTGACTGCTACGGTGCATGGTCGACACATTTCCATGATAATGTTGGTTTTTGCATGGATTCAAGCAATTTATGTTTTTTGCATATACTTCACTATGGTGTCTCTATGCTGCTGCACCATACATAATCAGTTTGGAATAAGAAAAAAAATATTATTAATTGTTCAGCAGGAAAATTGACTCTGGATTGATGCACTGCACCGTACACTAATATTTTTGCCATAATCTGGTTTGTAACATATGAGCGAACGCACCAAGGTTACACCACAAGATACAACATGCTGAGGACCTCTGGCGTCTCAACAGATTGAGGTGGAAGGAATTCCTGCACCCGTCCCCCCTCCTCAATCAAGTAACGGAGTTTATTTATGTCTTCTTCCCGTCCTTTTCCTGTCAGCCAACATAGTTGATACACTGAAGTGTGCAATTGAAGTAGAAGGACACCCATGGTGCATGAAGATGAAAGGTGGCAGGACTTGTTTAATACAGTTTTTTTCGTAGAGCATGAAGGGTGAAAAAAAAATTGGCGAGACTGATTAATCAGCGTAACTTTCCACAAGAACTTAATGAGAATGATTTCTGGTTGATGGTAATTTGCAAATCCCACCCAGTACACCGAGAAAGAAAATTCACACTCTTGGTACTCTTTCTAGAAATTATTTTTGACCAGGAATTTATTCATAATTTTACGTGATCAAGGGGTTCGGTGGAGGCACATAGTGATTCGGATCCCACTTTAAACTGTAGGTCCAGTCCCGATTAGCCTTACTGTGCATAAAGTGGACTTAAAACACCAAATCAATCAATCAATCAAATCATAATTTTACATCTGAAATGGCGTGGGTCAAGGATGTAAGGATGTAATTGTAAATTTAGTACCAAAATCACTTTTTTTTTTTAACACACATGGAGTTGAGAAAATTTTTATAGAGGAATATTGCGTGTGTATGAAAATATCACTTGGGTATTTGGATGGGAAATGATTGTCAGCCTAAAATTATATAATTCACAAATATAATTTCAATTGGACTGATTACAAGACTGGTACAGGTAGGAAAAAACTGACTCTGTACGTTGCCAATTTTTACACTGCGATTTGAACAGGAAAAAAATAGACAATTTGATTTTACGTACTTTACGGTTATGAATTCAAGAATGAATCTGTTTTGGGGAAAGAATGCCCTATTCCCTGTTCCTTATTGTAAAAAATATCCTGCGGACATGTGGAAGTGTTTTTAAGAAATGTCCCGCCGACGGCACCATGTTTGTTCTGCTTCCGGGGATGCGAGGTTCAAAATTTAAACAAAAATGTCTACAAGCAGAGAAAACTATATCTCCAGCATAAGCATAAGTTTAACCTCCACCCCCGCTTAAAAATAAACTTGTAATTTCGAAGAAGAAACGTAAACGGCCATGGGCAATTAGCGTTTCATCTTCAACTGTCGATGCACAAAAACTGCTCCCAAGAAGCTACTCTTCAGCATTTCAGTACAGTCGTCATGTTTGGGGCACTTTTACTATACGCTTTTTGTGCGACTTCAATTCAAATTGGCACTGCCCATTACGTCACTCTTAAACTAAATTTATTTTCGTGATTTGGAAGAATATTTTGCTCAACTGACCGATTTCCATATAGCGAAATCTGATTTTTTTTTCACCAAGGGAATCAAGCATGATAATCAATATCCAATTACATGAACCTCGCTGAAGAGAAACAAGAATTCTTGATCCGCCTTTATAAATGGTCTATTATAAATCTATAATTTTAACTTAGAAAACACTCTGCCGTGTCACATTCGAACACACGCAATGAATTCCTAGAAAAAGTGTGGAAAAACCAGGGTGCCAAATCATGGGGGTAAGGAGGGATTTCATCTTGGCATCAAAAATTCCCCCTCTCCAAAACTTTCCGGAGGGGGGGAGTTTTTGTTATAACAAGCAAAATATAAGCAATAACTTTGAATTTCAAATATACTTTACTAAGAATAATATCGAAAACACATAGAAAGTAGTGTAGTTGTTGAGTCTTGAATGCTCTTTCTCTCTCAAGAGATCATTAACAAATCTCCATCGATACGCACAAAAAAAGTTAAACAAGAATGCAAGACAAAAATAACTATAAAGTCTAATTGATTTATATTAACATAAAGCAATAACTAATTAAAAACGTCTACATAATAAAACCACTTCAACTATTAATTTATTAACATCTTTAACCAGCGAGTAAAGGAATTCGTTTGCTACTTTATGATATCTGATATAAGTAATTTCTTTTTATGTAATTAATAATAATATATTTTAAATTTGTAATTTATTTTTACTTTTAATAACATTATAAATATGTATAAGGTGTAATTTATGAATATGTTTGTGGGGAGAGGGTTGTAGATTAAGATCTTTCTCCCCACCAGTCTTCAGTGATTTCGCACCCTGGGAAAACTGAACAGAAAATCAGTGTGGAAACATGAAAAGAAAAAAAATGAGAATGCGACACAGCACCTTATGAAAGTCATGCGAAAGGAACGATATACGCTAAGAAGTGGAAAGAAGACCACAATTTTGCATCGCAGACCATAAACAACATGGTCCAGCAGCGGAGAGGATCAAAGAGAAGCTCCCAGGGAGGAGTGGGAGGGGAAAGTGGAAAGCCAAGATCTACAGAGTCGGTTGTCTGTGTGAAGCCGGTGCTAATGAATAGCGGCAAAACCGACCTTATCTTCTGTGTTGGCAAATATTCAAAGTGTTGGGAAACGAATATTGGCGGGAGACTGCTAAACGCGGAATTGGACGGAGCCCAACGGATGATAGGGTTGTGTGTTGAGGGGGAAGTTTTTTCGGTGTTTTCTCGCCCTGGTGAGGGGATCGTTCTCTTTCCTCTCCCTCGGCTGTCCGTAAGGGTGTTATTGCTTAAAAAAAGGACTGTAAACAGGGTCCTGCTGGTTGCTGGGTAAGACGGATGGTGGTGTGCAAACGTGTTGCGGTGTCACATTTTATGATTGCTTAAAAATAATCTGTTGTGGACTATTTACACGCAGGACTACAATCTGTTGTTGCACGATGTAGCTTTCAGTGATATACACTAGAAAAATGCACACTTTTGGTAGAGTGGGATTATTTCCGTAACATCTCTGGCTGTCTTGCGTTGGCTGCTTGGGAGAGAGTCTTAATTCCGGAATCCACCAATGAACGAGCGCGCCGCTGATGTCATCCCAAAGGAGCGCCTATCGCTAACCCTGTTGCTCACGCTCTAGGCTGTTGGTAGGCTCGCTAGTTGGACACTCTCCTTAAGCTGGAGGTGTTACGAAAATAAACTGACTATACACCATCAAGAGTGCTCAAAAAGCCTGCAAAAATGTTCGAAACATGAGTATCAGCTAAACTTCTGTAGTTTTCTTTTAAGTATACTTTACGATGGAACAGTGTCGTATAATTAGAAAGTGTTTTGTTTTCATAGTGTACCCAATGTGCACAAAATATTTTTTCAGTGCACACATTCTTCGCATAGCAAAATTAATTCATAAAAAAATTCTTGCAACACGACCTACATGGTCTTCGTTGGAAAACTTCTTGTATACTTTGCAATAAAACAACAATGTAAATCATTTATTTGCAAAAGGTGGCAGCACATTTAGAAACAAAACGAAATTTTGCAACAAATTTCAGGAGCTACTTTTTACCACTTTGGATCACTAAGTGAACCGATTGTTTCTTTTAAGTACTTTAGAAAACTTTTAAACACTTTTTTTTATAACATTTTAAAATGTGGAAGAAATTATGTTTATTATGGATCGATATTAGAGAATTTATTGCAAAAAAAATTACCATATGTCTCTCTTGCATTGATGGAGCCAAAGAGCACGTGTGCAATACTTTGCAGACATCACTCTTGATCTTCAAACAAAATGTCCGACACAATTTTATGAAAATATTCCTAAGTAGTGAAAAGTGATTTCACTATTTTGTCCTCAAGTAAGGAAAGGCCATTTCTGGAAAAGTGTTCCAAATTTATGGAAAGCTCTCTCTGGAAAGTGAAAAGTTGCTCCTGGGGGGAAAATGTTCCGAAGTGGTGTAAAGTTGTTTCTGGAAAAGTATTTTAAGGTGATGGAGAGTATTCTCCTGGAAAGTGCTTCGAGGTTACGAACATTTGTTTCTGAGAAGTGTTCCAATGTGATAGAAAGTTACCTCTGGAAAAGTGTTTAAAAGTAATGGGAAGCATTTTCTTGAAAAGTGTTCCAAAGTGGTGCAAAGCTATTTCTGCAATAAATTTTCCAGAGTGATGAAAACTTGATTCTGAGAGGAGTTCTAAGTTATTGAAAAGCTACTTGTGGAAAAGTGTTCCGAAGTGAGAAAAGTTTTTTCTGAGAAGTGTTCCAAAGCGATGCAAAGCTATATCTGGAAAAAGAAATGTTACAAAGTGATGAAAATTTGTTTTTTGAGAAGTGTTCCAAGCTAATGAAAATTATTTTTGAGAAAATGTTCCAAAAATGTTACGAAGTGATGAAAATTTGTTTATGACAAATTTTCCAAGCTAATAAAACGCTATTTTGGGGGAAAATGTTCCAAAGTGATAAAAAATTATTTCTGGAATAGTATTCCAGAGCGAGGTAAGATCATTTTCGACAGTGCACACCAGACAAAGAACCATGTACAAACAGCCCCACCATAATGGACATTCTGTCTTCTCCTTTACAATCTGGCAAGATACTCGTGCTGCATTGCTCAACTCAGCAGGCTACCGAAAAGCACGGCGTCACTTTCTCCACATTTCCCCTATCTTCCAACGGAGGATAAGGATGAGAAAAAAAACGCCCCAGTCGCCCAGTCTGGCGCGTACATCAAGCGATTTATGTGCGTTCCAAGGTGAAAAGACGGGTGCGTTCAGATTAGCATAAGGAGATTTATTGGAATTTTCACGAAGGCTGTGTGCTGGATGATTTCCACGGCACGATGGAGCTCCCTCCCATGAAATCGTCGTTTTGGACTCCTGCATCGCGCTGTTCTGATCTGAGGCTTAAACGCCGTGATTTAAGCGCGGGAATATTTATTAATTTTACTTGCGTTGTCGTTAGTCATTAATCTGGCATTACTCTACCGGTTGAAGCATTTTTTTCGGCAAGTTTGTAGCTGTGGTCGACAAGAGAGAACTAGATAAGGAAAATATATTTATCTCCCGTGGGTACATGCCGCGTCAAGTGTATTCTTGATTGCGGTAGGTTCAAGTTCCTTCATGTTGAAAGCTGTGGATCGAAAAAGTATTCCAATGTCATGAAAAGGTTTTTGTGAGAACTACACCAATGAACCGTTATGGAATTTCATGCTAAATATCTCTCGGTTTGTAGAATTTGGAGCACGCAATCTTAGGGGATATCGAGTTATGATCCGCCATCTTGAAACGCACTGACCCCATTTTCTCAGTTACAATGCCAGACCAGATATCCATAGTTTCCTGAAAATATGACAGAAGCTATTTCTGGAAAAGTGTTCCAATGTAATGAGAATTTGTTTCTGAGAAGTGTTCTAAAGTAATCATTTTTTTTGAGAAGTGTTCCAAAGCGATGAAAAGCTATCTGGAAAAGTGTTCCAAAGCAATAGATTTTTTTTCTGAAAAGTGTTCTGAAGCGATGAAAATTTATTTATGGAAAAGTGTTCCAAAGAAATTAAAATTTGTTTCTGGAAAGGTTTAGAAAGTAATGACAATTTGTTTTTGAGAAATGTACCAAAGCGATGGAAATTTGTTTCTGAGAAGTGTTCCAAAGCAATGAAAAGCCATTTCTCGAAAAGTGTTCCGAAGTAATGAAAAATTATATCTGAGAAGTGTTCCAAAACGATAAAAAGAATTTTTTGACAGTACACATAAGAAGGGTTGTAATGAGACAATCGTTTTACAAATCGAGATAAGACAATTAGAGGAGACAGTTCAAGAGTGTTGTCACCAATTTGTCACGTAACGACCAGTGTTCAGCAGCACAATTTTAAAAACATTTCTCACCAAATTGAGCCAATTTGTTTACAATTACAAAATAATTCAGATAATATTACCCAATTTAGTAGACTGCAGTGTGTTCACACATCTTTGTTAAATTCATTAAAAAATGATTTTCACACACAACCCAAAATGTGTCAATTGGCACAAATATGATGATTCCGTAATGATGCATTTTTTACATCAAAATGCGCACGGAAATGCATCAAAGTGTATTTTTATCAGCTGATGCTTCGTGTGATGCACTAAAAAGGCATCAACTGAGAAGATCAGACACGGCAGCTTCAAAGAAACCAAAATTACACTTTTAACTGTGTCAATTGATGCACGGAAAGTGCATCAACATTCATTTCATTCATTTCGAGTTGTGTGTGAATTTCTGGAAGGCGCATTGGATTTTTAGCTAAATGTAGCCAGCTTTCTTCATGATATTCTCGGTTTCGCTTTTTTGGGGTCAGTGCCGACAAAGAAATTGGAATCTGAAGCAATTAATTCTATCACTGAAAAGAGTAATAGATATAGACAAGGATGGGCCGTTTGCAAGCTGTGTCTGGGACGATTCCAGCAACTGGTCTTCTTCAATTTCTTCGAGAATTCTGGAAAACATCATTTAGCACCCGTACCATCATATATCACACTGTTTGTGCCAAGCTGCATGTTGCTTTCGACATCGCAAACCGGAAAAGAAACGTTGGAAGTGCTCTTTAAAGTGTCTAGAAGCTATTGAAAGTGTCAAAGGTTAGAGGAGGGGTCGGTACCTCTTCGGAAGGCTGTTCCGCCACCTCATTGTTGATCGGTGGGCGTGCAAAATGACGCAACAAAGGAAACAGTTGAAAGGGGGAACAGTTGGCGATCGCAGCGCCTTCAACCCTATTATACAGTTCGCCGAGGTTCCACAGTTGAGAGAATTGATTTCGATTTCACGGCAATTGTTTGAAAAATGGGGTTTTTCTTCTGTCTCTCCCTTCAGCCACGGCGTTCTTCAAGGTACACATGTGTGTGCAGCGCCAAGGTGAGCCGGTTTGCCCGTGCAGGCCCCGCCCATGCCACCTGAACGGACCAATGGCCTCGTCAAAGCGGGCAGCGTGGCATTTGCGTGCTACAAAAGGCTGGCTGTACAGAAGCACGTAATCTCCTGCTTGCGTGTTCTTTCACTGAAGCCCTTCATTATAATTTTATTTTTTCTTTACTCTCTTTTCCTCAGTTATGTCCACCATGGTTGAATGCGACCCTTTTCATGCGGGTGTCACGAGTTGTATGGGCCAATTCATACTACCACCCACACTTGGAACACTGTCAAACACTTCTTTCCACTACACCTGTGCTCCGGAATAAATACCGTTGATTGCGATGATATCATTAGGAGTCGGTTCTGATTCTGGAACGTATCTACAGAACAATTTATCCCCACACCCAGAAAACTAACGATTGATGCACTAAAGTGTGTTTTATGGCTTCTTCAAACAATCAGATTCACATTTGATGCATTTGGGTGCATTTTTGTATGTCGTGAAAGAAACACCAAAGTGCATCATTTGATTCAAATGAGGTTTCCTTTCAGATGCAATTCAATGCATCAGTTGATGTTCCTTGACGCACCTTCCTGCATCTTTTTGGATGATGCACTTAAAGGTTTGATCTGAACTGCAGAGTTTATGTAGCTCAGACGAAACGCTTAAGTGCACCATCAAGTGCATCTCGTCTGAAATAAATCCTCACATGAATCAAATGATGCACTTTGGTGTTTCTTTCACGACATACAAAAATTCACCCAAATGCATCAAATGTGAATCTGATTCTTTGAAGAAGCCATCAAACACACTTTAGTGCATCAATCGATACATTCTGGTGCATCAATCAATATGATGCAGAGTCGAATTTTTCAATATCGCCACCTCTACACAGAAGTCGGAATGCATCAAAACAAGGTTGATGCACAGTTAAATTTAGGTTTCTTTGAAACAATCCTGACTGATCTTCTTACCAGATGCATTTTTAGTGCCTTGATTATTTGGTTTATTTTACCTCGCTGTTCTGCCACTTTTGACTAATAGCAAAGATGAGAATGAGTGATCATGGTAAAATTGATGAAAGACACTGACAAAGAATACCAATGCGCCCAGGCCGGGATTCGAACCCGAGAGCATTTATAGTGTATCCCATGAAAGAGCGGCTTATAAAAGTATCTTTTCGTGCATTTATTGAATTGAATTGAATTGAATTGAAAAGTCTTTTTATTTGCTACAGAGCGAGATTCAGCCTTGGGCTGCTCTACCACCTAACACACCTGACACAAATATATTGACTCCAGTAACATATTCACTTTGGGTGCATGGAAATACATACAGAAATGCATCAAAGATTACACAAAGGAATAATCAAAGGAATAGTTTCTTGTAAACACACCTTTGTTTAAATACGCGACAGGACCAAATTCTTTTAGTAATCATTCACTTTTTTTGCTGAAGGTATCCAAAAAACTCTACACACAGAAAATTAATAAAGTGTTTTTTTTTTTAGCTCTTGCCAAGAATCAGGTTTATAGTTTGATGCATTTTGGTACATGGTTTGTAAAGGTTACGTATAATTTGATGCAAGCAAGTGTTTCTCTCTATGTCGAGATGCACTTTAATGCAATAATTGATCCGTTTTGATGCACCTTCCTGCATCTCTCTCGATGATGCGCTTAAACGCTGGATCTGAGCTACAGACTTTATGTTATTTTATGTTTCAACTGATGCATTTACTTTTCCATGTGTACCGAGTGCGTTTATTCAAACAAATACGTTTCTCGACGTACTTTTATTTGCTATTTTCACGTGGGATCGACTAAAAAATACATCAATTGACAGAGAAACAAAAACATTGCTCCTTCAAACTGTGTCAACCACTGCATCAACATTGATTTAATGCTATACCTACAGTGGAGGCTCTCTTTCAGCCGGCGCGGGGACCGCCTTCGTGGCAGTGACCCTCTGTTGCCGCGTTTACCTACGAAGAAACTTGCTGTCAAACAACCAATCCGACCTACTCCTCTCCGAAGCAGGATTTTGTCGAAATAACCGCTCTGCGCTGTGAATGTACGCCGGTTGGTATGGCGGCTCCATTATAATTTACGTGTTACTGTGTACTCTGTTACAAGAAGCACACACTGCAATCCTGACATCCAAAGAAATGTGGGGAATGTTCCAGTTTTATCAGAAAATCACTGAATTCCACAGTAAGGTACGTTCCATCAAATGTAACCCGAAACCACGACGGTAGAGCTCTTGGTGAGGTTCTCTACGCACGGAAAGGAAGTGCTGATCCTATTTCTAGAGCTGTCGACCTTTCCCCCTCCCCCCGCCCTCCAGGTCCCGACTCCGGCACGCCACTCTCTCCACCCATCCCCCTGCTCTTCAACCTTCGCGGGCAACGCCACCCTTTTGGGAACGGGGTGACATTGACAAACGGGCGCTGCCATGCAAAGGCCTATCTATCGACCATGAGGTGCCGGGAGAAAGAGAGAGAGAGGCGGGATTGGCCTCGGAGGTTGGTCGTCCACCCACAGTCACCCAAAATGTCATCCGACGTGAATTCGTTTTGGCTGCTAAGGTCATTGTTTGTCGCGCAGAGCTGGGCAAGTAACGCATCGCATTTTTGTCAATTGCGCTGGTATTCCGTCACCGATACTATTCGTACAGTTGGATGCACAAGTATTACCTATCAAACTGCCCATTACCATGCATATTATCTTTGTTTTACGCAATGATGGCTTCAGGAATGGAAACAAAATGCCAAACATGTTGTCTACAACCTCTGGACAAACATATATAAAAATCCATTCGTTAAAAACACGTAGCATGCAAGACATAAATTGATGAAAATAGTCAGGGACAATTTGCCGAGCAATTCCTGTGCATCCCACTGTACAATGTGACAGAAACAAATTCCTGGTATTATGTGTGCGTAGGCCCAGGGCTGGCACCATTCCAAGCCCCCCCCCCCTTTCCATTATACAAGTTTTAGGCCAATATATGTCACATACTTAGTTGTACTTTTAAATATGAATATATTTACCACATTTCAAATGTCACCCAACTTTTTCCCATTTTTTGGTCCTTTTCTACCAGAGTGAAGGCTCCCCTTTCTAAGCCCGGGGATATAGCCTGAGAAATCCCCCCCAACAAATCCAGACCTGTACGTTCCTATGTGACAATATGTACAGAACCAGAAATATTTGTCAATTGGTACAAACGTCGTCATTTTTTTCTTGTCTCCAGCTAATAATGATGAATTTTCAGTGCATTAAAATACACAGAAATTCATCAAAGGGTACTTTCGCCAGTCGCTGTACCGTGTGATACACTAAAAGTTCATCAATTCATCAGATGAAGCACAATCATTTCAAAGAAATCAAAATTACACGTTTAACTGCAATAACTGGTGCACGAAGATGCATCAACCTTAATTTCATGCACTTCCGATTTTGCGCATAATTCTTGTTATCTAACGTTACTTGGTTTTGTAAATTCAAAACTAGTGCATTCCAATATTCAATTGCATCAACACATTGTTTCTTAGCCTTTATTCTGTCTCAATTTCCTTGCACTGAAGAAAACTGTGGTGTAAAAAATAGCATGGACAAATGCTACACCACTTCATAACAATTTTTCCGAAATAAATGTTGAACATATTTGCAGATTTTTTTAATTCTGTATTCCAATTTTAGGTAAGCAATGTACTATGTTGTTTTGCTCCTTATTAAATAGCTATCGTCATAGCTCATTGTTGTGACTGGCACAGAGAGGTGTGCTTGTTCAATCATCCATTTCATCTTCTCGTCACGATCGGTTCAGGAGGCAGAAAGGCAACGCAAAATAGCCGAAAGCATTGGCGTAGCCAGGTACGGATCTACCGGGGTCAGGCTCGTCATTAAATTTTGCAAAATTACCCTGCTTTACACTGCAATTTGTACTGAAAAAAGTAGCTCTCTTAATCACACATTTTGGGGGTGATGAATTCGAAGAATGACATTAATTATTCTTGATTGACCACACACAACTGAAGCCAACCTACGAACATTATGTTTTTCGCTACAGCGATAACATCGAAAATGTTAACAGTTTCTCAGAATTACTTATAAGTGGATAAAGTGACATGCTAAACACATTTTTCATTCGTATCAAGTAATGAAATAACATAAATTTAGCAGTTTGCATTATTTTTAGTGTTTCTCGCGAATTTTACCTCATTTTGCACATATTCTCTCAAGAAAACAATGAAAAAATTGTTAATTTTCTGCTATACGGGTTTCAGGTGTTCGATGACATTCTTACAAGAGTAATATTTTACGAATGCAAGCGTCACAAGTGATACACACAGTGACATCTACACATAGGGCTAGTGACATCTACACACAGAAAACTAAATGCATCATATCGATTGATGCACTAAAGTGTATTTTATGGCTTCTTCAAAGAAACAGATTCACATTTGATGCATTTCGGTGCATTTTTTAATGTCCTGAGAAAAACACCGAAGTGCATCATTTGATTCAAGTGAGGTTTATTTCAGTCGAGATGCACTTCAATGCATCAGTTGATGTTCTTTGATGCGTTTTCATGCGTAGCTCAGACCAAACGTTTAAGTGCATCATCCAAAAAGATGCAGGAAGGTGCATCAAAACGCATCAACTGATGCATTGAAGTGCATCTCGACTGAAAGGAATCCTCTATTGAATCAAATTATGCACTTTGGTGTTTCTTTCACGACATACAAAAATGCACCCAAATGCATCAAATGTGAATCTGATTATTTGAAGAAGCCATAAAACACACTTTAGTGCATGAATTTAGTGCATTCTAGTGCATCGATCGATATGATGCATTTAGTTTTCTATGTGTACATTTCGAGTTGCTATTTCGATATGATTTTCTCTAACAATTTCCAACACATTTTATCGATGATTGTGTCTTCTCCTGACAAAAAAAATATCTGGTTACGCAATACCGAAACAGGCAGATAATATAGAGGGTAAGAAAGAGCGATATAAATATAAAAAATAGCAACTTCAATGCAAGTTTTCAATGTGTTCGGCATGAACTTGGAAGAAAGGCAATCGTATCCTGATGGTGCGCAATAGGGTCGAAAACAAAATTCAAAACGCACGCATCTGCAATTCATGGTACAATTTGCTTTAATGAAGTTTTAGACAAGAATCTGAGTGAACCTGGCATGATTTCATTTGAATTCTTGATGGGGTTACAGCATCGGAGATAGACATGGCTGCCACAATAAAAATCGGCTACGCAGGCCATATCGATTATGTATGGTCGATTTCTATCGATTGACGCCACGAGGCATTCTCCTGCGACCAAACGAACAGGGACTTGTTATCGACGCGGTGAAGTTGGTAGATACATATCAATCATCCATGCCGCTTTGAAAACGAGTAAAAAAAAAATGGCTGTTTGGTAACAGCACTATTTCCAGATATCTGTGGATGCCCTGAATTCAAACACATCAGTTTTAATCATGGGGAAAGAGACATATGGGGTCTTAGGGGGACTTTCACGGTGTATACAATACCATCAAAAGACCTTACCATTCTGTAAGACCCATTTGTGATTAGAGACTAGGATTGGATGGTAGGTGGGGTTGTGAAAATGGCAGTCTTCCTTCTGGATTCATGATTCCTCAAACCAAAAACCCTCCCCCCCTCCAACCCCCTCCTCTAACCGTGTCTTGAAGATCTCTTCTTCCAGTTTCAACTCGCTTCGGGCATCGTCCCGATATAATGGCTGTCACGTACAGAGATATCTCAATTCGAGCCTTTATAATAACATTTATTAAAAGGGCTCTCTTCCCCCACTCTTCTCGTGTCGCCCCCCCCCCCCTTTCCAACGCAGGTCCTCCTTTTCTTGTGCCCACTGTCTTCGATCCTCTGCCAATGCTCTTCCAAGATTCCCAGAAAAGTGGAAAACAGGATGATCGGCGGATAGAATGGGACCAACAAAAACCAAGGGGAAAATCACTGGTGCAAGGAAGCTATACAAAGGACGTACCATGCTTGGATGCTTGGCTGTACGAAATTTTCTGCAAAGCCGTTAAGATTATACGATTTTAAGTCCGAGATTCTAAGCGTTTTATTATATTTTTCTTTGTTGGTGGCCTACTATTGTCGACTCGAAAGACCCTTGTGTCAATGCCACCCAATCGACGGAATGCTTGGTGCATACAAATGTATATAAGCTTGACTCTAAAGATTGGTGAGATTTATACTATGTGGAACCTCTCTGAATAAGAAAACTAAACTTGCCTAAGAAACGACATTTTCAGACTAAGGTACCTCTTCCAAACGGTTTGGAAAACTACCCTCAACTATCCGAGATAAATGTATTCAAATGAATGATGAGAGTTCACACAGAACACAAAATGTGTCGCTTGCCACACATATTTTGACTCCAGTAACACACTAACGTGTGTAAACTGCTAATAATGTACTTTTGGTACATCAAAGGGTTGGTTTTATCAGCTGTGCTTAATGTTGAGGCTGAGGCTGACATATTTTTATATATTTATGCAGAAAAAACTGATTTGTTTGAATTAACAAACAGGTTTGGTTAAAATGTTTGGTAAGCATAAAAAAAAAACTTTAACAACCTTCACTAAATTTGATATTTTTTACCAATTTTTTTGGTAACTGTAAATAAATTTGCACGACTACTTTCAATAAAAGTGCTTCTGGTGAACAATCAATTGTTTGGTTGCCTGAAACTATTCTTTGGTTTTTCCAAACAAACCTTTTTTTCTCTGTGTAAAGCGCTACTGGAGTTAATTAAAGCATGTCGATTGGCGCACTGTAAGTTCTCTGTGAGAGTTTACATAGGACACAAAATGTTTCAATTGACACAAAGTTTTTAGAAGAATAAAATGAAAACTTAAAAAGTCCAATAAAAATTCTAGGGTAGAGTGTAGTGCATACAGCTCAAATATACATGAGGCATCAACTGTTATTTACAAAACGACCTCAAGGCTGCAACACTAATCAAGTGAGCTTCAAAACGCCATTTTTGTTTTTTTAAAGATGGCTCCTCCTCTACACACTCGCAGTAGTGCACTCTGTCAGCCTACAACTTACAGAAATTTCTCGACAAATGAAAATTCAATATCTCTGTGCATGCTTGCCACACCACCAAGTTTACTAATGGAGGAGAAAGATCGACAATGGCCTCAGTTCGCAGGCAGATGGGTGAAAACGCCTTCGCAGTGGCTCATAAATGACTGCACTCAGAGAACTAAATTCATCATATCGACTGATGCAGCAGAATGCATCGATTGATGTATTAAAGTGTGTTTTATGGCTTCTTCAAAGAATCAGATTCACATTTGATGCATTTGGATGCATTTTTTATGTCGTGAAAGTAACACCAAAGTGCATCATTTGATTCTAGTGAGGATTCCTTGCAGTCGAGATGCACTTCAGTGCATCACTTGATGTTCCTTGATGCACCTTCCTGCATCTTTTTGGATGATGCACTTAAACGTTTGGTATGTATGTAGCTCAAACGAAACGTTTAAGTGCATCATCGAAAAAGATGCATTCTGGTGCATCCAAATGCATCAAAACTCATCAACTAATGCATTGAAGTGTATCTCCACTTTAATAAGTCCTCACTTGAACCAAATTATGCACTTTGATGTTTCATTCACGACATACAAAAATGAACCCAAATGTGAATCTGATTATTTGAAGAAGCCATAAAACACAGTTTAATGCATCAATCGATGCATTCTGCTGCATCAATCCATATGATGCATTTAGTTCTCTGAGTGTACCCACTTGCAGCAGTGAAGAGGAGTGGTTTCCTGCACTCTGTCAGCCTAAAACTTGCAGAAACTTGGAAAGGCCTTTGAAGTGGCTCATAAGTGAATGCATGTCTACCCCCAAAGACTTAATCTTCTTGAGGTACAGAGGCTCAAGCTTGAAAATATATGTAGATTAGCAATAGGTCTGTCTAAACTGCAGAAAACTTATGCAAACTTGTGCAACCCTACAAAAGGAAATATACTAGATAAGAAACAAGATCAAATTAAGGCATTTAATACACATTCTCAGGCCTGACAGAAAACTGCTCTTCACATCTAGCAAGAAGTCACCAACGTACGCAGAATTTTTTTCCAAAAGGGCTGGAATTGTGAAGGTTGATAATAGCTGCGTTATAGGAAGGGATACACTACAAAACATTTCGCAATTACTATTTTCAACCGCTACAAAAGTTGTGCAAAGACCAAAATTGTAACAGGGGGGTCATTTTAAGGCGTGTTGAACATATGACTTTGGTGTCTCCTGAGTTCTTTACAGTTTTAATTTGCTCAATATTGCTGGAGAGTCTGTAGCCCCATCAGCACCCCCGCACGATTTCTTCAAGAATACGAAGGAGACAGAACTGATGTCTTCATTAGATCACAATGCCGAGGGAATTCCTTCTCGCTTGACGTCTCGAAAACTCTGCACGCTCGATAGGTCGATGATAACCAACCGGGAGAGGGATGCAAGCAGATCCACCGATGGAAGATGACTTTTCTCCGCATCATGAGAGAAGGGCGGGGAACCGTGTCTAAAGCGTACGCGGGAGAAGACCACAATCAACGGAACATCCGGAACAATAGGGTATGATCAGTTCCTCTAATGGTCTGTGTCGAAAGGCAGCCCCATGAAACTGAGAGCGAGAGGAAAGCACAATGTGCCAACAAGAGGCATTAAGGTAACTATCTTAGCTTTCGAGAGGGAGGGAGGAAGAATAAGCTAGAATGATTAGAGGAAGATAAACCCATCCGAAGAGGAATGGCCGAGGTTGGAAAGCATGATGTCCGATTATGCCTTGGTTCCTTCAGTCCTTGCAGAAAAATTCGCAAGGAAAGAAATCGTTTTCAATTTCTGGTGAAACCTCACTCTGCACTCAGAGAACTAAATGCATCATATAGATTGATGCATTAAAGTGTGTTTTATGGCTTCTTCAAAGAATCAGATTCACATTTGATGCATTTGGGTGCATTTTTGTATGTCGTGAAAGAAACACCAAAATGCATCATTTGATGTTCCTTGATGCACCTTCCTGCATCTTTTTGGATGATGCACTTAAACGTTTGGTCTGAGCTACAGAGTTTATGTAGCTCAGGCGAAACGTTTAAGTGCATCTTCGAAAAAAATGCATTCTGGTTGCATCAAAATGCATCAACTGACTGATGCGTTGAAGTGCATCTCGACTGTAATAAATCCTCACTTGAATCAAATGATGCACTTTGGCGTTTCTTTCACGACATACAAAAATGCACTCAAATGCATCAAATGTGAATCTGATTCTTTGAAAAAGCCATAAAAACACTTTAATGCATTAATCGATGCATTCTGGTGCATCAATCGATATGATGCATTTAGTTCTCTCGAGTGCATAAGCATGGGTACCGGTAGAATTACTTGTAGGGGTGTGCACCCAGTTTATAATCATAGTTTTGCTAACAGCCTTCTTCTACACTTGCTTAAGGAAATTACACATGCTTCATTCTAGAAAAGTGAATATGTAATTTAAAAGACGAATTTACTCTAGTGTAAGATCTAACTAAACACACATGCTGAAATGAAAACTTTTCTTTTACTCACCAAACTGCCTTTTCCGCATGAGCTGGGGTATGTTGGGTTCAATGGTTGTGAACATAAGTCGCAAATCCTCACTTGAATCAAATGATGCACTTTGGTGTTTCTTTCACGACATAGAAAAATGCACCCAAACGCATCAATCGATATGATGCATTTAGTTCTCTGAGTGTGTATGCATAACACAACAAAACTCGGAATGTATCATGCACTTTTGTTGCATCAATTGCCAGGGTTAAACGTGTAATTTTAGTCTCTCTGAAACGACGATGCATTTTAGTAGAGTTGTACCGATACCAATGCTGGAAAATTATAACAACTAAAAGTTGTTCAAAATGTTGAGTAATGTTGTGGGTGGGTATTTCACTCCAATTATAAGCATCAATTTACCAGAGTTTTGCTTCAAAAATATTCAAAAATTACATCGGAATATCAAAATACCCGTTTTGTAATCAAAAAATAAGATATTTTTTTGCCATTTGCCAAGAATCAGGTTTACAGTTAGCTGCATTTTTGCATATCATCTGTAAATATAACACACAGAACCATAAACGTGTCAATTTACACGAATATGTTGACTCCAATAATGCATTAGGTGCATGAACTGCTAATAATGCACTTTTTACTTCATAAAAGTATTTTCATCAGCTGCTGCTGCAGTTCGGTGCGATGAAATGAATCGAGAAGATCAGGCACGATCATTCCACCAAAAGTGCATCAACCTTGATGATTTGATGCATTCGGAGTTCTGTGTGAACGTCACAGTGCATCATATGATGAAAGTGAGTATTTTCTTTTATGGCGAGCTGTGCTATATATATATCATTCATCAATTGATATACCCTTTCTTCATCTTTCTCGATGATGCACTTAAAACATTTGGTCTGAGCTACAGACAGACTTATGCATTTTTTTAAATTTCAACTGGTGCATCGAAGGATACTTTTATCAGTTCCTGTTCTATGTTCTTCCTAAACTGAACATATTATTTCAAGTAAACGGAAATTCAACTTTTAACTGCATCAACTGATGAGCCGAGAGTGCATCAATCTTAATTTTGATGCATTTCGAGTTCTTGCACGTCTTGTTCGGTGTTACTCCATGCTTCAACGTGCAGCAGGACTGTTCGTAGGTTCCTCTGGACCGTGGCTGCAAGAATGATGGATGTGGAAGACCGTGAAGCTATCCAGAAGGGAATAAGCTCCCTCTGGAGGGAACATGGGCGCATATATTTACGGGAATGCCTCCCAAAGACAGACATCCAGGGCATGCATACCCTAGAGAGATCTCCGCGTGGTATTCTGTAAGTACAAACAGCTCATGCCTTCGGAACCGGAGAAAAAAAACAAAACAGAAAGACTGTAGCGAGAGCAGTGCACAGCAAGACATCTCCCCGCTTCATATATATGGACAAGAGAAGCTCGCCTGACTTAGCCAATGGTGAGCGTCATATGGGGGTGTTTCTTCCCTCTGCTTTTTGGCTCATCTCATATTTATTGCTTAGCAAAAGCGTTGGTAGTAAATAACGCGTTTGCCCATGAAACAAAAGATTCTTTGTCTAAAGAAAATAGCGTAAGTTTATGCAGCCAATTCTGTGAAGGAACATAAAAAAAAGCCTGTATCCATATACACAGAAAAGAAAATGCATGAAATTTAATTTATGGACTTCACATCCATTTTCTGATACATCAATACGTGCACTTGTTCGTTTCTTGACTCCTCGTTCACCGAATAGTTTTATCCGATCAAAATTTAATGCATGTTTTTGCATTTATGCATTTCACTGAATCATTCGTTCAAAGGCTGGCTTACTGTCCATGCATTTTTCTATTATTCTTATTAAACCTGTCAATTTGTTGCTAAAGACATTTTAAAAAGGTATATTGAAAACAGGAAGTTGAAAATCACTAATATTTAATGCATTTATACAATATTATATCTTGATTCTAAATAATAACAAAATGGCAAATTTTGCACTACACTACAGGCTATTTGTAGGTAACTTTACCGATATGTCTATAGATTAACTGTCTCACCCTACCTGAATCTGATTAATTGCATTTAAGCGTTTCATTAAGCCATTAATAAGTCTTGTCTCGTGGGCAACACCACAAACCTTAAAAAAAACATGAGGCGCATATTCCCAAAGAATGCACAAAGCTTTACGAAGAAAGGACTTTATTTACAAAGTAGATACAAATCCTTATAAACTGGAGGCATTTTTTTTCTCCCAAAACAGGCACAAACCATCCAAAGCGTGAAGCATTTATTTCCAAAATAGGCACAAACCTTCGAAAACGGGAGGGATTTATTTCCAAGATAGGCACAAACCCCCCAAAACAGAAGACATTTATTCGAAAAGTAGACACAAACGGGAAGCGTTTATTTCCAAAACAGGCACAAACCCTCGACATGGGAGACCTTTATTTGTAAAAATAAAGAAATAAAATATTCAAAGCAGATAAACTTAGATATCGAGGTCAGAATGGCTCGAAACCAATATAAAGTATCGGAGCCTACATTTTACAACGAAATCGAAATAGGGATAGAGTAAAATAGATAAAAAAACAAATAAAAAAAAGGATCGAGAAATGTATGTTTTCGACATTTTCGTGAGCGTATGCAAGTAAACTACTTTTGTGTACAGCAGGGCCGTACCATCTCGAATTTGGCGCACACATCCTCACACACACACTCTCACAAAGCGACACACATGAACGCACACAAGCCTCCGGAATTCTCCGGAGCGATACTGGAACCTGGAAAACCTCGGATTTTGAGGGATTTGGGGAAACGTGCTGTTCGGTGGGCGGTTTGTGGATTGGGAGGGGGGAGAGTTGATCCCAAAAGAGAAGGAGGGAGGGGCGGTCGGCTTTTGTGCTGGGTCGGGTTGGGGAAGGGGGAGGGGGCTGGCTTCCAAGTGGGCTGGAACTGGATGGCGCCAGCAGGCGAGTTGAGGCAAAAGGTCCACGGAGAGCGCACACAAGTTTTTCAATAAAATAAAAGCTCCCTTAAAACGTCAATAGACGTAAGAAATCTAAGGCAAGGAAAAATGAACTTCTACGCACTTAAAATAGGTTTCAAAGGCATTAAATTGGGCACTAAATAAAAAGTTTTGGCACGATTTAAGTCCACTTTATGCACTGATGGACTAATCGGGACGGAAACAGGACCTACAATTTAAAATTGGATCAGATCTGTGTCACCATCGGAAATCAAACTTTGGACCTCCCCTCGACTTCCATCACGGTGGGAAAATTACAATGATTACGGTAAACGTTTTGGAGTGATAATTTTTTTCGAATGACTCGAAAACGAGAGGTATTATTTCCAAAATAAGCACAAGTGGGAGGCAATTAATTGAAAAATAGGCACATACGGGAGGTACGAGTTGCAAAATAGGCACTAACTCTCAAAACGGGAGACATTTATTTCCATGACCGTAAATTTCAATTTACGGTTTCCATCTCTCCACTTATGATTACATAAATGCATTAGATAGGCCTATGTATATTTACTGAACAATTCCAGATATACCAGACAATGCATTGACTTCAATAAAAACAAACCATGAAAATTTACATAAAATATTCAAGGCATAATTTGTTTAGTTCTGATGACACACACTGAGACGAAGATATTCGTACTGGCTGGATAGACCATATATAGTGGAAAATCTATAGAAATATAGACATTTTCGTATTTCTGGTCTGTTTTGTGTATAGTCAGACGAAAATGGATAAATTTAAAAAGGACAAGAGATGAGTGACAACTATATTTAGGGGGGAAATTCGGATGGAATCAAGTCTAGATATCTACGTGAATAGTAGTCGCAATGGACCGGATTCGAAAAAATATTCTATTATTGGGCAAGTGATTGATTCGAAGTGTAATGGAGCGATATAATAAAACCAAGAGACGTAGGTATAGCATTTTTGCGATACCTGTAATGTGTTCTTCAAATGAGAACTTATGGCCTAGTATGATGCAGAAATCTTTGTGAAAGGGTACTCTCTTTTCATCATTACTAGACAGCATGACTTCTAATAGGCTTGTTTACTACAGGTCACAGTATAAGAATGGCCACTGCCGCGTTCGATTCTTTTCGAGATTTTCCGTTCGAGTTCAAGCAACTTCGAGATTGCTCCGTTCGTGCTCAATGATTTTCGAGAGATTGTTCCGTTCGTGTTCAATGATAGCCTATTGGACATTGCTCCGTTCGCGTTCAATATCTTTGGAGATTGTTCCGTTCACGTTCAATCCTTTTCCAGATTACTCAATTCGCATTCGATCAACTTAGGGATTGCTCCGTTCGCGTTCAATCCTTTTTGAGATTGCACCGTCAGCGTTTAATTTTTTACTCGAGAGAATTCCGTTAGCATTCAATCCTTTTCGAGATTGTTCCGTTCGCGTTCAATGATATTAGACATTGCTCCGTTCGAGTTCAGTCCTTTCCGAGATTGCTCCGTTCGCGTTCAATACACTTCGACATTGCTCCGATCGCATTCAATGCTATTAGACATTGCTCCGTTCGAGTTCAATACTATCTTTCGAGATTGTTCCGTTCACGTTCAATCCTTTTTCAGATTACTCAATTCGCGTTCAATCAACTTAGGGTTTGCTCCGTTCGCGTTCAATCCTTTTTGAGATTGCTCCGTCCGCGTTTAATATTTCTCTCGAGAGAATTCCGTTAGCATTCAATCCTTTTCGAGATTGTTCCGTTCGCGTTCAATGATATTAGACATTGCTCCGTTCGCGTTCAGTACTTTCCGAGATTGCTCCGTTCGCGTTCAATACACTTCGACGTTGCTCCGATCGCATTCAATGATATTAGACATTGCTCCGTTCGAGTTCAATACTACCTTTCGAGATTGTTCCGTTCACGTTCAATCCTTTTTCAGATTACTCAATTCGCGTTCAATCAACTTGGGGATTGCTCCGTTCGCGTTCAATCCTTTTTGAGATTGCACCGTACCGCGTTTAATTTTTTCTCGAGAGTTTTCCGCTCGCATTCAATCCTTTTCGAGATTGTTCCGTTCGCGTTCAAAACCTATCGATATTGTTCCGTTCATATTCAATCCTTTTCCAGATTACTCCATTCGCGTTCAATCAACTTAGGGATTGCTCCGTTCGCGTTCAATCCTGTTCGAGATTGTACCGTCGACGTTTAATTCTTCTCGAGAGTTTTCCGTTCGCGTTCAATCCTTTTCGAGATTGTTCCGTTCGCTTTCAATGATATTAGACATTGCTCCGTTCGCGTTCAATACCTTTCGAGATGGTTTCGTACGAGTTCTTTAATGCATTTCTCAGTTAATACATCTCTAGTCCAAGACAGGGATGTAACTAGCAGAGATCAGCGAGTATTAATCAAGGGCATTCAGTATAATCAACCCACGGCCTTGTCGACATCACATTTTTGTTCTCATCAAGGCTTCATTTCGGTCCACCCGCTGGCAAATAATGAGAAAACAGATAGCTTTGCAGAAAAATCCATACATCCTGGCAAGAAACCATCCTTTTTCCTCTGGTATTATTAGCTTCCACAACGCAGTTCTGTTGCAGCTATTATTCCAGTTTTTAAAATGTCTTCGAAACGAGGAAAACTCCGAACTCTCGAGTCTTTTCCCCTTCTTTTGCCAATGTTCAATCCTGGGTTTCGGAGGCAAGAAAAAAAAAGAATAATGGCCAGTGTCACGAGGTTTTAGGATGGCGGGGGAAACGCGGGGAGGGGAAGACTAAAGAACTTCGCTCCTTCCCCCTAGACTCCCCTCCCTTCCATTGGGAGCTGGCCCGCCGACCATTCTTCTTCCTCGCGCATGTCATGATGGGTAGATCGCACCGTTCGCTACCGGCGGTGACGTTATTGAACGAAAATCGGGTCCCGGCAATGCAGTGTTCCATCGACTTGCCGGCAGAAACTGGAGAACAATGGAAGACTGGAGGGCGTAGGGAGTGGGGGGATAAAAAAGAAGGGGCAGTAGGGGCGGGGGTCTTTAAAAACTCCAGTTTGACAGAAAAGGTACCGGGAGGAAACGAAAAGGCGACGAAAATCGTGAACGAAATTCGCCACCTTTTCGAAGCAGCCTGGATATCAAGACTGAGGGGGTGCACAAGTTAATTACTTGTTGGAATTCATCATTAATGATTGTAGCTATTACTCATCAGCTTACGAGGCACTCTGCTCCCCTACAAGATTTAGATCAACGCGCCATAACAGTGCTCTGCAGAATGTGCTAGTTTTCAAAGGGTAATGAACAACAGGAAGGGTTAATAAATGTTCTCAAATCAGTCTCATCCGTGCAAATTTACGCCTTTCCGGTGATTTATAAATATATTCGCTCCGCAAATGTGATCGGATCAAAACTTTACATGGATTCAAAAAATACAAAACACACTTCACATTTAGGCAGGGAAAACGTAATTTTGATTTGTCAAACAATTTCGCCAATGAAGATCAGTACAATTCGACCAAAATAACATTCAGTTTGATTTCGAAACATGTTGGTCTCATGTCGAATTCAAGAAGAGTACATAAGAATTAGTCCAACTTTGTTTCGATTTCTATGTGTGTATACCGTTCCATTGAATTCAATTTTGAATGTGTGTGTAGGCCTATTTATCTCCCATCCATGATGCACTTTCGCACTCGACATCAACATCCATGCATGACACCGTGTTCCAATCTGTTTCAACCTCAATGCAGGTGTACCAACCCGTTCTGCTTCGATATTCATGCATGTATACCGTCCCATTCTGCTTCAATATTCATGCATGAATACCGTCCCATTCTGCTTCAATATTCATGCATGCATACCGTCCCATTCTGCTTCGATATTCATGCATGTATAACGTCCCATTCTGCTTCGATATTCATGCATGTATACCGTCTCATTCTGCTTCAATATTCATGCATGTATACCGTGTCATTCTGCTTCAATACTCATGTACGTATAGCGTCATATTCTACTTCGATATTCATGCATGCATACCGTACCATTCTGCTTCGACATTCATGCATGTATACCGTCCATTCTGATTCAATATTCATGCATGTATACCGTGTCATTCTGCTTCAATACTCATGTACGTATAGCGTCATATTCTACTTCGATATTCATGCATGCATACCGTACCATTCTGCTTCGACATTCATGCATGTATACCGTCCATTCTGATTCAATATTCATGCATGTATACCGTCCCATTCTGCTTCGATATTCATGCATGTATAACGTCCCATTCTGCTTCGATATTCATGCATGTATACCGTCTCATTCTGCTTCAATATTCATGCATGTATACCGTGCCATTCTGCTTCAATACTCATGTACGTATAGCGTCATATTCTACTTCGATATTCATGCATGCATACCGTACCATTCTGCTTCGACATTCATGCATGTATACCGTCCCATTCTGCTTCAATATTCATGCATGTATACCGTCCCATTCTGCTTCGATATTCATGCATGTATACCGTCCCATTCTGCTTCAATATTCATGCATGTATACCGTACCATTCTGCTTCAATACTCATGTATGTATAGCGTCATATTCTACTTCGATATTCATGCATGCATACCGTACCATTCTGCTTCGACATTCATGCATGTATACCGTCCCATTCTGCTTCAATATTCATGCATGTATACCGTCCCATTCTGCTTCGATATTCATGCATGTATACCGTCCCATTCTGCTTCAATATTCATGCATGTATACCGTACCATTCTGCTTCAATACTCATGTATGTATAGCGTCATATTCTACTTCGATATTCATGCATGCATACCGTACCATTCTGCTTCGACATTCATGCATGTATACCGTCCCATTCTGATTCAATATTCATACATCTCTACTGTCCCATTCTATTTCAATATTCACGCATGTGTAACGTCCCATTCTGCATCAATATTCATGTGTACATGTCCCGTCTCATTCTGCTTCAATATTCATGCAAGTGTAGGTCTTATTCTGATTTAATATGCTTTCATGCATACCGTCCCATTCTATTTCAATATTCATACATGCACACCGTCCCATCTTACTTCAATATTAATGCATGCACATCTCATCCTACAAGCAGTATATGCACGTATAGCGTCCCGTTTTGCTTCAATTCTGATGCACGTATATCGCTGTGCCTTATTTCAATTTGGATGCGCCATGCTTTCATTTTGAGGCATGTATACCGTCTCACTTAGCTTCAATTTTAAGGCATGTACGTAATCTTACTCTGCTTCAATATCAAATCACAATTTCGTTCAATTCTCCCTTCAGTCTATTGTCTCTCACATAATGACGTGAAAAAGTTTTCGAGCTCTTTGAAATTCGGGCACATCTCCATAATATATATTCTTCACAATCAGAAAGTATTGATACAATATAAATTTCGGTGTCAGTTACAAAGAGAAACGTTGGAAAATATATGACTTAAAGGAAGGTTGGACGTCATCATTCATCAAACATTTTGACAGATGTCTGGAAAACTTCAGATGAAAAACTGCTTGTGGGGAAAGCACATGAAGAATATTTTGACTTGTTTCGTGCAAGACTGTCGGGAATTGATGTAGTGTCTCTCTTTCTGTAGTCAGAAGGTCTACGGTTTTCTCTAGAAACTCGAGGTCTATAAGCTGATGTAGTCAAGGTTCTATTAAAGTCTTTGTGAGTTAATTTTACTGGAATTTTATATACTCGTTTTTGCACACTTTGTTCTACTCGATTGTTCCTAAAAAAAAAAGCAACAATTCATAAATTAATCCATCTGCATTTGATGCAAGTCAACGCAGAACATTTCCGGAATTTTTTTTTTTACGTTCAATCAAAAATCGTTTCTGAAAAGTGTACCAAATTTTGCCTATTTCTTTTCTCCCATGTAATGCAGAAAATTTCTCTTCTTTATATAAATAGATGTTGTGGGGTTGGAAGTGGTGATTATTTTTTGTCAAATAGCTACGCACAAAACCCAAACTGTGTCAACAGGCACAAATATGTCGACTCTAGTAACACATTAAGCTGCATAGATTACTAAAGGTACCTTTCTGACACATCAAAAATGCACACATAGCCTATGCTCCACGTGAGGCACTAAAAATGCAATTCAGATCAGACGCGATTATTTCAAAGATACCACAATGTGCATCAACCTTGGTTTAAGCATTTGAGTACTCTGTGGCACTCTTCAAAGCTTGATACATAGACTTAACACACTTTCTGGAAAAGGTTTAAAATTGTTTTTACACTTTAAAGTTTAATGTTTGCCTAAAATGAACTAAAAGTATGGGGAAAAAATAAAGTGCTCCAAAAGAAACTAGGAAGAGGAGGCTGTAGTACATAAAAATGGTTCGTTTCTTTGAAATAACCTAAAATATATGGTGTGTGTGACAAAATATTTGTTTAAAGTAGGTGATCAACACATTATTGTTCACCACCTTCATTTATTACGGTAATTCTGACCAATTCGGGCCTGAGATTTATCGAATAACTTGAACACAAATCATATTTCATAAAAGTCTACCATACATTTTTGATAAGTGTTTCCGCAAATCTCAATCAAATACTTGTTGGCTGAAGCAAGCAAAATGCTTTTTTTTCTTTCTGTGTATCCGTCATGGGTAACTTCTGATGAAGCGTTAAATCATGCATAGAAGTTTCATCACGTTAAATGTGTAAGAAAATTGGGGATAAAGTGTTCCAGGAATAAATGTGTCCCAAAAGTGTAGGAGGGGAACCATTTATTAGAAATAAATTAATGTATGCACACAGAAAACTCTTAAATCCATTGGTACACTAGGTTTTTTTGTTTTCTTTTGGCCTCTGTCAAGAATTAAGTTTACAGTATGATGCAGTTTTGTATACCGTTTGAAAAGATAACGCCAAAGTGCATGATTCAGTATTTTTTCTATGTCGATCTGTACTTTAATGCATGAATTGGCGCGATTTTTATGCACTATCCTCAACGATGCACTTAAAACATTTGGTCTGAGGTGTAGACTTTATGCATTTTTCGTTTCTGCTGATTCATTTACTTTCCTATGTGTGGGGCACCTTTTGCACCCTTTCTGAGCACTTTTTAATGCTTTTGGTAGTATGTGTTCTGTACTGTAAGTGATCATGTTGCACAAGTGTGCGAAAAAAAGGGAAAACTTAATTTCTTTTACTTTTAAAACGTACCAGAAGGCCAGCAACCTTTTCCAATGACACACATTCTTGTGTCACTTTAAACGGTTGAAAAAAAAAAGTCTAGATAGAAAATATTGGAACAAGAGAACGATTCCAGCAGGACAGAAAAATGGTCACCCCCCCCCCCCTTCTTCCTTGCAGAAAGTCCCCTTCCCCAGAATTCCACCGAGATGGTTTCCCAAAACGGAAGAGACGTCCCTCGAAAAAGTGGTATAAACACGAAGGGGGGCAAGTCCCCCCTCTCTTACGGAACACCTATGACACACTCGGAGAAACACGACACCGACAATACGAACCCAGTTATGCAGAAAACTTTAAGCACCGCAAAAAAACGACAGGGAGTGAACTTCGCAGTAGGGGAGTCCAAAAAAATCTAATAAAAAATTCCCCTACTTTTCCAAGCAATTCCGACACCCCCTCTCCCATATCTAAGGGTATTTCTGTAATCTCTATGCATTGGGTTTTCTTCTCCCAGCCCCCACCCCCTTTTCCGTGAGAGTTAATACTTCACTGTGAAATGCAGGGAGGGTGAAGCCCGAACAATAATTCATGAAGGATGAATGGGGGAAGGCGTGGTTATCAGGAAACGAAAAATGCATGCACTGATGCTGGTGTGTAACTACTGCTGCTGGATGAAGAGATCTATCACGCCCCCGGGCAAGGGTCGCGTATTAATGCCGTCGAAATTACACAATTAAACACAAATGCATCTTTGACAGACAGTCGAGGGGTGGAGATAATTATTCAGCTTTTGTTTTCTCGAAGTAGGCAAGTGCAGAGGATATTGCACCACTCATGGTGGTTGAAATTTCTTGTTTTCCGTCAACGCTTCTCCGGATGCTAAGTGCCTCCCCAGTCATAAGATCTCACCCTTGTAAGGGGACCGGGGTTCAATACTCAGTGGAGGCACAAGGCACGGTGGTTCGAATCCCACACACAGAAAACTAAATGCATCATGTCTATTGATGCACCAGAAACGCATCGATTAATGCATTACAGTGTGTTTTATGGACTCTGCGAAGAATCATGTTTACAGTTTGATGCATTATTGTACATCGTAAACGTAACACCCAAATTCATCGTATGATGAAAGTGAGTATTTCTGTTTGTGAAGATTGATGCGTTTTTTTCACCCTCCTGGATTTCCTCGATGATAGGTATACTTAAACATTTGGTCTCAGCTACAGACTTTATGCATTTTTTTCTGTGTCACATGATGCATTTGCGTTTCTGTGTGCACCAGTTGAAACAAAACATGCATAAAGTTTGTAGCAAAAACCAAATGTCTACGTAAATAATCGAGGAAGATACATAAAAAATGCATCAAGTACAGCTCGACAAAGAAATACTCACTTGCATCATATGATGCACTTTGGCATTACCTTTATAAACGATATACAAAAATGCATCAAACTGTAAATCTGATTTTTACAAAGACCAAAAACACACTTTAGAATTCAGAATTCACTGCCTCCAATCACTGAATTTACAGTTTTTTTTTGTTTCAGTGTACATATCTTTTAGATATGCTCTAAGATGAGCATAAGTAGCAGAATGTACATACTTTTATTACATGATGAGAAGCTAACTGGACAAATGATAGTCTGTTTCCGATGTCATCCAAAAAAATAACAAACAAACAAAGAAATGACCAGCTTGATGTAGCTAATTTGATTTTAACGATTCTGTTTTTAAAAATACATTTATGGTGCATACAACTGAAATTTATAATCATTATCTATATTTATGCATGATAAAATATTCACATTTTTGAAAATTTTGGCTTACATGTGTCAATGTTGTACTAGAGGCCTATGTATGAATGTGCGTTAGTTTTAAATATTCAAAGCGGTTACCGACGTCTTTCTTCGCGAAAAAAATAACAGTGGCGTCCCGTTCTTGTAAATTACAGGCAAGCTTACATTTTAACGGTATACTATTGTATATTTTACGGTAACGTCTAACAGTTTAGAAAATACGAGTTGTATGGTATATTTATGCCATAGTGATTTTTCAGAACAAGCATTCGATTGATGATTTGCTTTATTTTACTTCGCCTTTTGTGCCACTTTTGGCTAATTTGCGAAGACGAGTGATGATATGATGAATGGACACTGACAGACATCCTTGCCCAGGCCGGGATTCGAACCCAGGACCCCTGGAGTCGTAGCGCGATGTGCTAACCACTCCGCCACGGGGGCCGGCTACAAGTATTCGAGAAATCAGTAAAATTCTCAAATGTAATTTTAACGGTCAGGAAACTAAAAATATACATGAAAGATCAAAAGAGCTCTCTACGCTCTAAGCTGTAAAATCTTAGACACGAACCACCTTCCATGCCTTTGAAGCCATGCTCGAGGCACCTCCTCGTATTAGCAAAGACCGCGAATCCAGGGAAACGTCTGGAATTCCAGACCGCAGCATCCCCTCGAACCTGGCTACTTCCAGAATTTTCCTTGTTTGAAACTGAGGCTCTCCCCGGATCGGCGAGGTGTACGGAACCCAAAGTTGGAATCCTTGCTCGGATGTGGGAGAATCTCATGAGGTCTTCTCTCGGTAAAGAGTTTAAGCAACTTTGTTTGTGGCTCATGTAGAACTGCGAGGGTGAATGTATGTGTGTGTGTGTGTGTGTGAAAGGAACAAGGGAGATGAGGTTGGTTCATCTGTGATGAGTTTGGATGCACAGAGCTCAAGTCATTGTTGGAATCACTACACACAGAAAAGTGAATCCATCAGCTGAAACAAAAATAGCTTTTTTCTGAAAGAGCCGACATAAATTATTATTATTATTATTATATTTTAAAAATGTATCAGAACACAATTACATGTGCTTCCCTCATGGTAAAAGAAGTGAACTGTAAAAACATCATGAAAATTTATTTCGAAAGTTGTGCTTCAAAGTTTTACTTTGTGAGTGTGAGGTAAATCCAAAGGTATTTTAAAAAGCTATATTTTTCACTGTCAAAGGTAACCTTTTTTTTTTCAAGATTATGTTTTTGCCTATTCTCTATCGCTGTGTACAGACTTCATATAAATGATGGTTTTTTCATGGTATTTTGTGGTAATAATAATAATAAAAAGGTATTGATAATAAAATGCATAATATTTAAGTGAATCATCGAGAATGATGCAGGAAGGTATTTCAGAAAACGCATCAATTCATGCATTAAAGTGCATCTCGACATGAAAAAAAAAATATTCACTTGCATCATAGATGCACTTTGACATTATCTTTACAAATTGTATTGCAAAAAATGCACCAAACCGTACACATAGAAAACTAAATGCATCACATCGATTGATGCACCAGAACGCATGCTAAAGTAAGTTTTATGGTTTCTGCGAGGAATCAGATTCACAGTGGACTCTAGTGCACCTTCCTGCATCTTTATCGATGATGTAATTAAACATTTGGTTTGAGCTGCACACTTTATGCATTTTTTTTTTGTTTGAAATGATTCATTTACTTTTCTGTGTGGACCTGATTCTTGGCAAAGGTCCCAAAAAACACATTTTAATGCACCAAGTAGATTTGATGCATTTAGTTTTCTGTGTAGCGGAGTTTTCTTCTTTCCAAGGGGGCTGGAATTGTGAAAGTGGATACCACATAGCTACTTAGATATGAAGCGGTTACCATTCTTTAACCTTCCTTATAAAAGTTGTTCAACGGCAAAAAAAGAAAAAAAAGTGGGGGTCAGTTTTAGGAAAGTCTGCAATTATAACTTCGTTTGTTCTCGAACTCTTTATTTATTGATTTTATTATATATTTTGTACCAACATTGTGGGGGGAAATTGATTTTGTTCTTACCTACCAGTTATTTTAATATGTTGATACAATTCTCTAATATTTTCAAGCAAGTTGATGCATAATTGGGGTGAAATACTTAAAAAAAAAATATTAATCAATTTTTTGGACAACTTTTAATTCTTACAATTTTCTACATCGGTATGGTATGGGTTCACCCTTACTAAAAAATCCATCACTTGAGAAGCTCAGACACGATAGATCCAAAGAAACCAAAATTAAACGTTTAACTGTGTGAACTGATGCATCTTGATTTGATGCATTTGCAGTTCTGTGTATGCAAGATCACCAATCTCTCGAGAATTCTGTTTTTGTTTAGAAGATATTACAAAATTCCCGTCTTCTTTCTTTGAACTTGCACATATGTATCATCTGCGTATAGGATGTCGTCCTGCTTATGTGTGTGGTTTATTTTTAATGTTTTTTCTTTATAACCAGGTGGCTATATATGCATGGCGTATTAGCGTTCTATATGGCATTTTTGGCGCCCAACCAAAGAGCTCGTTCATTTCAGCACTGCAGTTCGTTAGTTACGCAGGGTGTTAAATCATGCGAGGTCCCTACGTCACTTTGACCGCAGGGCCGTATAACAACCAGGAGCGCCTCTGTAGCACGAATTACACGCATGCACACACGCGTACACGCATGCGAATATATATTCGCGCAAAACGCAGATGTATCGCCGGGATACAAAGTAATTAGCCGTGCGCTGTTCATATTCCGACTCGGGAGACCTTGCCCCCTTTCATTTTTTTTCGGGGAGGGGAGTCCCGTTCGGCAGTGGCATTCATCTACCAGGGTAATTGTTTGGTTACCTTCCGGAAGGCAAGGGGGGGCTCGGGGGGCCGATGCGGATGGGGGATTGGGACAATGCACCAAATTATCCCGCGCATGAGTTAGTGACCTGACAACGACCCACAAATCGGCACTTTCCGTGAAATTTCGACTGGTCGTGACGTATTTACCCAAAACCCCTTCCACCCGAAACCCGCTCACCGCCGAACACACACACAACATCCCACGTGACAATCAACTCGCACGCCCCCCCTCCATCCCTGGAAATCCCATCAGGACAAATGCTCGCCAATTTCCGAAATCCCCCCCCAACCCCCCCTCCATTTCGCACCGACAACTCGAATGTTCATGTGTGGTTTATTGGGCTCCGGGCGTTGTAAATAAATCCGTGACTTATGCGGACGGCTCCGGAATCATGCGCGCACGCATGTTTCTGCGTATGGAGGCCTGTGCACACATGGGTACAACATATCAACGTCCCCCCGGAACCGCAGACCGAAACCAGCGCACAAGACAGATCACGTTTGTTTTGTTAGCACGTACATATATATTGCTTTTACGGAATAAACAATTCCGCCGGCTCTCCTATCGGACCGCCCCGTCCCCAGCATCCAATATATTATATAGTAGGGAGAAATCCCATGGAAAAAAAAAAGTGTACGAGATGAAAAAAACAGATACAAGCACATAGACAAAATGCCATCCGCCCGCTATTCGGATCAAATCGTTTTTGTGCCAGATAACCATCAGACCCTGCTTTGAACAAGTGAAATGAGGGTCTCCATGATAGATTAAAAGATGGACGCCGAACGCTCCATACAAATCCCAGTTCGGGGATAAAAAAAAAAAAAAAAAAAAAAAAAAAAGATTGAGCCGATGCAGTACAGACAAGAGAGAACAACATCAATGTTGCCACCTTCTAGTTCACATCCCGCATAATTATAAACAAAATTCTGTAAATTTGTTTGCAAGTGCGTCCATTGCATAGGGTAACTCCAGAACAGTTTCCCTACCTAAGAAACAAATGGCTGAAAAATCTACATTTCATGTTTTTGACCTTAACCCTTATTTATTATTGGTCTTGCTTCAATGGATCACGTTACAATTTCTTTAAGTGAAATAAAACGTGAGCCATTTCTTAAAACGATGCGTTTGGCCATCTCTCCTAAGAAAAGTGAGATGCCAGACAATATAAATATTGTTAATATAAACCAAAAACGTATAAGAGTGGCGGTTTCTTGTGAAAAAAACATGTACATTATCAAATTTTTGTTGAATTGAAAAGCAAAATATTTTAAAATCATTACATGTGATATAAACCTGAGAGAAACTTGAAAATTTATCGAGAAATTTGTTTTTTAATAAACAACTTTTCCTTCATAAGTAGACATATTCATTCCAAGCGTAGAGTCCGCGTGCATTCGGAACATCTCCAGCTGACTGCGCGAGTCTAGCCAGCGAGCCTACGAGCAATGTACAGCGTGAGCAATAGAGTTAGCTATAGGCGCAGAGTAGAGATGACGTCAGCGGTTCACTTCTTGATTGGAGGCGTCGGGAGTTGTGACTCGCTCCCAAGGCGCAAGCGCAGAACGGGCAGAGCTGTTACGAAAATAATCTCACTCTACTCATTGTTATATTTTTTCTTTCTCTCACAAATATTACACCATAGAACGTGCATGATTTGTTCATGCACTTCAAACAGTCTACCATGGATGTTGTCTTTTCCCAGTCTTCAAGCATTCTAAACACTTGAATTTCTTCCCTCCTACCTGCGCCGCTCTTATATACGGCGCGGGAAACGCTTTTATGGCAGTGACCCTCTGTTGCCGCGTTTCCCTACGAAGGAACTCGCGGTCAAACAACCAATTTGGCCTAGTGTTTGAACAAGAAGCGACAACATAAAAAATCCCCCTCCACAAAGCAGCCAGTAGGGAACCAGGATTTTGTCAAAATAACCGTTCTGAGCTGTGATTGGGGACCGGATCGTACGGCGGCACTATTATAGTGTTCAAGAGTTCATACAGAAAACTAAATTCATCAAACTATTTTATGCACCAGAAATGATCGATTGATAAAATGTGTGGTTTTGGCTGTAGCCAAGAATCAGGTTCATCCAAGCACACAGGAAGATTTTTTTTCTTTCATCAGCCCAAGTACTCTTAATATCTAAAATTGAATAAAGTCTGACTTTCCAAAAGCAATCTTGGTACATTACTATCCGATGATCTGAGAGAGAAAAAGGTTACAGTGAATCCCATAAAAATATAGCAGCACTGACTTGAACGACGATGGAAATTCGTTTTGTTTCCATTCGATAAAATGTTTTTTTTTAAAAAAAAGTAGTGAATGCACTGCATATATGTAACGTGCACCACAGCCCAGATATGAGCTATGGGTGTAAAAAAGTTGCGCAGGACTTGTGTCTATGGAAAGCGGAACTGCGACGTCTCGCTGGGTGGGCTAATGCGAGACGGGACAGGAAATTCGGACGGGAATAACTTCTTTTTCGTTTTTTGGCTTTTGGGTCTCTTTGCCTCGATTGCTATACTTTTTATCTACTCCTCTTCTTTTCTATTTTCTGTTGTGCAAAGTTTCGGGCCGAATAGCACTTGCTGAATTTGAATTAGGTCTCGTCCAGAATTTGCAAATACTTCTCTCTCAGTTTTCTTGGAATTTGGAAAATTAATCGTAATTCCCGATAATTAAATGAGCTACTATCATTACAGTGGCCGCGGTGGGTCAGTCGGTAACGCGTCTGACTACCATGCTAAAGGTCCCGGGTTCGATCCCCGGCCGGTTCAAATCCGTGAACTTTTCTAACGATGGAAGCGGCCCCGGCGCCCACCCAGCGTCGAGTAACATGGGTACCTGGGGGAAACCCTGGGGGGTACCCCCACACCCCCTATACGCCTTCATGGCGTTGTGCTAAGCACAGGGGAACACTTTACCTTTACCTATTACTATCATTGGTAAAATCTGATGTGGTGCATATAGTTTGTATTTTGCTAGACAACTACGGGTTTGGAAAAACAACCCGCCTTACAGTGCACTGTAAAGAAGTTGACTGGAGAAATGACTGTCTGAGACCGTCAATTTCCGCTGACCGTAGAAAATGACCATGACAGTTTTTTAAGCATTAACGGCCATTAAACAGCTAACCTAACTAATGCAATTTTAATGATTCAATTTTTAAAACGCCTTTGTATGATGCACTCAACTGCAATTTATTATCATTATATATCTTAATGCATGAAAAAAAATAATCCCAAATAGTCCTGTTTTTTGGAAATAAGAGACACACTGTTAAACTTTAACGGTAGAATAATGAAAATTTTACGGTAGCTTCTGACGTATTTTGAAATTGTGGGAAATGAAACGTGCATAATACTTTCATAAAAATCACGTGTTACCTAAGCTTGCGAAAAAAAAACGGGCCTTGATATTTGAAATAAAAGTTTGCTGGAAACTTTTTGGGCCAAAGAAGTTGAGTAAAGAAGTGGCGATCTACATTCATTGATAAAACAAAAATAATATCATGCAGGATAGCCCAGCAGCGGGATATTAGAAACCCCATTTTTCATAAGTATGTGTAACTATTGATCTACTCTTCTCTAATCCCCTATTTTTTTCCTACTAGCCCTTCACCTAATTCAGAGCCATCAGCCGCCGCTGGCCTGGATTGGTCCCATTAGAAGAAGCTCGAACCGTCAAATGAATGACAAATTAGAAACTATACTTCATCCCGGTAATCTTTGGAGCAAGAAACCGGCGCAGAAACCGCCTTTATGGCAGTGGCCCTCTGTTGCCAAGTTTACATAGGATCTTGCGGTCAAACAACCAATTAGACCTACTGTTTGGGCGAGAATCGGCAACATTAAAATCTCCCCTCCCCAAAGCAGCCAGCAGGGAAACAGGTTTTTGTCAAAATAACAGTTCTGAGCTGTGAATGGACACCGGTTGGTACGGCGGCTCCATTGTAGTGACTAGAGGGATCGACCAATGAACGCCTAAGAGGGGGAGTGAAGAGGAGAATGTGGCTGCAGCTACCAGCTGTCACTGCTTCGCTCCGTCCACTCGCTTTCTCCCCTTCCCTACAGTTTTGCGCGGCCTTGCCCCAAAGATTCCTTGGATAGCGTATACTTGCATCTAGACTAAGATGAAGACCGAAAGAGAAATGAGAAGCGGATGTACAGGAAGATCTAAAGAGAATGGCAGATAAAAACTGGAGAATGCAAACGGAAGATATGAAGGTGGTTGAGCAGTTCAAAGCTCACAGAGTTGTAGCACCGTATGAAGATGATTTCGATTTTGGCGTGTGTGGACCAGATACCACCCATTAAAGCCTCCACTGAACGTTTTCATACAATTAATTCAGCTGGGGCTACTGCCCCCTAACTTAAACCCCTCACTACATCTCCAGCAGCTCCATAGTGGCACAAAGAGCCAAAAACCATGATCGGGCATTGATTTAAACTCACTCCTAAGCCATCAATACTCATCAGCATACAATTTTCCTTCCAGATATTGCCAATAACATCCACATCTGCGCTCATTCTCCAATAAACGACCAGTTAAATACAGTTTCCAAAAAATCCTACAGCGACTTTCCCGTATATCCGATTATTCTCAATGATTTCGGCATTACTTGTAGCACCGCAAGCAGCCATTCCAAAACACTCATTGAAAATTCTTCATATCTTTCCGTTCCTCCCCGTCAGGCACTTCAGGGGTGCGTGGGGATGGAGGGATGGAGACAATGCAGGGGTCTCTTTTCCCAGACATACTATAACACCTCTGAGGATTGCTCTCATCCCTTACCCGGCCATAAAATGAGATGAGAGGGTGGAAAAAAACGGTTTATAACAGTCAAGCTGATCCTAGGAGGTGACTAGGAACTTCCTATTGCAGTGCAGTTCGGCGTAAGGGCCTGTTTATGGATGAACACACATTACGACGTTATAACTTTCCGATCTCGGGGGCAACTGATCCGCCCCTGGCATACCCTTCGCGGAAAATTGCTTACTTTTACTTTTTGGGGGTTACTTCTTTGTTGGACGTCGAAAGGGTGCGAGCTTTATGACAATGAGACACTGACGGAAGCCCTTATTGTCTGAGCGACCTCTTTGGCAGGTAATACTTCAACGGATCTAGTCCGAGACTGGGAAACGTGTACCGAAAATATCGAAACACACTCGCTTTTCTGTCACTTTTGGCTAATCGCGACGAGTGATGATGTGATGAAGGGACACTCACAAGGAACACCAACCCGTGCCAAGGCCGGGATTCGAACCCGGGACCTCTGTAGGTCGGCGAAACTTGCTCGAGGAGCGACAGACAACATTTGAATTACCGAGACTCACTGGGAAAATTCTCTTCAGCTCTCTCAGAAAAATAAAGCTTGCATCAAAGATTGGTAAACAAAATTACTGAGGCATAACCTACTACAAATTATGATCGGTCATTTTGACAAAAACTGGCGCTTACAGGTAAATACGTCATCTCTGCAACAAAACCAAAAACAGATTTTAATTTGTCGACATCGAAAGTATATATATTTCAACACAAAGATCAACATTCTAAGTGAATTAAAAAGAAAAAAAAAATGTGCGCCATATTTTGAAAATAACGTCTACGCTGCAAAAAATTCTCTGAAGAAATAACGACCTAAGACCGTCAATTTCCACTTCCATCCCACTATCGTAAAAAAATCACCATGACCGTTTTTCAAGTAATAACGGCCATTCCACAGTTAACCCAACTTAGATAAATGAATGATTCAGTTTTTAAAAATATTTATTTATTCAAATTTCAGATACAGCACTTGTAAGGCCATTTTACACTGAAAATTCTAATAAATCAACAAGAACAAGTCAAGATGGTTTTAGGGATACATATAAACAGATAAGACATAAACAAGGAAACAAACAGAAGATTTACATATTCGTTCTTAGAGATGATCGGAAAATACTTTCAGGGGCAAAAATGTCTATGTCTGTGGGTAGTTTATTATAGAACTGTGGCAGCCTGTGGATCAGAGAGCGCTGTATAAGGGAAAGCCTAGCGGCAGAGTTGTGGAACAATTCAGTGTTTCGGGTCGATCGAGAGGGAACTCTGAAGTTGAATTCTGTAAGCAGAAATTCAGATCTTAATTTTCCATTGATGATTTTATAGAAAAATTTCATATCGGCCATATCGCGTCGGGTCTGCAGTAACTGGATGTTCAAAGTAGTCAGGATGTCAGGTTTCTGAAGATGCCGCTGAGAATGAATTCTATGACGAACAATGGCGGTAAAGAAGCTGAGGACGGAATCCATGCTAGAAAGATTTGTATTGGAAGCCATGGCCCAGACTGGAGAACAGTATTCGAGAATCGGAGAAATGCATGACTTGAGAAATAGGCTAAGAGAAGTTGGAGTATCAATTTCAGAGGATCTGTAGAGGAGGCCTAAGAGGCGCATTGCACTTTTAGTTGTAGCTGCGATGAAGGATATACGTATGGAGCAAGCAACTGCAATTTATCTGTATCATAATTTATATCATCTTTATGTGTGATAAAACTTTCGAATTAAATGAAAAAAACTGTTGCGTGCAGTTTTTGTAAATTTAACAGGCATACTGTTAAATTTTAACGGTAGATCATTGTAAACTTTACGTTAACTCCTAACAGTGTACAGCAAAATCTGTTAGGTATGTGCGCATCGTATTCGACCTAAGATACATATTCCCACACTAAACATATTTTGAAAACTTTTGGACATAAAGAGAAATATCGAGAACCTACTGTCTTATGGCCTTATACGAAAATATACCTAATCGCACTCAAGTATGACTCCAGTAATACCTTAAAGCACATAAATTGCAAATGATGCACTTTTGGTGGATCAAAATACACAGAGAAATGCATCAAAGAGTGCATTTTCCAGCTGCTGATGCATTACAAATGTAAACGCAGGCACGATCATTTCAAAGAAACCAAAATTAACACGTTCGACAGTGTTCATCGAGCGAGATTTGATGCATTTCGGAGATGTGTGTGTGGTACTCCAAGGTGATCCAAAAGCAGTTTCTCGGAAGTGTAACTTTTCACAGTTCCAACTCGGTTAATACTGATCGCACCTGAATACGTTCATGTGGTCATCAACCGTCTTCAAGCACGCACCGAAACAGACTTTTTACTATATAAACTTTCCTTCTCCACACACACAGTTAAATATCTGCATCCCTTTCCGCGAAAGGATAAATGGTACGGTGTGCATTTTTCCAAGTTTAGCCGCCCAGGTCTAGTTTTACCCATAGCTCTCCCCTCTTCCCTAGAAAAAAAAAGGTCTTCCTACGCCCCCCCCCCCCCCTTTTCCCCGATCCCCCCTTGCAAGCTGAATGCAAAAACAATCCAGTAGATTGTGCTCCGCCATATATCTTCGCCTACTTTGAATTGCATGAAGACGGTGAAGAATGCTATTCCTCCTGGCTCAAGCCCCCTCCCACCCCCCTTTCCATCCCCCTCCTGAACCAAGAAATTTTGCTGCGCTCCCGCTTCCAGGCTTTCGCCGGATTCGTCTCTGCTGAGCTCATATCGAATCGTGGAGTCTTGTCTTCTCTCTCTCTCGCACACATATGTTCGAGGTAGTTTAGTCTCGTGATGCGTGTGAAGAGAGATCCGGGTATCGAATCCCGGATTTTAGTGTATATATCCCGGATTTTTCACACTGGGCCTGTTGATGCTCTACATCAGTTGAAACCAAAAAATTGCTAGTGTGTAGCTTAGACCACATGTTCAAGTGTATCATATAAGAAGATATGCAGGCAGGCCCGCAGCCACAATTTTATTTAGGGGGGGGGGTCATCCCCATATCAGCAGCCGCCATCCGAAGCGAGAAAGATTTGTGGTAGAAGCCCTGAAGATGAATTTATCAGTATATTACAACTTGTCTTACAAGATGTTTAATCCTGCTAACGAAGTAACAATAATTACACTATACACTATTTAAATTAGATATTTGTAGGATTTCTGGAGGAGGGAGCTTCAGCCCCCGAGCCCTCCCCTTGGCTACGTGCTTGCAGGAGAGAGAGAGCCCACAATGTTTCAATTGACATAAATACGGTATGTGCACAAACTGCGAATGATGCATTTTCGGTGCATGAAAATACACCGAAATGCATAAAAGGGTACTTTTATCAGCTGCTGCTTAGTGTGATGCACTAAAAATGCATCGCTTGAGAAGATCAGGCACGATCATTTCATAAAAACCAAAGCTGCACGTATAATTGTGAATTTATGTACTGAAAGTGCATGAAACTTGAGTTGATGTATCTTGAGTGCTCGACACAGAAAGAAATACTTTGGCGTTACCTTCACAAACGTAATACAAAAATGCATCAAACTGTAAACCTAAGCCGATACACTTTGGTGTACCAATCGATGCTTTTCTGATGCGTCAAATAGATTTCATGCATTTAGTCAACTGTGTGTGAAGTAGGAATGGTACCGAGGCAAAGCCATATAGAGTTATTACTTACAAGACGTTCAATTTACGTAAATACATCTGTAATGTGTTACTGTTACTCTTATGGAGAGAGAGATTGTTTACATAACGCCTAGGGCTGTTCTGCATACGGAGCTTGGAAGCGAGTCGTAACTCCGTAAGCAACCAATCAGCAAGCGAGTCTCTGACGTCATCTCAACCCAGCCCGTATCGCTGGCCCAACTGCATTCTCTTTACACGCCCACTAGGCTCACTAGCTAGATGTTTGTAAAATAAATTGGCTTACTAAACACCCAATGTAACGAGCATTGACATACAAATGGTCATTTCTCGGTTCCAACTAAAGAGAACACTATTATAATTTTATGATGGGTTAATTAATACGTGCAGCAGAAAATGTGTGCTTGCAATTGCAGAAAGACACTGATATTTCCCTTTCCGTCTATTTCTCGTCGTAGTATCCATGCATACATATCGGTGCCATCTTGTTTTAAGACTGTTTCGTACATTTCACACGCGTATGTTTTAGAGTTTCACAACTTAACACGGTTGATACCAGTATTAAATCTCATGCATGAGGTGACAGTCACACATGCATACACTGCTGAAAAAACTGCATATCCTCTTTTTATCTGTCTTCCGGAAGTACAATAAATAGCCTGTGCCTTAAAGAGCAAGATCCACAGAATAATACTTTACATTCAAATTGGCAGCAGCACTTAAGACAACTGCATAAAACGAGGTGGCAGTCACACAATTCACTGCGAGGATCAAGAAAATTATTTTTATACTGCCTCGTTTCCCGTTGTTACTTCGCAATTTGTTTCTTTTCGCTAATTTACGACCCATATGAAGGTGAAACTGGCGTTGTTTCGTTGCCGGTGCGCGCCATCTTGGACGCCATATGCTCGTCTCCTCCTGCGCATGCGCGAAGTTTCCCACCGTTACAGTTCTTCCCCTCACTACTTCTCCCTTTTCCTGGCAGGATAGTCTGCTTTATTCATGGCCGCTCGGAGTTCAAGGTATTTGCTTAATGACTAAGGCATGGGAAAAGAAATTCCTATTAGCGTTTTTGCTGCCTCGTCCTCCCCCCTGTTTATTTACACTTCCCAGACATTGTGGTCGTTCTCTTTGGGCAATTCTTCTTCCCCGGCCCCGTTGTTTTTCCCTTCCCTTTTGCTCCTCATTTATCTTGATCTTTTGCCTCCCACGTTCTTCTTTATCAAGACACCCTCTCCTTGACTTCCTTCGTGAAAGACGCTGAATTTAGCCAATTGTAACCCCCCATCCCTTCCCCCCAGTCTCCCTACGTTACTGCCTCCATTGCATTTCCCCGATTGGGGCTTTCCGCACAGCTTCCGATTCCGTAACAACCTTCGCCTCATTAAAACTGCTTGGAGGAAGAGCGAGAAATAACTGTTTCTCCTCCAACTGAACACCGATCGCGTGGTTACATTTCTTAAGATATGAATTATGAAGAAAACTTAAAACGTGATGGTTTAAAAACTTGTTACACCAGGAGGACCATGATAAAATTCAAGTATAATTCTCGGTTTTCAAGGCGAACTTTCCAAAAATTCAAGCAGATGTTTTCTCTATTTCAACCTTACGTATTACCGCCTCTCAACATCCACGCACAAGTATCTTTATAATGTAAAGGGTCTATGTGATTCCAACATCCAAAAATTATAATTCAATTAAAATATTTAATTTAAGGTGCTGAGTTTCTATGTACAATCAGAGGCGCAACCACAAATTTTTGTCTGGGGCGGGGAGAAAATGCCAGGATATTATTACTAATAATAATAGTGTTAATAATAATATTATTATTGATTTGTTTTATTTCGCTTCTTGTGCCACGTTTGGCTAATTTGCGAAGATGGGGATGAGTGATATGATGAAATTGATGAATGGACAGTCACAAACATCCCAGCTCAAACCGTGATTCGAACCCGCCGGGACCAACATTGTTGTTGTTATTATTATTAGTAGTAGTAGTATCAAATACGTTATTATCCTCGTAAGTTATGCAAAAAGGTGGTAGAAGTTGGTGCTAAAGCATTTGTGTTCGAGCAAACAATTTCAATTATTTTTCAACACATGGCACAGTAGTTCGGATCCCACTTTAAACTGTAGGTCCAGTCCCGATTATCCTTTCTGTGCATAAAGTGGACTTAAAACCACAAATCAATCAATCAATTTTACATTTTTCATTTAGATAGTTCGGCGCCCAGGGCCGACTCCCGCCGCCCCCTAGCTATGGTTATAAACTTGATAAGACTATAAAAAAGGAGGAATTGCGAGCGAAGCGAGCACGAAAATAATTTTTATTTGCATAAAATGTGAATAGGATTTGTATTAAAAAAAAGTTGTAATTTTTCACGTCTACGGAGAAAAATTCAAGTAGAATTCACGCATTATTCAAAATTCTCGATTCATTATCATCTGATGCCTGGAACGCCAAATTGTTTATCCTACGATGCCTGGAACGATATATTGCTTATCCTCTGATGCCAGGAATGCTAAATCATAAAATTATCCACTGAAGCCTGGAACACCAGATTGTTTATGTCCAGATACTCCGAATGGTTGATCCTCTATTCTTCGATGCCCGGAACATCAGTTTATGCTTTGATGTCTGGAGTTCGTCTTTGGGCTCTGATGACCGGAATGCCAGATTCTTTATCCTCTGATGCCCGGAATTAAATATCCTTTATTATTCGATGCCCAGAATGCGAGTTTATCCTCTGATGCGCGAAATGCTAATTCCTTGTCCAGGCCCAGGGAATGTCAGATATTTATTCTTCGATACTCAGAACACAATATCCTTTCCTATGATGCCCGGAATGGTAGATTCTTAGCCTACCCGTAATGGTAGATTCTTAGCCTATCCTTAATGTTAGATTCTTAGTCTATCCGTAATGTTAGATTCTTAGCCTATCCGTAATGTTAGATTCTTAGCCTATCCGTAATGGTAGATTCTTAACCTATCCGTAATGGTAGATTCTTAGCCTACCCGTAATGGTAGATTCTTAGCCTATCTGTAATGGTAGATTCTTATCCTATCCGTAATGGTAGATTATCTTATCCGTAATGGTAGATTTTTATCCTATCCGGAATGGTAGATTCTTAGCCTATCCCTAATGGTAGATTCTTAGCCTATCCGTAATGGTAGATTCTTATCCTATCCGTAATGGTAGATTCTTATCATATCCGTAATGGTAGATTCTTAGCCTATCCGTAATGGTAGATTCTTAGCCTATCCGTAAAGGTAGATTCTTAGCCTATCCGTAAAGGTAGATTCTTAGCCTATCCGTAATGGTAGATTCTTAGCCTATCCGTAATGATAGATTCCTAGCCTATCCGTAATGGCAGATTCTTAGCCTATCCGTAATGGTAGATTCTTAGCCTATCCGTAATGGTTGATTCTTAGCCTATCCGTAATGGTAGATTCTTAGCCTATCCGTAATGGTAGATTCTTAGCCTATCCGTAATGGTAGATTCTTAGCCTATCTTCAGTCACTATGAACGAATAATTATTTAATTCGCATGAAACCTGCAGAAAGCGTAGTGATTATTTTAAATATAAAAAGTGTGACGAACGTGCGCGAGAGTTGAATATCATCGACCTTTGTACTGTATCATCGATATCGTTGAGTGAAATAAGGAGTCCGAGACAGAATCTCAGTCGTAAAATATGGATATTCGATTGTTATAATCATTTCCAATGAATGCGTGATTTAGCGACCTATAGGAACTCTCTGATTCTCCCAAGATGCTGCCTACTCGGGAGTTTTCTTTTTCCAAGAACGAATTATCCGTTTTGAAAACATTTTAAAGTGGAATGCTGGATACTTTATCCTCTGGTGCCCGGAACGCCAGTTTGTTTAGCCTTCGATGCCCGGAACATCAGTTTGTTTATCTCCTGATGGCCGGAACATGAGTTTGTTTATCTCCTGATGCCCGGAACATCAGTTTGTTTATCTCCTGATGCCCGGAACATGAGTTTGTTTATCTCCTGATGCCCGGAACATCAGTTTGTTTATCTCCTGATGCCCGGAACATCAGTTTGTTTATCTCCTGATGCCCGGAACATCAGTTTGTTTATCTCCTGATGCCCGGAACATCAGTTTGTTTATCTCCTGATGGCCGGAACATCAGTTTGTTTATCTCCTGATGGCCGGAACATCAGTTTGTTTATCTCCTGATGCCCGGAACATCAGTGTGTTTATCTCCTGATGCCCGGAACATCAGTTTGTTTATCTCCTGATGCCCGGAACATCAGTTTGTTTATCTCCTGATGCCCGGAGCGCTAGATTCTATATCCTCAGATGCAGCGGATAACGGTTTTTGATGCATCAGTTCTTTCACAAGTCGCTCCTACCTGCCGACAAATACTCGGAATGATGGATATTTTCAACAAATCTGAGAACATGCGAATACATGTAATTGGTTTACGATTCGTGAACTTGTGCTTGACTTAGGGAGACCAACAGTCCAAGATTTTGATTTTATTTGTCTTCTGTTATTTGGCGTCGCTTTTTCTTCCATTTTTGGCTTAATCGCGACGATGAGGATTAGTGAGGATTCATGATTCATTTGGTTTATTTTACTTAGCTTTTCTGCCACTTTGGGCGAATGAGTGGAAATGAGGATGTGATAATTATGATGAAATTGATGAAGCGACATTCACAAAGAGCACCCATGCCAAGCCAGGGATTCGAACCCGGGAACTCTGGCGTCGCAGCGTGCTGTATGAGAGTGTACAGGAGGAAGCAAGTATGGTTTTGGTTGATGCAGTGACAACGCTGGAAGAAGCTAAGTGAAAGTGGGCTGGGGAAAAAATACTCTTTTGTATACAAGATGAAAAAAGCGAGTCGTTGAGGGGAGGGGAAACGTTTCTTTACTGAAAAGGGAAGGATTCCTAGAAGAGCCTTTCAGGACAACCAAGAGATTTCAATCTTCAAGAAGACAAGGGGTAGTGACAAGAGAAAGTTTTTCTGTTTTTTTTTTACCAGCGTTTTCCATTTTTTACCTTTTATGTCGAAATTCCAAAAAGGAGAGGACGTTTTTTTAAGGGGAAAAAAGGGAAGAGAAAGTTAAGAGTGGACGTACCTGACTGACACGTGCAAAAGACAAGAAGGTGTAGCCTCTGGGATGGTGGAGAGAAACTACCAAAATAACTACAAAAAGACGTTACCTTGAGAACTTTGGTTTCATCTCTCAAAATCTCGCAGCATAGTATTTCCTCAATTCCTTCTTGCAAGTAAATAGACACTATTTATTTGTATTTTTGTTATTTAGCGTCGCTTTTCTTCCACTTTTGGCTAATCGCGACGATGAGAGTGAGGGATGATTGCATGAGACTGATGAAGACACACACACACAAAGAACACCCATGTCCACACCGGGACTCGAAACCGGGACCCCTCGCGTCGTAGCGCGCTGTGCTCAACACTCCGCCAAAGGGAATGCGAGAACGAGACAGCAAGGACGTATTAGACAATGAAAACATACTTGTTTAGCATTTGTTGCATAATCGTTGGTTGCTAATATCCTCTGAATTTATTGGAAAGCAAGGATTATATTGGAATCATACGGCTTTGAAAGACAGTACCAAAGATTTGTGCTTGCACATTACTATTTATGATAATATGCATATTAATAATAAAGGGCGTTTTTTTAAGAGTGATAGAGCTTTCGATAGGGATTTCTGTCATTTGTTTTGTTTTGATGACATGTTGTTTTGTCATTTCATATCAGTGAGCATTGGCAAATGATCATGGAAAGACTGACGCCGCAACAACGTTTACAAATTGTGGAAATATATTTCCAAAATCAATGTTCTGTTCGCCAAACGTTTAGAGCACTTCGGAAATATCGGTGCTGTCAGTGTATTGGCCTCAAAAAATCATGGGACCTAACGCCACTGGATTATTTTCTTTGGGATATCTAAAGTCTCTGGTTTATGCTGATAAACCAGCAACAATTGACGCTTTGGAAGCCAACATAACTCGTGTTATTAACGACATACGTCCCCAATTACTTGAAAAAGTGGTTCAAAATAGGACTGATCGAATCCGGTTCATCACAGCTAGTCGTGGTGGACATATGCCGGAAATTATTTTCAAAAAGTAAATGTCAGAAAGTTATCTTTCGAATGAAAACACAATTGGCTTCAAACTTATTTTTTTATGTGTTTTATTTCAATTCAAAGTTCTATCACTCTAAAAAAAAAACACCCTATATATATAAATATTAATCAGGAACCTTACTTTCGCCTACTGGACCTAACCTCCTTTTTTGCTGTTCAAGAAATATTCAATCCTTCATGTATTTGACATTAATTTCTTCGCCAGGGCATTTTTGTTTACAAACTGTGCCGATCTTAACTATACAGGTAAGCTAGATAATGAATATGTACTGTAATATCTCTATTCTTATACAGTCTTTTTACCTATTCGTGTAATAACAAAAATATAGGTCTAATATTAATTATTATTTTCCTGACATATTTGGTTCGGACTCCCACCCGCCGAAATATATTTCTAGATACGTGTCTGCGATACAGAGATTTCCACCTCGACACGAGACAGAGACTTTCCAAACCGAGAACGTGGCAGTTCTCGGAATACACGAGACTTGACACGGTTACCATTCCCAACTTCCAAGACTTGAGTGGCAAAACATCTGAAAGTCATTTCAAACCACGTTGGAGGGAAGAACCTAACCTTCCTATCTCGCAGCACCATTTGCCCGTGACCAACACGCGCTTTCGCTGACTTCGTACTCCTTCTGCATTCATCATTAATTCCGGTCTTATCGGCCCTCGGAATTCTTCACCCATCATCCATCTTTCCACCCTCTATCCTTGTTCCCTCTTGCTTCGGCTATAATTCCGAACACCGCACAGCGACACATTCATTACGGGATTTTTGTACTCGGGGTAAAGAAGACGAATGTCGTGTGTCGAATTTCAACTCGAATAACACTGGTCTGGGGGGAAGACTGGAGAAGGAAATGGCGGCTTCCGATTGGTTGAGACTAAACGGAATCAGAAATAAAATGTGCTGGCTAAACTCTCCTTACGAGGCGGGGGGAAGGCTTGGGGAGTCATGCGACAAGTCATAGTTGCCAGGCCCTCACGTTTCGATCCAAAAATCGAACCACTTTAGGGATTGGTTTATGTAGGTTTAGGTTTTCTGCTCTTTATTTTACATGTATCTGATTTTTATGTGAAAACAAGTCCTTTATTTTATCTGATTTTTAAATGAATACAAGTCCTTTATTTTATCTGATTTTTAAATGAATAAAAGTCCTTTATTTTATCTGATTTTTAAATGAATACAAGTCCTTTATTTTATCTGATTTTTAAATGAATAAAAGTCCTTTATTTTATCTGATTTTTAAATGAATAAAAGTCCTTTATTTTATCTGATTTTGAAATGAATACAAGTCCTTTATTTTATCTGATTTTTAAATGAATACAAGTCCTTTATTTTATCTGATTTTTAAATGAATACAAGTCCTTTATTTTATCTGATTTTTAAATGAATACAAATCCTTTATTTTATCTGATTTCTAAATGAATACAAATCCTTTATTTTATCTGATTTCTAAATGAATACAAATCCTTTATTTTATCTGATTTTTAAATGAATACAAATCCTTTATTTTATCTGATTTTTAAATGAATACAAATCCTTTTTATTTTTCTTTCCCCTATTTATTTCTTATTTTCTATGATTATTAAAGTGAACATGGATTCCTGTGATAATTTTCTGATTTTATAAACGAACGTGAGTTCCTACTGCTATCTTCATCTTTTCTGATTTTTGAAATGGATACGAATCCCTACTTCTGTCTGTATTTTTATCTGATTTTAACATGAATACAAGTCATTTTTATTTTAATCATTTTCTCTGATTTACAAATTTCTGTCCAATTTTCTCTGATATTTAAAATGAACATGGATCCATAATGTTCTGTCTATTTTCTGATTTTAAAATTAAGAAGAATTTCTATCAGTGTCATAATCTTTGTTAATTATTATTATTTTACATTATTTATTAATATAAATCGCTATTGCTGTCTTTATTTTCTCCGATTTGTAAATGACTACAATTTCCTAATAATGCCTTTATTTTCTCAGTTTTTCAAACGAGTGCGAGCCCAAATTATGCTCGATTTCTAAATCAATACAAAAATAGTTTAATTTCCGTTGTATTATCGCGAAAAATTCTCGCTATATACAATGTTTTATGTTATTGCATTGTTTATAACTCAAAAACTATTGTAGAAACTTGATTGATTTTCTTTACTTTACTTCGCCTTTTGTGCCAGAAATGTAGGAAGTTGATAACATTGTTCTGTGACTTTCCCCATATGCTGCTAATAGTAATTTTCATTGATTTATTGGTGTCAAAATACATGATAATTCTATAATTTCAGATCGGTACCCATATCTCGATAGGGAATAAAATCAAACTTTCATTCTATCAGAATTAGCATTGTCTAGCGATTAACATATATTATCAGAAAACAAAAAGCTTGGATTGTATAGATTCGTATCTTCTGAACAGACTACAACCTATAAATAATTAAATGTAGTTAAGCATTTCACCAATTGAACATTACTTATCAGAGGAAAGAAATATAAGTTTCTTTTACTTACATACGGCAAACACATAGCAGTTAATATCTTCGGATTGTTCGTAATACATACCTGAAACAAAAATAGATATAATTAGGCAACTGTGTTATCAATAAACCATATACTTTACATGTAGCTATTATCTAAACCCTGAACTCGAAAAGCACCAAAGCAAACTAGGTGCTTTAGGGATGCGTCAATTGACATATCTAAATGCATCATTTTGATTTATTTGCGCAAATAATGCATTTCCTTAACGAATAAAACGAATATAACATGCATTTTGAAACGTTTCCTTGAATCATTTTTCCTGGCGCGAACTCATTTTACACACTGTAATGTGTTACTGCAGTAAATAATTAATGCCCTTGTGTCTCTTGGTTATGCGGCATCAATTGTACGTTGTTAAAAGTATTACACTTCTAGAACACTTACCAGAAGCTACTGGTATTTTGAATGACTTTAGAGTTGTATCGAAAGCAGTGGCGGCGTGGGGCAGTTGCCCCCCCCTTTTTTGCCACTTTTGCCCCTACACTATGCTAAACCTTGTCTATAAAGGGAAATATACTGTCTTTGCCCCCCAATGTTTGGCACCTTGCCCCCCCCCCCCCCGCCCCTGATCGAAAGTGATATGAATTTTATGTATTTTCTGACATATGTAATCTAAACTAATTTCTGAAATGTTCCAAGAGCGCTTTTCTCTGCTGAAAGTATAACATAAAACCTAGAAAATGCATAAACATATAAAAAACATATAAAAATACATAAAAAAATAAACATAACTGACTTATAACAAATGATTCAATAAATTGAATGACCGTGATTCTCTTGAAAATCAACTGAACATCTATAACACAATCATTTTTGAACTTTCGAACGTGACAACAAAGACAATAATTAGAAATCCTCATGAGCAATTAATTTATTTCACAACTTGAATCAAACTTGTGAAACGTTATCCACACGGGAGAAAGAAACAATTACTTAATGTGTCCTGGAAATGTACGTGTAATCAAATCGGATATGGTCTCCTTACGTGTTGTATAGAAAGGAAGTTATTTGAATTAAAATCTAATTTTGTCCACTATCGGAGAACTTGCTCTGGAAGCCTGATCTAGGATTAAGATACTTCCTCGCCATAAACACGCACGTAACAACTCTTATTTTGCATACAAGACGCATAAAAATGCATCAGAGCCTGCGTCCAGTGACACCGTATGTATTGAGATCGTGGACTACCAGTGGCATGCCCATGGTTTTAGAAAGGGTATATGACCCAAAAGGAAGAGGGTGTAAGTTGGTTTTAAAAAATATATTGCACCAGCTGTAGCGCTAGGATAAAACTTCGAGGGGTGCTGAAGGGGGTGCGATGTGAAAATAAAAAAAAAATATGCATGGACTATGAACGTCAGGAGCGTATATTCTGGGCTAGTTAGGCTATCTGCGAAGCCTGAAGTCAAGAGAATAAAATTCAGGAGAAAAATCGATCAGAAATTGTAAATATTATTATTCATATCAGTGAAATGATGATGCTGATTCTGGAGTTGGCAACATGATTTCTTATGGGTTGGCAACCTGATTTCTTACGAGTTGGCAACCTGATTTCTTAGGAGTTGGCAACCTGATTTCTTAGGAGTTGGCAACCTGATTTCTTAGGAGTTGGAAAATTTATTTCTATTCATAGCCTAGGACCACGTGACATAGTGAGATAGCCCAGATGTTTGACTCAAAAAAATACACGTTCATCTGTCTTGATTTGATTTTTGTTTTTCAACGTCGCCTTCCTGCCAATCTTGGCTAATCGCGACGATGAGGATGAGTGATGATATGATGAAACTGATATAAGGACATTCACAAAGAACACCGATGCTCAGGCAGGGATTCGAAGGCGCGATGAATGGCTGAAATTGCATTAATCAGATTAGCTATGTAACGGCTGTTAATAGTCTACTGTAAAAATTGAGTTTTTACGGTAGTTTGACGGCAGTGGAAATTGATGGGTCTTAGACCGTAATTTCCCCAATCAACGTTTTACAGTTCAATTCTGTAGTTTCGCCGACTTCCGTGGCGGAGTGGTTAGCACAGCGCGCTACGACGCCAGGGGTCCCGGGTTCAAATCTCGGCCTGGGTGTTCTCTGCGAGTGTTTCTTCATCAATTTCATCAAATCATCGCTCATCATCGTGGCGATTACCCAAAAGAGACAGAATAACAACGCCAAATAAAAAGAGAAACATCATTGCATCAAGTGACTCATTTGAGATGTGCTTTGAACAAAACCGATGCACTTCTCTGTTGCGCGCCGCACCTGTTAAATGCATCTAAAATGGAAAACAGGTTCTGATAGCTATGCTTTTGATAGCCGAGAATGCAACTGAAACATGACCTGTTAACTGCACTTTTAACAGCACGGAGCAGCAAGTCTATAATTTGAGCTACAACTTCATCACCGTCACTGGACATTCTATCGGTGCCAAGGTGCTGTAAGATTACTTCGTTCGGGTCTGAATGGCGTTTGATAATCGCCATGCGGTCGTTATAAACAAAGTTAACAAACATCCAAGGAACAGAAACTGCCGGTCTCGACCTTCTTGTACATGCCATGACGACACATACAAAATGACGGGACCGAGATCAGTGACGTCATACCACTTCCGGTTGCCATCCAATCTCGCACTGTGACTGGAATATTTTATGGTGTCTTGTCGGTGGAAGTGTGTGGGGTCTTACCTTGTGGAGTCAAACCACACGCATCATCCCATACGTCGGCGCATAATTGATTGGCAATCAAGTTCTTCCTTGTCTGATGAGAGATACATTGTAACAAATTGTTTCTCTAGTGATGCTTTTACATGTCGCTAGAAACCCTGCAATTTCAAGTGGATGTGCAAGAACATAGTGGAGGGATATTTTGTAAAAAATCCGGAAAATGTTCCAACCAATATTTTGGACTTCCTTTTCGAAATATTTTTGTACAAATTTATTTAAAAAAAGAAATCAATACTAGATTGGAAAAATTGTTTGCATCAGTGTTTGACTGGAAACCTTTTAGTTGGAATTTTGTTCGCACCAATCTTTGACTGAAAATTTGTCTGCATATTTGCCTGAAAAAAAATTGCATCAATATTTGCCTCGGAAAGTTTTTACACAAATAGTTACAATACTTGTGGAAAATTTTTAAATCTGAATAAGTTTTGCGCTAAAATTGTCTGAAAATATTGACCGGAAAACATTTACACCAATTGTCTGGAAAATTTTTTTTACAAATATTATCCGGGAAAATTGTGTACCCATATTTTTTAGAAAAGCTTTGCATCAATATTTACAAGAATTTTTGTACCCATGAAAATTTTTCATCAATATTTTTTCATAAGAAATGTATGCTATTTATTTAGTTTCTTCTTCATTCAGGGGTATTTCTTGCAGAAATTGTCAACCATTGTTTTTTGTCAAGTTTTCTACGACGTCTGGGGTCTCTGCTTCGAATCCTGTTTTTAGCCTCGTTCACCAAACAAAGTCTTTGTAACTATCTGAGCAACCAAGTAAAGACGTTTAATAATGTCACTATATATTTCTGCCTTTTTCACATATTGCAAGAATTTTTCACTGAGAAGTTCATAAGAAAGTTAGAATTTCAGTGTGTTAACCCTAGCAATACCAAGGATGGTGCTTCTCAGGCCCACTAATTCATTTTTTGCGTATTACGTGTATATCCATCAATGTAAAAATTCATAAAAAATAGTAATTGTTCTTTCCAATATTTAGAATGACTTCGCATGATTTTTCACAAAAATGTTCATTAAAAAGTTACTTTATTTCGTTTATATTGTTTATGGACCTCAAAGGCCCACCCCTTGGTAATTCTAAGGAAAGATTTCGCAATGATGTTTTAAAGGTATTTCAGTACATGAGAGGATATATTCAATTGCTAAACTATAGTAACAATTTGAAATAATACACGTATGGGTAGTAGAAAAAGAAAAAAAAGATAATTTTGCTAGAATTTTGCACAGTTTAAGCATTGTACCAAGTATCAACATTGTAATTGAAAAAAATTAATAAATGTTACAGTGATTTACTATAATTACTTAAAAATTATTATGTAATTTATCTATCATGTATAATCCATAACAAAACATGAAAGTAGTGTCTAATTAGTTAACTTATGTGTACAAATGACAGAAAGCACACATCAGTCCAGTTCAATTGAAATTTCATTCATGGGTCTCTGAGGTAATCCGTGTAACAAAAAATACCTTGGTATTGCTATGGTTAATTGAACGGTTGTAGTATTTCGTTAAGTTAGCCACAAGATAACATTACAAGGTGCACTGGGGCTGGGCAGTATTGGGAATCTTATGGTTACAGTTGGTTTGCAGCTCTTTCACCATTGTTTCTTCAAAAAACTATTTTTTACAAGAACTGACACCAGCAACTCAAAAGGCATAGTTCATTCTACAGAGCGTCCGTTTTGGCTCTGGGCTGAGATAACATGTGAACAACTTGAACAACACAGGTTAGTATTCGTTATGCAATATAAATATAATTGTCTACATGCTATAGGTATGTGCGTAAATAAGCGAGACGTTACGGGACAAAAATGCCGGCATCTTGTCATGTCATGCGCTATCTCGGCCCAGGGCCAAAACGAACGCACTATAGGCTACTTACAGTAATATTTACACTACAAGAAGCATGCATTCGAAAGCAAATATGCGTACCTTGTAAATAAGAACTGGCTCATGTGTGACTGACATGACATTGGATGTTACTTTTGCCCGTCCCTCCAGGTGTGATGAGCTTACATAATGACCGGAAACTTTCTGGATTATTCCAATGATAACCTCGGGAGAGGGGGATGGGTGTTGATATGATCCGGGTCTTATTCGGTACATGCACCCTTTGTCAATTTGCCTCCCAAACACATCGGCCTAGCTTCGTCCCTGTCTTACCGTCTTTACAAAGCCAGATAATCAACTACAGCCAGGGATGTTTCGATAGCAATGCTTCTCCCGCCATTTACTTCAACTTCGCGCCATTTTCCGCACAGAACAAAGGAAAATATCTCCACAAAGAAATCTCGCTTAAACAAGTCATTCTCATTCAAAAAAACATTGTTTTTCATTATGCTTGAAACTCCTTTTTTTTTTGGGATGAAAAAAAATGTAAAAGCTCATTCTTCGCCTGCTCATTGTTTGTAACTCAGCCAAAAATTCTTTTCACCCTTAGCCCCCTTCCCCCCTCAAAGGTAGAGGGAGGGGGGGCATACTCAGGGTAGAGTTCGTTATCATCGCTAATTTACGTTCTGTCAGAATGTTTTAATTAATCTGAGATCCGTGTGTTTGTGCCAACCGCACTCTTACACATTGCAAGTTGGGGAGGGAGGAGGGAAGGGGGGCTCGCGAAATTGGGAGAAACGTGGAAAGAGGGGGAGGGGTGTTCTTCTAGTTCAGCTCCGCTAGAAATGAAAACTGCCCGCAATAACTCATGGACATTGCCCCCTCTCCCCCCTCTCCGTCTCTCGCTGTAGTTCCCATTCCTCATGCAAGTTCTACCCCTTTTGTTACCCAACAATGCCTGTGCCTCCTTTCATTTTTTAATGCTTGTGTCAACAGACGATTTCTCCCCCCCCCCCCACTTTCGTCGAGCTGTAGTTTACTGCAAACACACACACGTACTTGCTACTATTGCTAAATATTTCATTGCACTGCTATGATATATATCCGGTAAAGAGATGAAAGCACCATGTTATAATTTTTAAATTAAGTATGAATTAGATGCACAACATTGAAGAGAGATCTTTCGTAAAATGCAGCCCCAAGAGGTATAAAAATAAGATTCTGAAAATAGAAATGGACCAGGCAATGATTTATCTGCTTTATTTCCCGCCAAAATTTCTTTCGACTTTCCTTAAAATTTTGTGTAAAGGGTTCAGCTCAACATGACTTTATTTCTACAGATTTAAATTACTGGAATCAGGCAGTAAAAAAAGAATAGAAGGAACAGGGACACTGAAAGCAATGGGAAAGATCGGACACTAAATAAAGCCACTGGGAAAGAATCGGATGCTAAAACACTAGGAAGGAATTGGACACTAAATGAAAAATACTGGAAAATAACAGAATACTAAAAACACTGGAAGGTATTTGGGCACTGAAAACACAAGGAAGGAATTGGATACTTTAAAAAAAATACTTTGAAAGGTATAGGATACTAAATGAAAACACTGGGAAGAAATCTGATGTCAAAACACTGGGAAGATTTGATTTGATTTGATTTTAAAATTTTTGGGTGCGTGAGCACTTAGGCTATTTTGCACCCGTCACATTATACGGGAAAACACTGGGAAGAAATGGGATAGTAAAAACACCGAGAAAGGAATCTGATACTAAAAACACTGGGAAGGAATCTGATACTACAAACACTAGGAAGGAATCGGATACTACAAACACTAGGAAGGAATCGGATACTACAAACACTAGGAAGGAATCGTATACTACACACACTGGGAAGTAGGGATGTGCCGAAGCCGATTACAGATGTATGAAAATCGGCAGAAATTGACACATCGGCATCGGTATCGGAATCGGCAAAAATTCGATATTTAAACCGGTACAGATTATACTAGAGTTTTACCTTCTAACAAGTTTTATATTCTGGTTTCTTAAGATTTATTGAAAATTTTGTTATGATTCGTCATTATTGTAGAGTTTTTGTAATAAAATTATTGCAAACTCTCATTCAGAGGATCAACCTAACTATAAATCGGAAATAAAACAGTACATTACTATTGTATTGGAAATTCAAAAATGAGTATCTAAACCTGAAGCAAGTGCTGAGAAAATACTTGGGCATACCTGCTGCATCAGTGTTCAGTGATTGAGTGTTCAGTCTTGCATCAGTGTTCAATGATTGAGTGTTCAGTGTTGCTGAGCAGTTTTGCGATAAGAGAACTGGTTACTTCCTGAAGTGCTTCCAAATCTCGTGTTTCTGAAGTTGAATCTGGCAGAACAGGAATTCATTTTGCATTTCAAAGAACTGCTTGTGTACTAATGTTAAATCTCTAGGTTCACATAACCTTTTGTAGGTGCAAATGTACATTCGCATCTCTTGAGAATATATATGTATATACATATGATATGCAATAGAAATGTCCATAGCAAATTTATTTTTGTCATGCAGAAAATAACATCCCATTTCTGTTTAATAATTATCGGAATCGGTTAAATATCGGCATCGGTATCGGTTCCAAAAATTATCGGTGAGTACATCGGCATCGGTAAATTTTCAGCTTCGTCACGTCCCTACTGGGAAGGAATCGGATATTAAAACACAAGGAAGGAACCAGCATTGAAATCACTGGTAAGGAATCCAGCAGTAAAACACTGGGAAGTGTTCATAACAGACTACCTAACCTATACGCTGATGATATACATCCGTGGTGTCGAACCGAGGATACCTTTTTCTCTGGCCTCACATCGAAGGTATCATTACAACTAACAGAGGCTTTCTTCAAACCATGCCAACGAAGACAATACGCATTATTGCAGTCGTCCAAGTAGCAAGCCGTGCCATGTTCACCGACATCACAACCACCACAAGATCGCACGAGAACATCCACGATAAGAATTTTCACAATAAAACAGAAAAATGGTTGTCGACAGTGTCCCGCAATGAATGTACGTTCCGAAAGGTAACCGCTCCGACTGTAAATCAATTTTAATGAACCCATTGTTGAGGAGGGGGTGAGGTAAAACTCATTATTACGACACGGCGACGAGGACTGTGAACCCCCACATTTTGACATGTTCGTGCGTGTCTGTTTGTCTTGTGGATTCTTCTCCAGCTGCCGCTCTCTTCGCGTCAAAGGTTTTCCGGTAAAGGATAAGGATCAACCAATCTCGTTTTTCTGTGCAAATAATGGGTTTTAATGATTCAGCACAATCGCATGCGATGGAGCTGTGAACTTAGGATAATTAACATCACTTAATTTACTCAGAGGTAACCTTGAAGGTTGTACGGAAGGGGCTGTTTTTTCTTTATGTATTCGCACGGAACAACACTATCTGATTCAAAGCCGTTGATTTCATTGGTGCTGCACCTAAACTGACTTAAAAAAAGTAGTGTGCTTCGATTGCTATTAAGGATACCAAAACACTGGCGTACCGAGGGGGCTGAAGGGGATACAGCCCCCCAAAATTTAAAAAAAAATGAAGTTAAGTAATGAAGTCGGAAAAAGAAACTTAAAATAAACTCATCCTCCTACGCTATGAATCAATCATTTTTCATGTTTCTTGAGTAGCCATGTCAATTTCTTGCTTTGCTCCAAGAACTGAAGCATTTTGGCGCATGTTCAATCATAAATAACTACTTTGATAAATGTTTTAGCAATCCTTGAAACCTGAAACTCCCACGAGTCGATCGGGGACCACCTCAACTTATTTTTTATAAAACACAACAAAACACTACAGATCTCAACAAGCTATCGAACAGGATTAAACGACGAAGCGACCCAACATACGTCAGAAACACCGCCCAGTTTTAGTATTCGATAGGAAAGTAGCCTAGTTGTGAAACACCAGAAGTCTGAAAAAATATAGAATACATGTCATCTAAAAGAGAGACAGCCAGGGGCACCAATTTTTCAAAAAAACTTTGGGTGGGCTCAAACACTTGATTTATAAGTTCACAATAAATCACATACATTTTTTGGTGGGTTCAGGCTCCACGGACCCATATAAATTGGCGCCCCTGTACAAAGTCAACATAAATTGAGTAGGGATTTTTTTTTCCTTCTTGTAGGTTTAGTGCGGTAAACTTAATTGAATTCAACTGGGACACCATAAGTACGATATAGTTAAAAAAGTGGGTCGGAAATAATGATCCCCGGTTGGGATGTGTCATTCATAACCAGAGATTTGATGTTTCAAAGCAGCAAGTAGTGTTGCCCACGAGACGAGACTTTGGCCTGTCTCGTCTCGTGGAGTCTCGTGGAAATGCTGTCTCGTCTCGAAAATATTCGTTTGTATTATGACACATGGTCAATCTCGTCTCGTCTCGAATTTTTAAAAGCCTGTCCCGTCTCGTCCCGTGGGCAACACTAGCAGCAAGGGAAGAGGGATTAGAATCCCACCTATCGCCCCTTCAAATCGCACCCTGCATGTATGTTTGTTTGCTACTTTCAAATGACAAAATTCTCATTTTCCGTTCCATCACATTCCAAATGAACCCTAAACGATGTCTAGGGGCTTTATATGTTTCGGAATTATCTATATCAAAAAAATAAAGAATAAAATGTATTTATGTGTATATAATTTTTTTTAAAAAAAAAAACAAAAAAAAAACAACAACAGGAAATCCAGATGTATATATACGTACAGGATGTACCTCGCAGATGAAAAATGTTTCTGCGCTATACTGTTTATGCACCATCCAAGTTCACAAGTTCACCCCCCCCTCCCCCCCAAAAAAAAAGAATCCTGCGTACGTACATTGTTGAGCACCAAAATTGTGCGTGTACGCAAAGACAAGAACGACTTTTTCCTATCTACAGCACTTCATAGAAGTTTGGTCAAAAATTGTTTGTTGGACTGAACAATTTGTGCAATCAAATTGGTTGGTCGCTCTTGTTAAGATTTTTCCGCTGTTATTCCCAAAGTCAAGTATCAGCGCATATAATGAAAGTGTGATTTTTCAAGCTCCCTGTGTGTCATAACCGCATACATCCTCAACGCATTGATCAGTCGCGTATTCTGAAAATTGACCTGGTTCACCTCAACAATTCTTATTTATTGTATATAACTATTACACACTCACCTTTGTAGATTAATTAGATGTAATAAAAATATAACACCGATGCAGGCATGCAAGTAAAGCAAAGTCAGACAACTTCCAATTTTCCGGCAAGTTCTATGTTAATTGGACCCTCGTGCAAGGGAAATTTCCCCTTCATGTAGTAACACTGCCTCTTCCAAGAGCGGCATAGAAAGCAGGAAGGAAGAAGCAGCTTTCTCCCGCCAACACTCTTTGCAGCGGTGGAACGGACACTCGTTTCGGCTCCCTCCACGCCTTCGGGGGAGATACCCCAGTCGTCAGAAGGGTAGGACGGAGAACGTTCAGTGACGTACATAAACCAGTTTTTAAATTATGGTTTAGAAGCTTGTTTTATAGTTTGCATATAATGAGCATTATCCATATACTATTGAAGTTAAATGTACAAAAAAAAAAATATGAAAAATGTTGGTTTACCGGCAGTAAACGCGGTAGAGTCGAATTACGTTCGGAGCATCTCCAGCGGACTGCGCGAGTCTGTCTAGCGAGCCTAGTGGGCGTGTAGAACCTGAGCAATGGGCTTAGCGATACGTTCTGGGTTGAGATGACGTCAGCGGCTCGCTTGTTAATTGGCTGCTTCGAGAGTTGCGACTCGTTCCAAAGCTTCAAATGCATGACTGCCAAAAGATGTTACGGAAATAATCTCCCTCTAACATAGAGAATACGCAAACTTTCGGTAGGTGCCAGAACCCAGGCTGAAGAGAAGGAATTTCCTCCATTCGAAAGGCAGAGAAGAAAACGAGAAAATGGTTCTTACATCGAGACAAGAGCGAGAACGAGAGTGGGGAAAACCGAGACAATTTTCGTGCCAACGCACACAACTCGAAATGCATGAAATCAAGGTTGGTGCACTTTCGGTTCATAAATTGATGCATTTTTTCTGCAACAATAGCTCATCGGGGCATTTCTGAGTATATTTTGATGCACGAAAAATTCACACCATAGCAGTTCATTTAATTTGTGGCTAGAGTCAACGCATTTGCATCCCTTGACACATTGTGGGATCCGTGTGAAGTCTCGTCTGGTCTGGAACAGCAACCTAATCTTTCAAAAATACAAGAGGGGAGGGAATGTGCCATGACCATTTCCCAACAATGACAGGTCCATTATTCTCACCCCAATTACCCTATTTCTTATTGCAACATTCATTAAACGCTTCCTCCAGCCTCGGATTTCGGAAAGACGAAAAAACCGCAGCGGGGCGACACCCAACGGTGAAAATCGTGGAGATAGGACAAACCGGCCCGTCCGGCGGGAAAATACGACCACCACTTCACACGTTGCAGGGGGGGAAGCGGCATCGGCGCAGGGAGGGAAGAAGACTCGCACCTGCTTCTCTTACGGGCCAAGTCCACCCCGATACTGTCTTATTTATCTGTTTGCTTAATTATTTATGCTTCACACCTTTTTACTCGCAAAAAGCCCTGCTGCTTTATCGTCCTTATAATCTCCGGCGGACACAGCTCCTCCTGCCGGCGCTTGCAAATGCAAAATACAGGAAATAAATAAATGGGGCCATGCGTAATCCTGCAGGAGATTTCTCAGCATTATTTCGCCCCTCTCTCTTTCGCCACTTTCCTCGCTCCCTCCCCCCTCCTCTCCTTCCGAAACTTTACGACTGTGTCTTTACCAGCGTTACGCTTGTGTGTAAAGTAAGATGAGTTTAGATAACGCCCGAAACTGCCGTAAATACGCGGGTGGAAGTGGAATATTTCAAGGCTTTGGTGCTTTCTGAAATTTCAGACCGGGCGTGAAATATCTTACTTCGGTCCAATGCCTGTTTTCTGCATATGTTCAAGAATTGTCCACATGTATACTCTGTCCCTGGCATCTATGGAGCAAACGAACGAAAACCAGTCACAAGTAGTGACGAGAGACAGCTCCACCAATGAACACTTGAGAGGGAACGGGATTGCGTGGAGGGGGAAGCGACTGCAGTTCCCAACTTCGCCCACTCGATCGCCCCCCTTCTCTGCCGCTATGTGCAGCCTTGCTCCACAGACTCCGGGGACAGGGTATAGAAATTGGAGAGCTGAATGCTACTGAATGCTGGAGGCAGCCAATTCAAGTCAGCGTTAAAGCACGTGACCACGCGATACCTTCCGCAAGAGTTTGAGTTTCCCTTTTAAGTCCACTTTATGCAGAGGCAGACTAATTGGGACTGGGCCTACAGTTTAAAGTAAAATCCGTGCCACTATGTGCCTCCACCGGCTATAGAACCCGGGACCCCTTGATTACAAGGCGATATGACGTTCTCACTACGACATCGAGGAAGCCCCAATCCATACGATGTGGACAGAGGAGATTGTCCAAACTATGCTGACATTTGAAATCCAGATTTTTTTTCTGGATCAGGCCATCCTATGTACGAACCTTGGTCACTGTTAGGAACCTTCATCTTTTGGCAAACGTGACAACACCGAAAAATGTTAATTGATGCAAAATGTGCTTATATGTATGTGCAGTGACACATTTTTAATGCATTTGATATCGCGAAAAAATGCGAATTGTGACATTTTCGCGAATTTCAATGCATTTGTGCTTGACAAACGAAAAATCCAATTTTTTTTTTCTGTTTTAGGCTAAAAAAATTTTTACCATATTCGCGCATGTATATGGCTCACAATTTCGAAAAATGTTATGCCAAAAAAACTGTGGTGTGTATTATACATGGCATAATTCTAAGAGTTACATGAAACCACGTGTAAGTAGATGTTTCCAAAGATTATTAAACCGTTTTTTCGGTACGTTTTGCGTCACAGAGCAAAGTGGCGGGCTTCGAGTGCGTATCAACCGTCACTCGGGAATCATACCATCGGTGTTTGTAGAGTGAGAATTAATGGAAAATAACTTCCCGTAGTTTCCAATTAGGGCTACGACAGGGTATGGAACTGTCAAGTACAGGCATAGGCGATGTTACGTAGAAATTAAAGTAGTAGTTTAATAGCACAATGAAGGTAAAATTGTGCCAAAATAAAAAAAACACGAATTTTGAAGAAAGAAAAAAATCGGGAAAAATAACACCAAAATCGAGGCCCCTAGGGTAAGGAAAACAATAATAATTACATCTTTGAGAGTTAATGGCTCGCATTCTTCCAGTTTACAATGTATTTTGTGGATAAGACAAAACGTGTGAGTTTACTAAAATTAGCCACCTTAGGGAAGAGTTTAAAAAACACAAGGTATAATTTTAGGTATATTTGACAGAAACCTCGTATCATTATAATCCTAATGCCATATTGGAACTTTGTAGAGGCAGCATTATTGAATATATATTATCTATATTCCTTTTCCGGAATGTCTCGAGTAAGAGAACGCGAACTCGTCCTAGGCGCACGTTGCGGGTGTGTGCCTCGTCCAATGAACATTATATTGTTCTTCCGCTTCCGTAAGAGAGAGGTGGGTGACATTCAACCTGACACCTGGCGGCAATAGTGGCAAGTGTACTAGTTGAAAGTGTGCTGAAGGCACAGGCATAGCCATGTGATGTGACCTACAAAATTAAAATAGTAGTTTAATGGCACAATGAATGTAAAATAGTGCTAAGTAAAATTGGGAAATATAACACGGAAAAATGAAGTCTCTCTTTCTCCCCGCCCCCTTCCTCTCCTAATCATCCCATTTTATCAATTCACATCCAATTTTATCCATACAGGAAGAAGAGTGACCAAAATAACGGAAGAAGAAAAAATACAAATGCATTTCCGGTTCTGTGCAAGACACAGACAATCTGAGAATTCAACTCAAGAGAACTTGAACCGCACCCTGCGTATAGTAGCATCTGTCGACTGCCCCAAGACACAAGAAGAGGGGTCCAGGAAGCCCCCAGACCATTCCATCTCCCTCCTTATTGAGAGGCAGCTACGTGTCCGACCAAGCTAATATCTTTCTTATTCGCGAAACCGGATATTGGTGGGCTGGAGACAACAAGGACGGATGGAAACGGAAGGAGGGGCGAGAGGGGAAATCACGTGATTTCGAGAAGACAGAAGAACGTGGTAAGAAGAACGGAAATGACATTCGGCGAAAGAGGAAGAGGGGGATATGTCGGGCTAAAGTTGCGGATAGAAAGAAGATATGTGGGACCTGTATATTTTAGAAAGACAGAGAAGTGTCTCTGTATTATTTATCAGGGGTTGTCCAGCTACATACGGTATATCGAAGAAAGTGCAGATGTAAATGTTTCCCACATCGACAAACTACCAAAAATTCAATGCAGATCAAGCGGGAGAACGTCACTCGATTCCAGATGGGTGTACAGTGCAAGTGAATGTAAAGTTAGGTAGCAAAACTACCGTCGCCCTGAAAGAAAGTCTTAGATACGCCACTGTATCACCTCTTCTTAGCATTTGAAACTTTGCACTTTGCGCTATTTGAAGGAGAGTGAGCTTTTCAAAGCACACGCAGCGAGGAAACTTGAAGAATTTGTGTATCAAATTCTATGAGTTTACCTCAAGAATTTGTGTATCAGATTTTTCAGGTGAAATTTTTGTGATCCCCAGAAGAATTTGTGTATCAGAGTCTTGAGGTCTCATTTTGGTAATTACCATAAAAATTTGCATATCGAATTCTTCAGGTCTCTTATACATATTCGCCTCAAGAATTTGCATGTCAGGTTCTTCAGGCCTCTTTTTGTTTTGGTGTTTACCGAAAGAATTTCCAGATCAGATTCTTCAAGTTTCATTTCGGTGTGTAGGTTTCTTCTAGATGTTTACCTAAAGAAATTGTGTTTCAGATTCTTCAGGTCTCTTCTAGGCGTTTACATGAAGAATTTGCAGGCCTTTTTTGGCGTTTACCTCAACAATTTCCAGATCATATTCTTCGAGTTTCTTCTTGGTGTACAGTTTTCTTCTAGGAGTTTACCTAAAGAATTTGCATATTAAATTATTCAGGTCTCTTCTAGGTGTTTGTTTGCCTCAAGAATAAATATATCAGGTTCTTCAGGTCTCTTCTAGAAAAGTTTGTACGTATAAGATTCGTCAGGTTTCTTCTAGAAGAAAATGCATGTACATTTCTTCAGGATTCCTCCAGAAGAATTTCTACTATAACAAACCTTCAGGTCTCTTCTTGATATGTAGCAAATATCCGAGTGTTCAGGTCTCTTCTAGGTGTTTACCTGAGGAATTTATACATCAGTGTGTTCAGGTCTCTTCTAGGTGTTTACTTGAAGAATTTATATATCCGAGTGTTCAGGTCTCTTCTAGGCGTTTACCTGAGGAATTTGTACATCAGAGTGTTCAGGTCTCTTCTAGGTGTTTACTTGAAGAATTTATATATCCGAATGTTCAGGTTTCTTCTAGGCGTTTACCTGAGGAATTTGTACATCAGAGTGTTCAGGTCTGTTCTAGGTGTTTCCACGAAGAATTTGTATATTACATTCTTTAGGTCTCCTCTTGGTGTTTACATGACGAATTTGCACATCATATTATTCTGCATGTTCTGGAGATTTTCATACTTCGAACCTTTTTTTGTGTGTTTTTACAGAGAGAATTTTTATATCTCAGTGTTCAGGTCTCTTCTAGGTGTTTACCCGAAGAATTTGTGTTAGATCTTCAGGTCTCTTCATGATGTTTACCTGGAGAATTTGTAGAGCACATTCTTCAGTTCGGTGCGTCCATTGCATAGAGGCGGCTGAGAGATGCGAGGCAGTGCGATTAAGAACTTCCCAACGATCGAATGGGGCACACGCATATGTGACCCAAGGGTGGGGGAGAGACAGTGACGTGGCAGCGTTATATATGGCGGGAGGCAAGGAATTAAAGGAATCCTGGGGACAATATGGGATGCTCCCGGAAATGGACGTGACTTGAGAAATGTTGAGGTCAGGCTGAGGGGAGAAAAAGAAGGATTTCGGTTTGACGCGGGTCAGATGGGGGCGAGGGCGGTGGTTTCTGAACTGCGGGGGAATTAGATCACGAACAGTTGAGCACCGCTTGCTAGGGAGTCTGAGCTCATATTGGTGCTGTATTGGCCCTTTATGCTGGTAAAATGGGTAACTTAGGCATGACAACGTAAGTGATTTATAATGCCGTCCAGTACAGAGGCGTACTAACGATTTCGTTGCTGGGGCTCGAGGTTTTCACCTTTTCTGTGCAAATCTGTAGTTCTACCTTAGAGTAAATTATGTTAGGCGAGTCTATAACTTCGTGAAGAGGCAAAACTGTACAAACCACCAAACCAAACTGTTTTGTGGCAGATAAACCAGCAAAACAGTGTTTAAAAAACATTATTTTTTTTTAGCATTTTTCTATGCTGTTCAAAACATACACAGGCATGGGCGTCGCCAGAAAGTTTCCTAGGACGGGTCGAATCGAATATGTCGAGGACACCCCTTCAAAAATGTTGTGACAGACCAGTGGCATATGCAGAATTTTGGCAAGGGGGGGGAGTTCATTCTTAAAATTTTTCCATTGTCTTTTATCAAAGAGAATTAAAGACAGATATTTCAATGAGAGAGAAAATAAGCGGCAGTTTGTAAGAAATTGAAAATGTAATTACTTGGTACAAACGTGTGCATTATCGCTGATGAAACGGGTGTCTATAGATTTTCGATTTTTTTATGTCATTGGAGAAGAAAATATTTACTGCATTCTACTCTGTACTGCAGCGCCTTTATTCTATATCTGTCACAAGCTGCACGCGTGAGAGAGCTTTCTCCAAGCTTATCCAAGTTAAAACTAAATTAAGAGCAACTCAGAAGCAGGATAGATTGGAAGCCCTGCTCTTGCTATTTGTGGAACAGGAAAAAGCTTAGTCTATTGATGTAAATGAAGTTATTGATGAGTTTAAGAACACTGTACCTTTTGACAGACGTCTCTTGTTATAGATGAAGTGTATTTTGATGTATTTGTTTGTAACATTTTGAACATTTTGTGTGTGTGTGATTTCTATGCAATTTGATGTTTTCTACTACATATATTCAGAAATTTTCAACACTGTCATTTAGTGAATTTATATTCCTTTACAAACAACAGTGCAGTTAAAGAGCCAAGTGATTGTGTTGCAAAATATACTATTAAAAATGTATAAGACCTCATTTTTTTTCTTTGTGCACACCCAAATATAAAGTTCTAGCTACGCCTATGACTGGACGTACAGTTTAAAGTGGGATTCAAAAAAAGTAAATGGAAATTTCCAGGAGGGGTCGATCAACCGGTTCGAACTCCCCCCCCCCCTTGCTGCCGACGGCCATGTACACAGGAGAATATAAAATGAACACATTGAAATATTTGTTGTGAAATTTAGGTAAAGTACACCACAACAACTTTCTGCATTGTGCAGGAATACCGCTCGCGCATGGTTGTTTGTGAATGTCCATTCATCATCATTTCATCACTCATCCCCATCTTGGCAAATTAGCCAAGAGGTACAAAACGCGAAGTAAAATAAAAGTAGTAAGCACACACATTACACAAACACTACTATATACATAATTAGTATCATTTGTGTGCCTGAATTAGTAGAAAAAGTTTGATATTTTATTCTGAAAGAATGCAAAATTATAGCAAATGGAAAATGCATGACAACATGCAATTATAAATTACCGAAAATAATTTACCTTCTACAAGAAGAATGGCACATGAAATAGTAACAAACTAGAAAAAAATAGTTACCCCACAGTGACGAAGACACTGTATTATGTATCAAGATAGACACTGGTTGTTCACTAACATGCAACAATAGTATGAGCATTTAGATTGGGGTCTCATACACCACTCTGACCGGGCCTAAGCATTCTGCACACCGAACTTGAAATGCATCAAATCAAGGTTAATCCTTTTCTGGTGTATTAACTTACACACAAAGGTGTAATTCAAAGTGTTCGTGCCTGATCTGCATTGGTGCATTTTTGGAGCATTACACGGAAGAGCACCTGATAAATGTACACTTTGATGTATGTCTCTGTGTAGTTGGATTCACCGAAAGTGCAATTTTGGCGGTTTATGCACTTATATTTGTGTGTGTGTTTGTGTGCAGTGTCAAGCAATTCTGAATAAAGTACATGGAGTTCAACGGGGAATATTATAACAAGGATATACTTATTATAGCGACTCAAATCTCGGTAAAGTAAGAAGTACTTGTGCCAGAATGATGTTAAGATTGAAACAGGAGTTCACTTTTAGCAGAATCAGCCAAATACCTGCTGCGTTGTTACGCGTATACGCATTACACGGACATTTAGCTCTCTCGGCCTAAAATGCTGGCAAGCGCCTGAGGTTAATTCATAATGGCGTTTATACCGCGGTGTGCCCCGCATTTTGAGGGGGTGGGCCTTGTCAGGGGGGAGGGGGACTGGCAGAGAACAATGAAACCACTCGGCAGTGCGGCAACTCAACGCTAGCGGACCACAACGCATGCATTTTGCCGGGGAAAAGTGGAGGGGGCGACGTGGGAAGAGGGGGCGCAGTAACTCTTGTATCCCTCTGCCCCAGTACCCTTTGCCCCCGCCGAAAACCGCGGACCAACACGTTCGTTACGAGGGGAGGGGAGTGGAAAGCGCACGTGCCCAAAAAATCATGGCAGGTCAAAAACACCGGACGATGTACAACATCGGGGAGGACCATAATGAACTCAACCCGGGTTTGCGCTAGATTAGGGAATCCCCAGCTCTATTCTAAACCCTCCACCCCCTTTCCCTCGTGGTTCTTTGCACCTCGTGATTTCACTGCTTTATTCAAGTCCTGCATGGAGCGTCGCCGGAGGGAGAAAAATGCAACGGATTGTCCGTGATAGTCTTTCAGCAGAACAACGCGGGAGCACACTAAAAAAATATATCCAATTACACCCTCGTAGACGGTATTGTACTTGCGTAAGAATATATCTTAGAAAGTATAAAAAAAGTGTAATTTTAAATAACGCGGTGTAGAGTTTCAAATATCCATAACTGTTGTAACTTAACACTCCTTCTGATGTTATAGAGGGAAATTAACGTTGTAAAACAACGCTGCGGTATCTCGTAATACAATCTGTTTTCAACCAACACACCATTCTAATTTGGTGTAGAATTACACTATCGTCGATTCGGTGTCATGTATGCAGAATACATTTCAAATGATTTTGTTTCCCAACACCTAACGAGAAAATTAAATATATAAAAAAAAAAATTGGAATAATGTTCGAATTCGTTTACAATAAACAAAAATCAGTTTTTGCCAAACCGTTAAGTTTTATTTGCAAACAAATTTAGATTACTTTCAGAACACAAAAGTTCGATGGAAATGTTACAAACTTGAAAGTGCTCAAAATTAGTTTCATGATTAATTACACTGTGTTCTTTGCATGCTTTTATGTGTGTAATTTAACAGCACATATGTTACTTTAAAAAGCAGGTGCGGATCCACGGGCAGGGCACTAGGGGCAATCGCCCCTCCCCACTGCTAGTTTTTTCGATATATTTTTGAAGATTTGAATGGTCTGTCTTAATCACCAAGTTTAAGAAGCTCGAGAATTTTATTTTATTTAAGCCCACTTTATGTCATGATAGGATAACCAGAACCGGACCTACAATTTAAATTTGGATCCGATCCAGTGTGCAATATGCGTCAAAGGGAGACAAAACTCAATTCCTTTAAAAGTCTGAAGCCTTGCAGAACAGACATGTTTCGGCCATAACAATACTTGCACGCATGCTGAAAATAGACTTAAATTCAGCATGGATCACAAAAAAGTGTGGCATGCATATTCGTATGTATAATGTGATCGTGAGCTTCACACTCCCATGCTCGCAATAAACATGGTTTTTACATCGCTTGAATTCACAAACGTGATCAAGTTCACTGGTTTGCATGCAAATATAATTAAGTATTACGAAGACTTAATCAGGAAGTCATGAAATTATGCTATGCTAAGTATTTTTTTCCAGTTGCCATATTTCTTGTAGGCTAGACAGAAAACACTACTTTGGAATGTGGGACACAATAATGATTGCATCTATGACTGGTGAGAGTTAAGTTTAATATAATGGATGACGGAAGTGCGTGCTAAAAATAGCAGTGATGAAAATGAACCCTTTCTTGCCACAAAGTGCACACATGCATGGAATCATCATTAATGCACTCTTAGTTAATCACACGGAAGGATAGCTGATATAAGTACACCCTGACATGGGCGTCCGGAACGGGGGGTAAGGGGGGCCGTGGCCCCCCCTGGAAAATGAAAGTCAACCAAAAAATATGTATTTCACACATATAATTTCATTTTAGCCTCAATAATCCGTGTTAATTATTGCATGAACACCATAAATTCAAATTTAAGCAATGTTTTTTAGGGAACATCACTATTTTTGGGGAAAATTTACCTTCGTTTGCCCCCCCTGGAAAAAAATACCTTCCTTGCCCCTCCCTGGAAAAAATCCTGCGGATGTCCATGCACCCTGATGCAGTTTTCTGTGTATTTTGATGCGCCAAAAGTGTATTATGTATAGTGTATTAATGTGTAACTCGGTTAAAAAAAAATAGATTCATTCATGTCAGCTAACACATTTTGGGCTCTGTGCATATCAAAATGAGAGGAACTTTGTAGTCACTCCAAAGTACCATACTATGGTTTGTGTTATTTTACAGCACACTTTAAAAAAAATCACACTGAAAAGATTGAAGTTTGAAGTAACCAATTGATTGATTGATTGATTTAGTTTATTGTACTTCGCGTTTTGTGCCTCTTGGCTAATTTGCGAAGATGGGGATGAGTGATGAAATGATGAATGAATATTCACAAACAACCAAGCCCGAGCGGGATTCGAACCCGGGACCCTTGGCGGAAGTAACCAATTGACCAAATGTTTAAATAGTGATGCTTTTTCACCAGCAGCAATCATTTTTATTAATTCTGACCAAATCTGGTCAACTTGTTTCGAGTTACCAAATTTTCTGATTACCAAAAATTGCAACCAAACGTTTTTGGGTAATTTGAACAATGAGTTTTTTTCTATCCATGGAGGTCACATGACACACAGCAAAGTAAATGCATCAGATGAAACAAAAAAATGCATGAAGTCTGCTCAGACCAAATGTTCAAGTGCATCATCGAGAAAGATGCATAAAAAAACATATCACTTATGCATTAAAGTACAGCTCTACATAGAAAGAAATACTCACTTGTATCATGATGCACTTTGGCCTTATCTTCACAAATGATATACAAAAATGCATAAACTGTAAACCTGATTCTTAAAAGGCCAAAAAACGCTATGCATGAATCGATGAGTTTCTGGTGCATCAAATAGATATGATGAATTTAGTTTTCTGTATGGATGAATTGAGAATAATTATGATGGTAGAGATGAAGAGACAATAAAACTTGAGGAGTCCACACGAGACTTAGCATATCCTTCTCGTCTCCTAAACAAAATGAACGTCTTGATCTCTTTCTGTGAAATAGAGAAACTTAGAATACTGAATCCCTCGAATCCAAGGACGTATTTAGGGGGGTCCAGGAGTCCGGACCCCCACCCCGCCCCGGAAGATTTACCAAGTACAAAAATTAAACAATGAAAATAATGGAATAATAAAATTAAATAATGAAAATATACTTGTTGTTTAATCGAGAGCTATTTATTTTCCCCAAACTTATTGGAAGGAAAGGATTATATTGTGATCATATGACTTTAAATGACAATAAGTAACTACACATAAGCTAGATAATGAATAAAGAATATCACTATTCTTATACCGTCCTTCTACCTATTAATGCATTAAAAATATATATTAATGAATTTGAATATATTAATATAACCATATAATTATTTTAGTTTAAACATTATTATTATATTTATTATTGTTTTGAGACACTTTGTTCGGACCCCCAAACATATTTCTAGATACGTGCCTGCTCGAATCCACCTGTCAATACACTCTGCGTATGTGTTTTTGATGCACCTTCCTACATCTTTGTCGATGATGCACTTACACATTTGGTCTCAGCTACAGATTTTATGCATTGTTTTGTTTCAGCTGATGCATTTGCTTTTCTGTGTACTCGTATGATTGAAGCAACCTTAATTGCGCGGGCTTCATATGAGGCGTGGCGGTATCTGACGAAGAAAACCGGAGAGTTTCCCGCGCTGGAGGTACAAACCAAGGTCTGATGCTGCTCTTTGTTGGCTGCGACAAGGTGCGACCGATTCAGAGGACGGGTCCGCAGTCAGCGCAGGGTATAATACCACAGGCTTAGAAGGTGACACGGGAGGAATTTGTAAGCAGCGTAAATTAGGGAAACAAAGGTCCTCGCCTCGTGTCCGGTATTCGGGGGCCGCTCTCCTGCGCTTAATGAAGTTAATGACTCTGTAGAGGGGGCTGAGGGGAGAGGGATCTTAAGGAGAGCAGAAAACTGGAGGATTTTGGGTACTTAGACGGTTCGTTGCTTGTCTTTTTGGAGCGGGAGCGCTTGCGGAAGTTTTGGGACTAAGAACGTGGACGGCAAAGAAGGTGACGTCAGAGGTTGGCAGCCACAGAGCTGCACGGTGCCGCAAAAAATGCGCAACTTTGTTGATGCCCGCAATACATTTACCCTTGCTTACCATAGGAGGTGGGGGGCGGGGGCTGTGAGGTCCACCACCTCTACTTTTTTGAGTTTTCAACTGAAAATTGGAAATAAATTACTTTGTCCTCTACGGTGTTCACAATATTTCTCAATTATTTTTGTTCCTATAGACATAAATATAATGTAAATAGGATGCAAAGGTGTGCGTATCAGGCGCCATCTTTGAATGCGTGTTATTCGAGACACTAATGCCAGTGAGAGTGTACAATTGGTTGGTAATAATGGTAGTTTTTCTATTTTTTTATAATTAATAAACAACTGCACTTCTATAAACAAAAAAGCATTAATGAAAAATTATGTTTTTTGTTAGTTTTTGTGAATGGTAAAATATGTGTGTGGCACGCATGGAATAATTGGTTATTTCTTCTTATTAATGATGGTGATTTTTGTAACTATTATAATTAGAGGCATGCAAATTTCGTTTTTGACGAAAACACGAAATATGAAATAACATGCTGTAATGTTCATTTTTCTGAAAGGTGTGAGGTGCATTCTTCTACCCTCTTTTGTCACGAAATAATGCGAAATGAACTGCAAAATGCGAAATAGACTCTTAAACACGAAATTTACCGTTTATATATCGACGCGACACTTTCTGAAGTCTGAAGTATCCTGTGAGTTATGCAATTCACCGAAAATTTATTAATTCTGCTGTAAATATTTGAGAAGCAAATTCTTTTACACAGGAATAGACTTAATACTCTGGTAACTACATAAATATGCTATTAGAAGGGATAAGTTTATTTTGTGTAATAAAGTTTTTAAATTTTATTTACCGCTTTTGAACCCGCAATCGACTGTGGTTTTGTACCGAAATTTTGCTTTTTAATTTACCAAAAATATGTGCCTCTAATTATAATTAATAGTGCATGTGTTTGTTCGTCAAGGAAAATGCATCCAAAGCTGACTATGAACGACAAGCACGGACAGACACGTTCATGCCAAGAAAACCAAAATTACATGCAGCAGAGTGATGCATCAAAAGTTCTCTTCAGGATATTCCACACCACCACCACCGTACTTCCAAGCTTTGTTCGCACCCAGGTATAGGCTGTGCAAAAGACGACGTTATACTGCCGCCACGCTAACGGGGGGGAACGTCTTTATGGCAGTGGCCCCCCTGTTGCCGCGTTTACCTACGAAGGAACTCGCGGTCAAATAAACAATTAGGCCTAGTGCTTGGGCAAGAAGCGGCAACATTAGCATCCTTCCTCCCCGAAGTAGCCAGCACGGAAACAGAATTTTCTCTCCTGGACCGGAATTAATTTATTTAAAATTCCTGGACCTTCAACAACACTGATAGCAAGTTCAAGACACAAAATGTTGTTTAAATATTAAATAATAACTGCAACAAGTATGCTTCCACATCGAAAACATTCTCTATATTGCATTGCATGCATTGAAACTCATGAATTTCAATATCCTCTATGAATTATATGTACTCGAAATAAAATGGGAGCCACGAATGTAGTAACCACATTGTTGACGTAATGGAAATGTGTAAATCTGCTGCTGAAATGTTGTGTTTCCAGTACGGCATAAAATCTTGTGATTAATAGTCGTGTTGCACAATAAATTAATTTTACAGCACATGCAAAACATAAATCTCAATTTCGTGAAACTGTAATGCATCAAAGGCTGCAGCTGAACATCTCATTTAGATTCGTTGTGATTTAGGGAGAAATGTGTTGTATTAAATGAATCACCATAAGCTTCAAAATCTACAACAGCGCTTCGATCAAGGTGGAACTATTCAGGTTAGTCCATAACCATTTTTGTAAGAGGGAATTGTATCGTGACGTAAGTTGGTGGACCTTTCTTCCTCAGGACTTCTCGAAGATAATTCGACATAAGTTGAAGCATATGCGCAAAGTAAGTTGAATATACTACAATAAGTACTATTCTAGTAAGAGAAAAAAATCTTGGTCTGCAATTATTTTTACTACATTGGTTAGTATATTTTTCAGTATAATTAAAATTATCCTTTCATTATTACTTTTCTTAATCTATACTAGTAAGTATTATTGTACAAACTGAAAGCTTTTCCTGAACACCGGTTTCTCTAAGTGCTGAAATATTTAAATATAATAAAAATTATAAATTATTATTGAATATTATTCCAAAGGCGAAGAAGGTACTAACTGCGCCATCGGGGAGGCATGTGTTTCTTGGAAATGATCGTGTAGTTTTAGTGCATCGCATGGAACAACAGCTTATTTGATTTTTTTGATTTTGATTTAGTTTATTTTACTTCGCGTTTTGTGCCTCTTGGCTAATTTGCGAAGATGGGGATGAGTGATGAAATGATGAAATTGATGAATGGACATTCACAAACAACCAAGCCCGACCGGGATTCGAACCCGGGACCCTTGGCGTCGCAGCGCGATGTGCTAACCACTCGGCCACAGGGTCGGGCAACAACAGCTTATAAAAGCACCTTTTGATGCATTTATGTTAATTTTGATGCACAAAAAATGCATCATTGACAGTTCATGCACTTTATTAAGTTTCGATGTGAGATTTGGATTATTTAGCGTCACTTTTCTGCCACTTTTGGCTAATCGCGACGATGAGGATGAGTTATGACATGAAGGAACACTCGCAAAGAACACCCATGCCCTGTCCGGGATTCAAACCCGGGACCCGTGCCGACACATTTTCACTTTTGCGCATACTAAGCTCCTACAAACTCAAATGGAACCTTGCATATACTACATTTCATAAAGGTCTCCTCGGAAAAACAGTGCTACCGCGCGAAAAGGAAAGAACATGTCCTCAAGGGGGAAGACATCAGGGCTAAGGAAGGAACTGCGTGTGTGCTTGAAATGCGTAAGGTGACGCAGGGAATATAAAAACAGCCACGCAGTTGAGTGCGTGTGGTCTCCTACGAAGTGAAATGGAAGATCCAAGATCGATATTTGGCAGAAGAAAAATGGTTTTGCAGAAGGTAGACAAGAAGGAAGGCAGACAAGGATAAAAGAAACGGGATGGAGGGTGAGAAGGGAAATGGATGGCGCATCGAACAGGAGATTAGATTTCCAACACGCAGGGGGGGCGGGGGTAGACTGGAAAGAACAGCAGCTGTGTAGTAATTTCCACGGATATACAACTGATTATAAACTTCTTTTATTTCTATTTTCCATCATGTTTCATCATTTATTTAAGTCTTGAGCTCCAGGCTGTTATGTCGCTTGAAGAGATTGCAACAAAAAACGTTCACAAGTTTCATATGTGTGTTGAAACATGTGATGAACTTGACTCGCTTATACACATCGTGTGCCAGTACATATCCATAAGGAATGGTGGCAACTTGGTAGCCAGGCAGAATCGTGTAGAATTCTGATTGGGTGATGGCGGGTCAGCATACATAAGATGCAGTGTCAAGTTAACCCGTTTCTGAATATTTAAAACTCTTCATTTCTCACATGTCACACACACGCCATACTTATTGCAGTATAAACAGAAAAGAAAATTCAGAATATTTAAATTATGTACTTCAAATGCATCAATTGTTACAACCGTGGGCGTAATCGTTGTTGTTTTTTTTGTTTGTTTGTTGTTGATTTTAATGCATCAAGAGAAATAATATGTTTAGGTGACTCAAAAACACACTGAAATTGTCTTGTTGACTGATTGAGTTGGTGTTTTGAGTCCACTTTGTGCACATTAAGGCTAATCGGGACTGGACCTACAGTTTAAAGTGGGATCCGAACCACTACGTTCCTCCATCGGGTATCGGACTGAAGTTCTCTTGTGCTTTATGTATAGGCTATAATAATGCATTGGTTTGCACCTACGGGTGTCGTTGCATTTTTGGTCAAATGACTTGGTTTGTAGACCTTGCTTTTTAGTATGGTTCTTGTTCAAGATTTGGGGGAGTAAATTCTCTCAAACAGCAAGTTGAATCTGATTTAACATTTACTACATTATACAATATTATTTGGTGAATATTATTATTATCAGAATGTTTTGCTAAATTCCATGTACAGAAAAAAGAGTGTATAAAATATTTGATGCATTCCAGCGAGCCTGTTTACTTTTGATGCATTTTCAGAGGTGATATACTTTTCTGTGTGTTGGATTGTTGCAGCGTCAAATATATAAGGTTGAAATTATTTCTAATACGCCGGTAACAACAGCGGTGGGAATGGAGTCTATAAGGAAATGATTATCAAGAATAAACTTGGATATACCAAACTCCCCACATAATAAATGTAATGTGTGTGCACGACACTCACTAGAGCAATCCAAATTACTCTGCTGTTAGGTGGTTGGATCCGTCAGGCAAATCACCTTTGACCGCATTACTAATCGTTTTCTGCAACATTTAGTGTAAAACTGCCACAACAATTTTTCTAATCCAATGCTATACAAAATATATAAACTCTCTTATTAGTCATAACAGAATATTTGGACAGCATCCAATTTCGCCTAATGGCTTATCAGCACCTGTCACTCAGATCTGACAGCTGTCCGCCATTTTAGGCGGAATGGGATATTCCGTTTCGCCTAAACCGGTTTGACGGGAAATAATGCAAGCGATTTTGACGGTGATCAATGTAAACAACAAGCAATTCCGAACAATTGCCAAGTTTAGTTAGGAACAGTCAAATGATCCAAATAAGCAGGTGAAATACCTACATCCAAAATATTTAAAAGAGAAAATTTGAAGCAACACGAATAGCTACTTACATAAAATGGTAGTTTAGTATTATAAGGACTACCTCATTTGTGTACGTTAAATTATATTCCCCTCGCAAATATGATTTTGTCGATCCTGAAACTGGGGCTAATACCCCTAACCTAACCAGGCAATCCGTATAATACTAAAGTTCGCATAAGATATTGAGAAGAGTAGTTTTACGAATGATTGTTGGTAATCAATTAGCAGAAAATTAACCTATCATCAAAGAGAGCTAAGAATGAATTAACATAACAAAACAAAGCACGTATCTCCCTGTTGAGAGACCGTTAAATTTCCCTCATTTTAAATATTTCCCTTCTAATTAGTTTAGGCGAATGGGAAAGCATGGATATTTGTATCGAGTAAATTTTACGATTCCAACTTCGATTACACTGCCATCTGACGGAATGAGCGAAATGTTCTACGGCAATAACCGCGAGTTAAACATCCGCAGTAATCTGATACAATTAAATTTAATGCCAATGTAAAGATTATTTTTGCATTTCATGTGTCGAACAAATAAGGGAAAGAATTGTAATGTATTTAGTGGTGTTATAATGAAAACTGTTAGCAATTATATCTTTAAAAAGGATGAGAAATGGCTACATAATAATTATAGAACCTATACAGCTTGTAAAGTAATTAACCAATCATAGTCGCCCAATCCTTATTGTCCATTCGACGAAAGATTGTTGGCATTGCATATATGCCCCCAAGAAAATAAGTATAAAAAATAAGCTACATTTGTGTAAAGAATATCTGAAAGGATGCTTCGGTTATAAAAATATAGTTGTAAATAAAAAGTGTTCGGAAGTGTGTTAAAAGTTCGCAAGAAAATATTTTTGAACACTTTAACACACTTCCATATTTGGGACACTTCTTTATATCCTCTGAATATCTTGGGGCATTTAAAAAAAAATCAGAAGCAGCCTCTAAATCTATTACGAAAGTGTGCAAATTTATTATTATTATTAGTATTTACAAGTTTCCCTGTTGGAAAGGATTAGCGTTCGCTATAAAACTCTTTTCTTTCTTTATTTTTACTGTTTTCAGTCAGGATGTTCAAAATAATTCTTAAAATGCACTAAAATACATTATTATACTATGTATGCACACAAGATACATCTAGAAAAGTCATGGTTCGAGATGGACACGTTTTCTGACACCTTTAAAATGTCTCTAGCACACTTATGGTTAGGTGTTATAAACGTCACTTCTTTTTTTACAATATAGGCACTAATAGAACATAATGCAATAAAGTACTTGGACGTCAACTATGCAACTAATATTTGCTTATTGATCATTTCTGATATTTGTAAATGCAACAATAAATTTGGACCTTACAAAGGGAAGTTTGATTTTCAAAAATTACAATACAGGACCTAAATACGGGAATTAAAATAATGTAGTCTTTTAGCATGAAATGGGGTAATTTGACAGAAAAATGCATCGAAAGTACAATCACGGACACTTCTGTGTTGTAACGATTCCATTGAATGTTAATTGGAGTGTTACAACCCAGAACTGTCCTTGACTGTACAAGGCTTGTTGGATTTCATGCTACAAATCAAACGTTATTTTCTGTTCTAAGGCACAGCAGAGAATTTCATGCGATTTGTTAAATTTAAGCAGGAAATTTTTAAAACGATTTTGTCAATGAACTGAGTGGAACAAGGACACCACAAGATGAAGAGAAATATTAATTGGGCGCATACGTGAATATGGGGTATTATTGAGATTAGATTTGGGTAAAATGAATACTTTTGAAACTCCAGTTTTCCTTGATACAAGAAAAGCACATAAAATATGAACATCTAAGTACGAAGAAGTGACGCGACTGATGCATAAATTGCATTTCTTTCGCGTCACGATGCACAAACAATAAATTGATAAGCGACATCACAGATGTCCTAAAACATAAAAAGCAACTTGCCCCAATTGACATTACTACAGAGCGTGTGGTTTGTTCTCCGTGACAGAAAACGCAGGTAGGGACAAAACAGCTGCTCGGAATGGCGTCCATATTTACAAGCCAAGAAAACAAATGACAAACGCAACATGGAGAGAGAATATGACACAGTACAAGAAAACGCTTTGAATTAAAACAAAAGACAATCGTGAACTCAGTGAACTTACCGTCTGCTTCGCTTGACCTTCGCACTGAACAAGACGAGCACTTCGACTGTTTTTGTCTCGGAAAACCAGATGTCTCCGTTGTTGCCCCATTGTGCTTCACCTTTTTTCTTCCTTCTATCTCTCTGCAGCTAACTCCCAAGGCAGAAGGTTCACGGAAAAACGGATGTTATGAAACCACAAAACCGGCGTCCATTCCTTCCCGAGTCCCTAAAGGGAAATGCAGGTAAACAAATAGATAAGGAACTCGAAAACTGCAGCCGAGACAGAGAGAAAAGGGGGGCGGATATTGTAACATTCCTACGAAAACATTCGAAGAACGAAACGGACTCGAAATTGCGTCGTAAAACGAGAAAGAACGCGGCATGTAGAGGCTCGGACGAAGCTGTGTGTGTGTGCAAGGGCAGCACAAAACCGAACTCGTACACTCGCACACACAGTTTCCACCACAGCGATATGGGGTTGCAAAGACCGGTTTTATTTACTTTTTTTCCTTCCACAAGCTCTGTCTCACTCGAGATGCAAAAGGTTTTGCCTGTAAGGACATAACTACCCATTCCAGCTCGTAAAAAGCCAAGAGACTCAACTGTAAATCAAAGATCGAAATGGCTCTTCTGGACAACTCGCCGAAAAGAAAGAAGAAAAAAAACTTGTAAGAAGCTTCTTTTAAACTATCTCAAAGGGTACGGTCAGCTAGCCCTTGCACAAAAGGAAAACTGGGCACAAGGGGAAAAAAAGGGCTATAAACACAATCGCAGTGAAAGTTAGGTAAGGGTGGACGTATTTATGGTACGGGGAGGGGTGGGGTAAAGGGTGGGTGGGCAAGGAAGGGTAGCAATTAAAAAGGGAAAATGCACACAGAGGGGGTTTTCCAAGGAATTTCTCTTTTACCAGACCCTAACCTGTAGGCTTGTGAAAGTTGTTTTTTTTCCTCGCAGTGAAAAGTTGAAAAAAATCCAAGCAACATCGTCTTGTCCACTTATACCTACCTATCAGTGTAGTTTTGAGTGTGCGAGTAAACAGGGTAGTTCTGTGATCGTTCTGTCGAAATGAAGCATCAAAACTGTTGCATCATCAAGCTGTAAGTACCAGTGAATATTATTAATTTGTTTGACCTTCAGTGCAGCTAGGTTAACCACGACTGGGCAAGCCAGGCCTCGAACACAAGACTGTGCGACGTGCTACATGCTACACGTGCGTCGTCAAACACAATTTTCGCAATCCGTATTGAGTTACTTGTGTGGAAGTGCGACACGGTACGTTTCCTTTGCTCTGCTTGAATGTTTGGTGTGGATAATTTAACAATATTTCAACATACGTTTACACTATATCGCTCGCAGCAGAAGCCCTATCTACATCATGAATCTTGCCAAATTTACACAAAAATTCATTTACATAAGCTTAGTTTCACGGTATTCTAAAAATACATGCATATTATATATATATAATACCCGCTCTGAATTAGGTTGTGTAAATGGTAATATATTCGCGAAAGAATCGTAGTACACAAGAAATGCACTAGATATCCGCATTAAGCCGTGCAATTTCATATATACGTAGTTTGAACTAAACATTAATTTATGTGCTCAAAAACAAAAGAAAATTAAAACTAACAGTCTAATATCATATGCAATTAAGTTGAGATGTGTTTCTTGCACGACGTTGCCTAGGAATCACAGGGTTTCAGGTTCGAGACACAGTGTAATGGATCGGAACCTATTTTGAACTGTAGGTCCAACACGTCTTTGACAAACATTTCTGTTTTTTGCAAGGATAGCAAAAATCAAGCGAATCCTCTATTAGCATAGAAAGACTAGGAATAATTACTTAGGCAACAATTATTGTTATAAGGCGTAGAGATTCAGTTGCCTGTGTTTTGGCACGTAGATCAGATCGTATATTGATTTTTATATTTTCGAAATCTGAATTTATAAAATCAGCAGACCTTCGTGGCGGAGTGGTTAGCACAGCGTGCTACAACACCAAGGATCCCGAGTTCGAAACCCGCTCAGGGGGTGGGTGTTCTTTGTGAATATCCCATCATCAATTTCATCACATCATCACTCATTCCCACCTTTGCGATTAGACAAAAGTGGCAAAAATGCGTAGCAAAATGAACCAAACAAACCAATCAATTTATAAAATCAAAAATCACCGATTGTGTAATAAGGAGCGAGGCTTTTAACAAGTGGGGGATGTTTTGTAACGTTTATCTTTACGGCGTGTGAAACATGCATTACAAAATGTATATTAGAACGCTTCCCTAACTACAGACTGTTGATGCTTACTTTATGACGATGTTGAATGATTCTCTGACGCGCCCTTTGCACTGCTGTCCCCCCAGCTTTCCCTAGCAACGAGCTCGCCTGTTTTATTGACCGGCCGGCAACAGCCTGGCCGCCGCCATGTTGGAAATTTGACGGAGCGGCATCTGGCGTCGACGGAGAGTAGGACCAACGCACGAGCGCAAATTTTGTGATTACCCGACGATTTTTTAACGATATGTATCGATAACTTATCGACAAGTGCTGCATAAACTGTCGTTCTTGTAGGCAGTATGATGAAAAGTGTTGATGTGTGCCTCGGTGCTTGAGTGTGTTGTGTTTTTTTTCCCCCTACCAAACTGGTCGCATGTTGCTTTACTGCGCTGTCCGCCATTTTTTCTTTAGCTTTTTAGCACAATTCTTTTACGTTGCTAAACTTCCCACAAGTACACAAACATGCTTAATTTTCGCTTTCGCTAAAACGCTTTAGTTATTCCGTTCTAAGAACAATTTATATTAACTTAAGTTGCTGCCGTAAGTACACAACAAAAAATATATTCTTTAGCTTGACACTTAGTATTATCTAGACCTATTCATTGTGCTTTGTATCCATAAAATAGTGCGTAGATAATAGTGCATGTACTTTAGCCAATTAGCGCAAATTGTTTATTAGCTATAGTGGCTATAGTATCAGTAGTTGCATCGCAATGTATTATTTTGCCAGGTATTTACACTCTCATCCCCTTGGGAACCAATATTACCTCCCAACCGTATACGTAGCAGTGTTGCTAAACATCACGTACAGCCCGTGGAAATGAATAAAATTCGATCGACCCTTATCTAGCGCGCACGTATGTGGTGACGATATATGAGCCGGAGTTTCGAACACCATATTTGTGTGTCGTTAATTATTTTTCGCAGGTTTGTCGAATTCCAAGGGTGGTGGGGGTGGAGAGTGCTATTTCATATTTACGGTTTCCACCCCAGATAGCCGATTTTCAATTCTCTTTTCACTTCATCGTATTTTTGTTTTTATTAAAAATTTACATCTAGGGGAACAAATGTTAAACATGCAACATCGTCATCTCACTATGCCCCTTCTCATTTATATATATATTAAATACATGGCATTAAGTTCAAAATAAATTTTATTGAACTTATTTTAAAAATTAATATCTTTCCTATTTCCAATGTATACATTTGGAACTGACAATACATTGGAGTCTCGTGTTTCAGAATATTACAGTATTGAACATGAGCGTTCGGAAGGGAAGCAAGTAGGAGCCACGCCCCCCCCCCCCTGGAAAATTAAAAGTCAACCAAAAATTATGTATTTCACACATATAATTTCATTTCAGCCACAATAATATGCCTTAATTATTACATGAACATGATGAATTCAAATCAAAACAATGGTTTTTGAGGGGGACAACACTATTAGGGGGGAATGTGCTTTGTTTGCTCCCCCTGGAAAAAATGCCACGCTTGCCCCTCCCTGAAAAAAATTCTGCTGGCGCCCATGGTATTAAATAAAGAAGTAAATTATTACCCCGCTACTTCGATTTTATAAACGCACATAAAAATACTATATTTTTTGTAATTTTAACATGATTTTCCTTCCGTATTTAATATTGTTAGTTTGTTCATTAAAATTGTTCATAACAGTTCTAAAACGTAACTGAAAATTACTACGGCCCTTCGAAATAATTAAATTGGAAATATTCTACAAAGTTAGTCACTTTAGCGTTACTATTTTTATTGTTTTCTGTTCCAGCAAAACATCCGTATAATAATGAGATGCGTTAAAAAACTTGAGAAAAATAATATTGCTATCAAATCAAGATCTAATATTTGTGTGAGCATTTTCGTTACTGGTAATTTATTTCCACAGTACAAGGTGTGTTCGTTCACAAAAGACCGGCAAACAAAATTTGCTTTCATTGAAACGGCATTTAGCCTGTGTTATCTGGAGAATTTTAACATAAAATTTATGCAGATGGATTCTCTAATGTTTTCTGATCATATTTTGGCAACGTACCCACAGGTTGGCCACTCGAAACAAATTATTTCGTTGAAAAGCGAAATATGTTCGCTCTCGTCACTCGCCGATCCGCGCGAAGTGGGGGTCTATCATGGCGGCCGCTTGCAGCTCGCTCAACCGCCAACCGGCCGGCAGGCACCGCCCACAAGAGCGGCTGGGGCTTCCTACAGGCAGCCAACGAGCCGTGCGCACATCTCGCGCGTACCGCGGCCAACCTTCCCGTCGGAAACGAACGATTGTTTCCCGTCAAAGAGTCCCCATTTGCAATACACATAAATGTATTACAGGGAAACGGGCCGGGAGCCGAGGAAAAATCCACGACTCCGATGAAGCCTATTTGCGAAACATATTCATAAACAAAACTTTCGATCGACCAGCGAGAATTTGGAAGTGATTGGCTTTTTCACACTCTTACATTAAACAACCTATCTAAAACATATTTATTTGGATTGAATGAAAAGACTGTATATATGACGTCAAAAAGTGACACAAGAAAAATGCAAAATTAACAACACAAAATCCACAATTAGTAACGAAACAACACAGCGCCATCTATTATCAATATTTTAGTTTCTTGCTATAATTTCAAGTTCGTAAAATTTATACTCCACACACAATATAAAAACTTGACAAGCAATAACGGTCTATGACTCAACTACTGTAAAAAAAAAATACCGTGACCGTTTTTCAAGTCTTAACGGATATTACGGAGTAAACCTAATTATTGCATTTTTAATGGCTCAGTTTTTAAAAATATATTTACGGAGCAAACTCAAATTTATAATCATTTGCTATATTTATACATGATAGATAAATGCAGGATAAAATAATCAAATTCAAATAAAAACGGTTGAGTCCCGGTTTATGTAAATTAACAGGCAGACCGTTAAATTTTAACAGTAGGCTAAATATTTACATTTTACGGTTCCTTGTAACAGCGCAGCTACATAAAATTTCTCTAATGTCAACAGTAACGCAAAAACAGCTACCGACACAATAAATACTCGTACAAGTTAGAAGTTACGCTTTAAAAAGTACAAAATGAATTTACAATGCCGTTTTTAAAAAAAAAGTATTACATCGAACGTTACTTGGGCTAATTATTATTTTTACAAAATCTCAGTTCACAATATCACTTTCGAGATTGGAAACAAATTATTTAGATGTTTTGCACCATGGTTGTATTTCTATATTTTATATATTTTAATCTGATCCACTTTGGTACCTTTCTAATGCATTTCTGTAGTCGAGGAATCGAATATATTAATTTCAGTAACAAAATCTTGTCATTATTACAAAAGGAAATTCAGGAAGATTATCAATCTATTTATAATAATTAGTATTATCAATGATAAATTTTTAAATTATTTTAAGACATGCTATGAATTAAACACCGACTTCAGTTTAGATGTATCTGCAAATACTATTATTATTTCTCAGTTACATTCAGAAGTGTTTTGTATTTTTATAAGATCGTATTTATCAAAATCGTTTATCTGAGCTGTTCGCTCGTTCTTATTTCCTTATTTTTGCGACATATTATAATCTTATTTGTAGTGGTATCGGCGAAATATTATAACAACTCTCTTTTATCTCTGAGAAAATAGAAACATACCTATATTTATTCAATAAAAGGTAGGTATATGACAGGTGCACTGTATACACAGAGATATTATTTATTGTGTTCGTATTATATACACTCCAAGGACGTATTTAGGGGGATTCAGGGGGTCCGGACCCCCCGAAACACTTACCAAGTAAAAAATTAAATAATGATTGATTTGGTCTTTTAAGTCCACTTTATGCACAGTAAGGCTAATCGTGACTGGACCTATAGCTTAAAGTGGGATCCGAACCACTATGTGCTTCCACCGGGTATCGAACCCGGGACTCCCTGATTACAAGGCGACGACGAATTAAATACTGAAACATTTAACATTTCTTGTATAATCGAGGGTTGGTTGTTTCAATTTATTTGAAGGCAGTAAATATTTAGTTTTTACAATTCCTTTATTTAACATTCATTTGATGTGTGAGACGCTTGACACTAAACTATCCTACCGCAGTGTCAATGACATATTTAGGCCCATGTTTCCGGACCCCCTCCCGCAAGACTTACCAAGTACTAACATTAAACAATGAAAATATATATATTTAGCATTTGCTGTATAATCGAGGATTATTTCCGCCGAACTTTGAACGACAGTACCAAAGATATTAATATGAAACTTTAATTTTTGTCAACTTGATCTAACATTTTTTCTTATTTAATAAATATTCAATTCTTTATCTATTTGACACTGATTTCCAGGGCATTTGCTTTTATACAACTTTTAGCGATACGTACGCTAGATAATGAATACATGCTTTTATATATCTATTCTTACACAGTTGTTTTATCTATTAATGTACAATACAATATTAATTTAATGTTTATTAATTATTATTTTAATTTAATATAATAATAATATAATTATTTTAATTTAAACGTTTATATTATTCTTTATTGTTATTATTATTTCTGTGACACTTGGTTCAAGTGTCGCAGAAATGAGTTTTTAAATACGTGCCTGATACAAACAATTATACATGGAACACCATATGAATCAAATCAAGGCAAAATTAAATTTTATAATATTCCTATTTTGCGTCTCTTTTGCGGCGAATCTGACTAAATCGCGACGATGAGGATAAACGATGATATTTATGAAATAAGAACCCTTGGTGTTGAGATCACAGGGTCGTATGAGAAAATACATTTCATGGGGTCTAAATACGCCAAGAATGTTGGTTTAGTATTTTAGTATTTTTAAGGGTAATTTTGCACAAAGTAATATTATTGCCTGGGGTGATCAGAATTATCATACTGAGGGAGGTACATTTCCCATACCTAATTATATTATGTAATGACGTGTTTAAAAATTAGGGTATTACAGAATTCTGTAGGTGTAACAAAATAAAAGATTACTGCACAGAAAACACAGGTCTATATGCATTTACAAAACACGTAACAGCAAGCAAGAAAAAAAATGGAATTTTGACCATTTTTGGTAATTCTGAGCAAATGTACACGATTACAAAAATAATTTGTTTATGGTAAGCAATCATCTGTTTGTCGCCTTTAATACACATTGATTACGAGGGACTATTTTTTGGATATTCCAAATGGAGTTTTGCAGCAGAACCAAATTGTCTATTTTTAGTGTTGCCCACGAGACGAGACTTTGGCCTGTCTCGTCTCGTGGAGTCTCGTGGAAATGCTGTCTCGTCTCGAAAATATTCGTTTGTCTTATGACACATGGTCAATCTCGTCTCGTCTCGAATTTTTAAAAGCCTGTCCCGTCTCGTCCCGTGGGCAACACTATCTATTTTCTTTATTCATACACTTTCTAGTATTATTATCAAAACTGATTTACTGGAATGATTGATTAAATTGTACTTTCAAGTTGCACTAATACATTCTCTGCACTTTCTTTTCATGTATAATTTTTTCCAATAAAAAAAGCAGGTTATTCTAATTTGATTTTAACATTACGGTATGTGGAAGCAAAGCAAATGTACCATCTTCTCTACTGCGCCCTCTGTTGTTAGATAATAATTAATATTTGTTCCATAAATTTTGGTAATATTACATTTTTGTAAAACAATTTCAGTGTCCTCAAGAATGATTTTTTTTTTACAAATTATAATTATACAAGGTGGATACATAAAGGCGAAACCTATGGGTTATGGTTGGGAATTTTTCCGTGGCTTATAGGTTCAAGGTTGTCACTAAGTTGCACAAAATGGCTGTTCTCCTGTGCTTGTTTTTAAAAAAAATTAAAGCTTTCCAAGGATAATTCATAGTAAGTTGTAATTCTGAGGAAATAATTGTCTACACCTGTTTAAATGATTCATTATTCTTCAGAATATCAAGCACAAGCAACGCCTCCTTGTATTGTATAAGGCCTGTGCAGAGACTGTTTAGATGTACGTCATCAGTTGTAGGCCACGGGCCGTAATACGATACTGCCACCACATTCGCGTGCAAAAATACGGAACTTAATTTCGTTTGATCGTGGTATTTCTAGCGTGGAGAAGTGTAAAAACATATTTATGAGATTGTAATGTTCACACATCTTGTTGTGGACGCCATGACCTACCATTGGTGACGTGTAAAAACCAAGATCTTGCATTGGTTATAAGATATGACGTCAATGGAAGGATTAGTGGAACGGAATAAGTAGAACAATGGGAAATAGATTCGAAACAAAAAATACATAAAGCATTTAGTCTCACAATTGTTAAATCAAATTGTGAGTTTTCAGTTTAGACCATAAAATGAGAGGGTGTATCCAGCGAGGGGTAAGTGAGGCACTTGCCCCCCTCATATTTAGTAAAAAAAAGACAGTTTATTTAGTGCATCCATCAATCGATGCGTTTCTGGTACATCAACATTCAGTTTTCTGTGTGTAGCATGTATTTTTTATATCAATTGGTGCAGTTTGGATTATACGGACAACTCGAAATGCATCGATTTGAAGCTAATGCAATTTTGTTGCATCAATTAACACAGTTCAACGTGTAATTTTAGCTTCTTTGAAACGACAGTGCCTGATCTCAGTTGATGCATTTGCTTGGGTACATTACGCGGAGCAACAGCTGATAAGAAGTGCAATTCGATGCATTTCTATATGCATTTTGATGCACCAAAAGTGCATCATTAGCAGCTCCTGCTGTTCAATGTGTTACTAGAGTCAACATACACGCAGAAGGTAAATGCATCAAATCTATTTGATGCATCAGAAACTCACTAAGGAGTGTTTTTCTTTACCTTAGCCAAGAATCAGGTTTAGAGTTTAATGCATTTCTGTACATGTTTGTGTAAAGGTGACGCCAAGTGAATATTTCTGTCGAGATGTACCTTCATGCATTCGTTTTTTACTCGATGATGCATTTAGGCTAAGCAACATACTTGATGCATTTTAATGTTTCAGCTCATGCATTTGCTTCTCTGTGCGTATTTATATCAATTGGCACGTTTAGGGATTTTCGGGATTTGTGTGCTTGATGAAAACTTGCATTTGTAGCAATGAGAGATGCAGAAAGAATTCTCGTTTCAGAGAGAGAGAGAGAGAGAGAGAATACATCAGGAGTTTGAGAAACCCTCGTTGGAATAAGAGCTAGTTCCGCGCATACGATTCAGAATGGTGTAAAGGCTTGTGCGCACGTCCAAGGAAAGATCATAGATCTTCGGCAAGACAACTTTTGGCCTCTTCCTTTGCAGCTAGAAGAGAAGAGGGTGGGGAGAGGGGCAGAGGGAGAGAGAGAGAGAGAGAGATGGTGGTGCTGTGGTATTGATTTTATGCGGGGAAATGATTGTCTGCAGTGATGCCTTATAGGATTATATAAGGACACTCAAGCGTTTGGCGTTGTTCTCAACCTTTTCTTCTCGAGATCTGGGAGCGGAGCTTACTTCGTGATGTATTAGAAAGTTCGCACTCTGCTGTAGAAATCAAAGCGTTCGGTGCCTCTTTCTAGGAGGATTATACCTCCTCGTGGCACGAGAGTACGGTAAAAATGCCAAAAGGCCACGCCTAAATCGGAAGTACTGCCTCGCGCCGTAATATCTCGAACCGATTTGAACTGGATGGATGTTACGGTAAAAGTGCCGTTGCGAACACTACAATTATGAAACTCGCGACAATGAAGCGTTTACACTCAAGGCCTGTGTCAGAAATTCACAAGGAAAGGTTTGTTTGCAACCCGGGTGGTTCCTTACCCTCACGGGTCGATCTTACCCTCATTACTATTGTCCAGAAGTAACGAGTTAGTACTTTTTTTGAAGTAACTACACACAAAATCCAAAAGTGTAATAAACATAGTAACTCCAGGAACATACTGAAGTGCATAAATTGCCGATGATATAAGTTTGATGCATCAAAATACCACAATGCATCAAAATTCAACAATGCATCAATTTTATCAGTGTCGGTTCCGTTCGATGCACTAAAAATGCATGAATTGAGAAAATCAGACACGATTATTTAAAAGATACCCAAATTACACCTTTTTAACTGTCAAGTGAAGCACCAAATGAAATCAACATTGATTGAACACATACACTTTGTAATGTGCAGCTGACAACTTGTTCACAAAATCAAATTTCGTTCAGCAATTCTAAATAAATCGGACCAACATGTTTAGAGAACTCCCCCAAAATTGTCTCAATTAGAAAATTTACCCAAGCCTACAATGTATTTTTGCACTAGGTTTCTAAAAAATGTTCAACCAAGCGTTTTTTTATTATAATTCAACCAAATCTGGTCTTATTTGTGCACGGTCAGTGGCGATAAAGTGTTGGGAGTTGACGTTAAATTTACAATATTCTATCGTTAAAATTAAACAGCCCAACGGTTAATTTACTACAAGAAAGAAACGCAACCGTTTCATTTCGTGAGAGCATTAGATGACGTCACTTCTCTGTACTGTGGCTCGAATGAGAAGAAACAAATTTAAATATTTTATCGTGCGTAAATATCAGTTGCAATTCTGTGCATCATAAATAAATATATTTTTAAAACGTGAATCATTAACGTTATTAATTACGGTTTACAATGCGATAACAGTTAATAATTTATAAACGATCATGTCAATGATTTTTACGGCAGCTGAAATTGATGGTCGCAGAAAATCGTTTTCCAATAAATCCCACTTTAAACTGTAGGTCCAGTCCCGATTAGCCTTACTATGCATAAAGTGGATTTAAAACATCAAATCAATCAATCCAATCAACTTTTTAATAGTCTATCCTGCATTTTACCATTCTTTCTGCTTTTGACGTTTTTTTTTTTTTTTTTTTTTGCGAAATCCCGGGATTAAAAGATGGGGGTTATGATCCCATCACCCCCCTTGGGCATGTCACTGATGGCTACCTCACCCCTGTATTTGGTCCATTTGGAACACTCTTTACAAGCCGAATCGTTGGCCTTACGCATTTAAATATCAACTTTTTTGTTGTCACCGAAATTACCATGTTTCAGTCCCGACGTAGACTCTTGTGACTGTCCCTCCATCCTCTTCGTCGCGATTATCCAAAAGTGGAAGAATGCGACGCTAAATAAGTAAAAAATGCAACACTGTCCAAGTGATGAAAGTGCGTTCATACTTAATCGTTCCTCATTTCAAACGAAATCGTTCAAGAACGCATGAAAAGGAGCAAAGAAAACTGTCTCCAAGGGGAGGGGGTTGCACGACGCCATTTTGGAAAACTTCAGTACGCGCGAAAGAAGCGAGAGGGGGAGAGGGGACCGCTTGAAAATGTAGCATTAAGATCGGGGTGTGGCAAGCGCTAGATAAGTGGCAAAGAACAGGGGAGGGTAAGGAGGGGTGGGAAAAGATATTGTCTGCAGGGGGCGCAAGCTGATAAATGTCCCCGCCGAATTTCACGGACGAGCAGAGCGCCATGCCACGGGCGCTTGGTGTGAAAGTGGATGCTAATTTTTAGACCATCCTCGCAATTCAGGCTCGTAGAATAAACATCATGAAACTGCAGGGTGCGAAATTCCATTCCTCACCTTCTGATGTTACGGAATCAGAAAATGAACCTATTTGCTTTTGTTATTCTAGTTGTCCCATTCAGTTTCCGCACTTCATCCGGAAACTGGGTTGTTTCTGCTCGTTACAGCACGGCCGGCATTATTTCTAGCGTCCAATAGCATAATAGCGCGGGAACGTTTCAAGGTTGGCTTCGAGTGATTGGCTGTCGTTTCCACCTGCTGTGACGTGTAGGAATATCCTAATCCCTGTGCACTGCCCCGCGCCAAGGTACATGTGCGTGTGGAGGGAAGGCACCGCACATTCCTCTGTCCATAATATAGATGTAGTGTGCATAGGCGTCTGGAGGGGCCGGGGGTCCGCCCTGGAAACCGGCATCGTTCATTTAAAGTTACAAGAGGGCAGAGAACTTATTTTTACAGAAAAAAGTGTTTGAACACAGGCACGTATCTAGAAATTTATTTCGGGAGGGGCTCCGAACCAAGTGTCTCAATACTACTACTAGCCTACGAATAATAATGTATAAATTAAAATAATTAGGGTATAATTATATTAAATATTAATTAAAATATGTAAATTTATTAATACTGCATTTTTATAATCACATGAATATGTAAAGAATATAGATATAGATATAACATCCAGTGGCGTATACTGAATCAAATGTCTGGGCTATGTCACATGGTCCTAGGCTATGAATAGAAATAAGTTTACCAACTCGTAAGAAATCAGGTTGCCAACTCATAAGAAATGAGGTTGCCAACTCATAGGAAATCAGGTTGCCAACTCATAGGAAATCAGGTTGCCAACTGACAAGAAATCAGGTTGCCAACTGACAAGAAATCAGGTTGCCAACTCAGAAGAAATCAGGTTGCCAACTCCAGAATCAGCATCATCATCTCACTCATATGAATAATATTATTTAAATTTCTGATCGACTTTTCGCCTGTATTTTTTTTCTCTAGACTTCAGGCTTCGCAGATAGCGACCGTAAAATGTAAAATGTTGTATAAAGAAACGAGGTAAATTAATGTCAATAAAGAATTGAATATTTATCGAATAACAGAAAAAGTATGCTAGATCCAGTTCACGAAAAGTAAAGTTCCTGATTAATATTTTATGTATTTTATCATAAGTAGTAGTGTGCATAAAGCAGTGTGGACCAAATAATAATAATAAAAATAATAAATATAAAAATAACCCTTGCCTTCCAAGTAGTGTTGCCCACGAGACGAGACTTTGGCCTGTCTCGTCTCGTGGAGTCTCGTGGAAATGCTGTCTCGTCTCGAAAATATTCATTTGTCTTATGACACATGGTCAATCTCGTCTCGTCTCGAATTTTTAAAAGCCTGTCCCGTCTCGTCCCGTGGGCAACACTACTTCCAAGTTCACACGAAATAAATAACCATCGATAATAGCGCAATCGAATACAGTATTATGCTGAAAAGTAAATTTTCATTATTTTATTTTTGTACTTGGTAAAACTTTCGGGGGGGGGGGTCCGGACCCCCTGATCCCAACAGATCGAAAAAAAATTGTGTAAAATATAGAAACCAGGTTATGTTTTAACATTATAGAATTTAACACAAAGAATAACTGTTTTCAAAATTACAAAATTTAGATTTATGCGAGAGGTTACCCAACAATCGTATGGCTAAAATTGCCCAACTTTTAAAGCTTTTCCTTGGACGAGATGTGTGTAAAGGTTAATAACAAAATAGAATAACTATGCATTTCAGTGTAGTAACTAACTATGTGACATGCAAAATAAATGGAACACAGATGTGCATTCATTTATCTGCTAGATCAGGCAGCAAAGTCTCTCCACGGAAATAATAGTAATAATTATTAATGAAGATAAGGTGGATTTATTTTTATTAGTTTAGAATATGTATTATTTTTATTATTAATGTTAAAGGCCCTTGCAATAGCTTCTGGTGACGCCTATACTGTAGTGGTCATCACCACGAGCAAATCGTTTGCTTGTATTTCGTTGTTTAACGTCGCTTTTCTGCCACTTTGGGATCGCGACGATGAGTGATGATTAGATGAAACTGATGAAAGGAACGCCGATGCCGAGACTCGAACCCGGAAACTTTGTTGGCGAGATTGATCGTCTTCAACCCATCAGTTTCCTAATTTCAGGATTTTTTTCAGCAATGTTCGTGAATGAACATCATCTCACAAAATGGCCGAGGTTGTGAATGCGCGGGGACCTAATCCTCCACCCCCCCCCCCTCTATGCCTTCATGGCATGTCTTAGTGCAGGGGTAGATGATGCATGAAACTACTTCCAAGATTAAAAAATATTTCCCGATGCATGAAACTACTTCCCAGATGACAAAAGATTTCCCGATGCATGAAACTACTTCCCAGATGCCATAAATATTTCCCGATGCATGAAACTACTTCCAAGATGCCAAAATATATGACCCGACACATTAAACTACTTCACAGATGCCAAAAAGTATTTCCTGATGCATGAAACTACTTTCCATGTACAAAAAATATTTCTCGATGCGTGAAACAATTTCCCAGATGCCGAAATATATTTCACGATGCATAAAACTACTTCCCATGTGCCAAAATGTATTTCCAGATGCACTGCCGGATTAAGGTGGGTGCTATTGATGCTGCAGTATTAGGCCCATTCCTGAAATAAGCCCAGATGAAAACAGACGAGAATTTTCCGAAAGCTGAACAGTTTTCTATTGCTATATTAACCTGAAAATAAATCTTATAATGAAATTTGGAGCCCCAATTTCGGACGCCTAGACACAGCGTTACTTTATTATACAGTTACTATTATTCTTTGCGCTGTGACGTAACTATAACGTCGTTGTGTTTATTGTTCACCGAAGATTTCAAGCATCAGGCCCAATTTCGTCTTAATCCGGCCCTGTCCAGATGCATAAAACTACTTCCCAGATGCCAAAAAGTATTTCATGATGCATGAAACTACTTCCCATGTACCAAAAATATTTCTGGATGCATAAAACTATTACTCAGGTTCCAAAATGTATTTCCAGATGCATGAAACTACTTCCCAGATGCCAAAAAAAATTCTGATGCACGGAACTACTTCCCTGATGCCAATATTTATTTCCCGGCGCACGAAAACTACTTCCCATGTACCAAAATATATTTCCCGGTGCGTGAAACTACTTCCCAGGTGCCAGAAATATTTCCTGATGTGTGAAACTACTTCCCAGGTGTCCAAACAATTTCTTGATGCATGAAACTAGTTATTGTTGTGAAACGACAGTGAAATGGAGGACGGGACGGTTTCCTGATTCGCAAGACTACGAGAGACTGTCGAGTCTTGTGTCTACCGCCACTACAAAAATTTCCCGAAGCAAAAAAGTCAACACCCACTTGAAGATCCCTTTGTCTTCGCAGGCCTTTTTTCTTCCCCACAAAATTTACGTATGCAGCGGACAGGATCTGTGTTTTCAGGCAGCCAGGCTAGAGCCGTAAGTTCCCAAACTTATTTTTATTCTCATCCCACTCGCGTTCATCTCGAGATGAGAGAGATATGATCCTTTTTTGGAAGAGAAAAGATACCAGAGCTATCTTTGAGTGTAAAGAGAGTTTTTTGGTCTCCTATTCTTGGCCGGACCCGAAAAACTTTGGGAGAGAAAGCCTCACCCCCAACTATATATAAATCCATGGTTATCTAGCTAAGACAAAGGAGTGACACACCAATTTCCATTTTAGATCGAAATTCCTCCGCGTCTCAAGAAATAGATCCTCCCCGGTTTCTTGTCGTCTTTGCCTCCCCCTCCTTCCTCGCAGCTACCGTGGATCCCCCCTCCCCCTCCCCGCACCGTCCCCGGCGTGCCCCTGCGGAAAATTATGTACGAGGCCCTGGGAACTATATTTCACGGCGTAGACGTGCAGGAGTAGGGACTGTCATGAGTGTGATTCGTCCCTTTCTTGTTCGGAGTATGTATCTTCTCTTAAACCCCTGGGCAGTCGTTGTGCAGAATGAGACAGACGTTGGTTCGTTACCGATTTTTCGTCTTCTCCCCCCCCCCCTGCCCCCTCCCCCCCAGTTCTCTCGCTTTCAAGTCGCGAAACTTCTTGTCTTTTCCGGTGCGCCCACGTGCATTGGTAGCTATGATGGTAAAGTCGCTCCGAACCGTCATTTTCATTATAAAACAGAATTTTCAGCCTTTCGAAATAACTTCCATCCATCCCTGTACCAAAAATTTCCTTAAAATGGCTTCCTTTTCTAAGAAAACTGTTCAAACGTACATCCTAGAGCAAGAAAGTAACTTACCTGATGAAAAAAAAATCTTGATGCATGACAAAACTACTTCCCAGATGCAGAAAAGCATTTCTTGATGTACTAAAGTACTTCCCAGGTGCAAAACAAATATTTATTGATGTAGGAAGCTACTTCCAAGATGCAGAAAAGCATTTTTTGATGCACGAAAGTACTTTGCAGGTGCAAAAAAACATTTCTTGATGCACGAAACTACTTCCCAGATGACAAAATGTATTTCCCGGTGCACGAAACTACTTCCCAAATGCAGAAAAATATTTCTTGATTCACGAAACTACTTCACAGGTGGAAATAAATCTTTCTTTATGCACAAAACTACTTCCCAGATGCAGAAAATATTTTTTGATGCATGAAACTATTTCGCAGATGCAGGAAAGTATTTCTTGATGCATGAAACTACTTCCAAGATGCAAAATATATTTCTCGGTTCATCAAACTACTTATCTGATGCAAAAAAGTATTTCCTGAATGATAAAAACGTCTTCCTGAAGCAAGAAAGTTTCCGTGAATCAAGAAACCACGTCACAAGAAAAAAAATGTTTACCAAAAAGCTACCGAGGTGAAAGAAAGATCAAAAGAAAGTCCGCCCTTTCTTCTCTCCAATATATCCACTCTGCAGGTGTAAATAAATCCCCCCACTTAAATTCCCTTCAAGCTGGCAACACTGATCACGTACTCCCACGCACAATGTGTGCGTGGATCTCCTCCCTCCCTCCCGCACGCTCCTGCACACGCCCTCCCCGTGTCTTTCTCCCTCACATTTTTTTTTTAGCTGAAGCGGACCAAGTCTGTGCTACGTGGAAGGAGCGAAGGAGGGACAAATTTATTGCTTTGGGAGCTTGATTCACTGTTGCCAAGTTTAGAAAGAGTAATTGGGAATCTTTCTTTCTCTCTCCATCTCTCTCTACCTTCTTCCTTCACAAGATAGCTTTCGGGGAAGACATTCTGTGTCCCGTGTCGCAAGCTGTGTGTATCTCGCAACAGTCTATACTCCGTTCAAATGTATGAGCAGGCCACTTCGGAAACGTACATTAGTCCCCTTGCTTTCAAACTTAGATGCCAATCACCCTGTTTCTTCCACGCCATTTGCAGGAAAAAAACAACAACATCCCTATTGACCATATGTTGGTATTCCATCGGCCTTATACGGCAGATGACCTGTCTCCATGTCCTCTCAGAGGAACACCCCCCCCCCTCCCCCAGAGTTAGAGACTGGAAAATTTCAACAAATAGCGAAATCTTGAGCGTGTCCAAAGTGAGAGGGGTTGGTGCATCCATGTTCCATTTCTGGTGATAGAAATTTTGATAAAGACAGGCAATGACTCATAAAAATTCCAATATAATTTATGGCAAGGTCTTCAGTCTTCGCTTTTTATGAACATTAGTTCCGCCTAGGAAGCGTTTCGTCTTGCATCACGTATTTTATCATGATTATGTGACCATGAAAATTGTCCATACGCAGGGAACAATGTATAGGTGTTAAGAGAGGTAGAATACATAGAGATGGACCCGTCGGAAACATTCGGCAATTTTCGTCCATACATGAAGTCATCGTATTTGTCGAATATCCCGGACGAGCCCCCACTAGTATAGTGGTTCATGAGCTAAAATTGCCAACAGTGGACATTTTTCAAGCGAGATAATACTACATCGTAAAACATGAATTTCTAACACCAGTGACATAGGGGAAAAGGGTGTTGGTTGGGAAGTTGGATGTATATTTTCACTAGTACATCTTATTCCTCAACGTCAAATTAACCTACAGAGTTACACAGAAAAACTGATTTGCTATAAATAGTAACCAATACTAATAAATTGAGATTTATGTGGTAACCATAAATTAGTTTGGTAGTTTTGACTAAATCAATTGGTAAATCCAAACAAATTGTCCCAAGTTGGTCAGAAATACCAAATTGTTCCTGGTAAGCTGACATTTCTTTTGTTTGTGGCGATTAAACTAGCGTTTAATCTGAAAATTGAATCATGTAGCTACATCAATAGAGCTCTTGAGAGTCATGGCTTGCCAAGTGGACTTTTTTTACTGGGTGAACGCTGTAATGTTGGAGGTCCCGCCGGGGATCGAACTCGGGACAGTCCACGAAAAGCTACGCCAGAGCTAAAATCGTTAGGTTTCTTTCAATGTTTCAAGGACTCGAACCTGACACCTCTGGGTTGAGAGCATGGAGCATCTAGCTGATGGACTATATAGGTAGAGATCGTCTGACACGTTCAGAGTTTGATGGTGCTATTTGGAAAGGGGGGGGGGAACTTGATATATTCACCGGACGTGGTGTACGATTGGAAAATGGCGTAGGGGAGGCGGGTAGGGGAGGAGATTAACGTACAAAGGCTGACATAATGAGGGAAGGAAGTGCAGGAGACTTTTATGACCCCGAAAGACACCCAGCATTTACACTGTGCGTTCGAAATGGGCAATCAAATCCGGTTTTAGTGACTACCAAGCGGGTAATTTTGTGTCGGCAGCTCTTTTGCTAGCGGAGGCGAGATATCTCCCCCCCCCCTCCCCATCACTTCAGTCCGACAACGCGAACGAGTTGAAGCTGTGTTTACGGCGGGAAGTCACTGCATTCTTCACGGGCTGTGACTATTGTTTCAAGATTGCCCGTTAACGAAATATTACACACATCTTAAATTGGATACATTAATATTTTATCCTGAGGCTATTTATTTATGATATTGGTGTCAGTCATAATTACGTAGCAATCCACAAACAATGGAAATACATTAATATAAACGAACCTCTATCGTCCCAGATATTTATTGTAATGGATTTTACTAACTAATGCTCTTCCTGGGTTTCACCTGTTTACATGTTTACGCCGCTGGTAACCAGGAAGAGCTTAGGTAATGTCTGACACTGAATTCCTGCTTCTTATGTGTTCCTGTCTGGAAAATGATACCTACTGTCTGGGATTTGAAGGTTCTTTTATATCAATGTATTTCCATTATTTGTGGATTATTACGATTATCAGGGTGATCCCACAGAAACTACACCCATAAAACTAAATGCACGAAATCTATTTGATGCACCGCAAACGAATCGATTAATGCACCAGTGTTTTTTTTTGTTGTTTTTTTTTGCCAAGAATCAGGCTTACAGTTTGATACAGTTCTGTGTAGTATCATTTGTAAAAGTAACGCCAAAAATTTACATTATAATCAGTGATGTGCGTCTACGCGTAAACAACGATAGTCTCCATTCTACACGTAGATAAGGTAATCTATGTAAACAACATGGCGAAAGATGATAACTTAACAAAGGGCGCCGTGGAATTAAAAGAAAATTATACTGCGTGTCAGTTGCTGATGTGTGAGGAAAACTTTTCATACCCTTTCTTCCAAATTCGAACAATTTCTCACCTAGGAAGAAACCAAATATAGGAAATATTCTAGTGTTTTATGGGGAAAAGACCATTCTTGGCTCACGACTGCCATCTGTTGTTGTTTTTGCATACTATTTATCTTCTTCCATAGTTGATAATAGAAGAGAAGAAAAATTTGTTGTAAATAGTAGTGTTGCCCACGGGACGAGACGGGACAGGCTTTTAAAAATTCGAGACGAGACGAGATTGACCATGTGTCGTAAGACAAAACTAATATTTTCGAAACGAGACAGGCCAAAGTCTCGTCTCGTGGGCAACACTAGTAAATAGGATTCCTTTCATTTCGTTAGGAACCAATACAGTAGAAAATGTCACTTTCCTTTCATGAAACCCTTGAAAATTAATTTTAATACACTTTAGATTGTCTACGTAGTCTATGTAAACTAACACCCAATGTAATCTACGCGTAGATTACGTGTAGACAACGCATGTAGATGTAAACTTATAGTCTACGGCACATCACTGAATTATAAATGCAAGTATTTCTTTCTGTGTTGAGAAATGCGTTCCACCAATCTTATCGCCTATGCAGAGACTCCATGTTGACGTCATTTCTGGTAGGCAGAGTTGGCAAGGTAATTTACTCGTTACGTTTTTATGTAAGTTACGTGTAATTTACTAGTAATTTATTTCACAGATGTAAAGACTAATTTTCCTTCGTAAGTTAGTAATATAAAAACTACTTTCATCATTTTACATTTTAATTTCAGCACAAAATCATTATTTTCTGAATATTGTTTACACAGTCACCTCACGCCCTCACTGACAGATTCTTAAAAATAGAACTGTTCTTTCATATATTTTTAAAAATTGAGAAACCTACTGTATTGCACTGGAACTTGTATTTATAACATAGCATAACGATTAACAACAATTTATTTGAATTAGATTTCAAAGTTTTAGTAACAGCTACAAATTCCTTTTTCTTACGAGTATAATAACTGTAAAAAAAAACACGTTGTTAATTGTTGTACTGAAAACTGATGATTGGAAACTGGAAAAAGTTCGAAAATTTGTTGTACTAGTAAATAATGCAATGAACAGAAAATGTAACTATTTTTTTGTTTGTAAAATTCCAACATAAGAGCGCACAAACAAATTATAAAGGAATGTTTTTAAAGGCTTTTGTTTTTTTTGTTTTCTACCACTGTCAACAGCCTTACATAATAATAACCATCGCAAAAATCATGTTCTTTTATATATACAGTAAAACTTTCTATACAGTAAAACCTCGTTAATCCGGACTAATAATGGGGGGATAAGTTGACCGGTTTAACGAAAGTCCGGATTAACTGAAATAACCTAAAAGAACAGTAAAAAGTGCACTAAAACTCTTGTTTATAGCTACAAAACACGTTTATTATGGTGTATGTAAAGGACATAGGCCTAAATACACTATACAGTACAGTACAAAGTCTGCGGGAAACAGAATTTCATCAGTGGTTGACTGACTTTTCTTTAGGAAGTTATGTTGCTGACTTCTAGCCACATTTAAAACCTTGCATTCTGCTTTTCTTTTGGCCTTTTGCCTGTCCGGATTAAGCGAAGTCCGGCTTATCGGGTTCCAGATTAACGAGGTGTTACTGTATTGTGATTACTACACTTATATACACACACAATACCATCAATCTGTCAATTATCTGCATAATGAACACACATTTGCCACCTTGATGCTGATATCGCGTTGCAATCCGCGACCTACTAGTGATGACGTTGAATGTAAACGAACGAGGGCCTGCGCAGGCCTTGTTCTAAGAAGGCACTGGCACAACATCCTTTTGGTAATGACTGGTTTAGAATCGGCATTTTTATGCCATTTACCGAACTCTCGATCAACTTACCATAGAAGTGTAAAAGAAGAAATGTAGAAAAAATGGAAACACAAGGGCGATGCACTAAGAAAATTGATCGTGTGTTGACGACACTAATCAATGTTTCGATTCGACCTTGTTATAATCAAGGTAAATTATCCTGTTGTATACGTCAAGGTGACGATTCCAAGTAATTGGCTACGCAAGCCACGTCGTCAATCAAAGGACCATCAAGGTTGTCCCGCAGGGGGGAGGGAGGGGCACGATTAGTTATTACGCAGTTTCCGCTTAAGATGGCAGCACCTGCGAGTAGACAATTCACCCAATGTGAAACGCACACAGAGAACGGTCAAATTGTGAAACTTTGACGGATGAATGCGGAGGTTGTCTCTTACGGAATACAATCAAATGTCAACCTGTCTTCCATTCTGACAACAGCATTCTCGCAGGCAAACGAGGTCCTGGCGCCTTGACCAAATCCCAGTATAATCTTCTGTGGGTTTCTGCTTTTGTGCCCTGGTCATGTGCCTCCAATCATTTCTGGAGTGCTGTACACTCAGAGAACCAAATGCATCATATCGATTGATGCGCCAGAATGCATCGATTGATGCATTTTTGTATGTCGTTAAAGAAACACCAAAGTGCATCATTTGATTCAAGCGAGGATTTTTTCAGTCGAGATACACTTCAATGCATCAGTTGATGCGTCTTGATGCGTTTTCATGCATCAGAATGCAGCTTCTTTGATGATACAGGAAGGTGCATCAAAGAACATCAACTGATGCATTGAAGTGCATCTCGACTGAAAGGAATCCTCACTTGAATCAAATGATGCACTTTGGTGTTTCTTTCACGACATACAAGAATGCATCCAAATGCATCAAATGTGAATCTGATTCTTTGAAGAAGCCATAAAACACACTTTAGTGCATCAATCGATGCATTCTGGTGCATCAATCGATATGATGCATTTAGTTTTCTGTGTGTAGCAGAAAAGTTAAGGAATGAATCTTCTTTCTCTCATAGATTGAATGATAATCAAGGGTTCCCGTGTTCGATACTCGGTGCAGGAACATTGCATGGTGGTTCGGATCCCATTTTGAACTGTAGGTCCAGTCCCGATTAGCCTATCTTTGCAGAAAATGGACTTGAAACAATAAATAAATAATGGATTGACTGGTTAATTTTATTTTACTTTGCTTTTCTGCTACTTTTGGCTAATCGCGAAGATAGTGACGATATGTGAAGGAACACTAAGACGATCCTCTGCCATCGTATCGCACTGTGTTAACCACTACGCCACGGAGGTCGAATTGGTTATTTGCACTTGTATTATTGAAGTAACCATAGCAACAAAGTATGCTACTGAATTGATATTTATGAAAACCGTCAGACAAGTTCTAATACTGAAAATGATTAATAAATAAAAAAAATAGCAGTATAAAAACGTAAAGCTTCTCGTCTGACTACCGTGCGAGAGACCCGAGTTCGATCCCCGGCTGGGGAGAACTGGAACTTTTTCAACCTGTTCAAGCGGCTCCGGCGCCGACCCAGCGTCGTATAAAGTGGGTACCTGGAGGAAACACTAGGGGTAAAGGCACCCAGGGGGGTGGTGCTGATCACACCACCCCCAGCTCGGCCGAGATCAAGAAAGTGTGGGGCCCTAACCCCACACCCCTCTATACGCCTTCATGGCGTGGTGCAAAGCACAGGGGAGCACTTTACTTTACTCCCTGCACATTGCAAATCTCGGATATTTGCGCTGGTGATGTGTTCAGCACCTTGCTCCGGTCGCCTATATAGGCATGGGAGGATGGGTACTCACTTATTAGTGAACCTCCATGCATGGAAACTGCCGGAAACATTTCCACCTGAAATTTCCCTGCCCGGGAATCGAACCCGGGTCCCCCGCGCGACAGTCAGATGTCTTACCGCATTTTTCTTTTTTAAAGGAAAATCTTTAACAGGCATTTTCCCCTGTCTTCCTTTTTTTGTTTTACTCAAATCCCTATTTTTCACGCTCAGGACAAACACAAAGATTCATATTTTACCAGGGAATCAAACCCGTGACTCGGCTACGGACAAGACTGCACCAACGCGGATCTACAATAATAACTAGAGCCCGGAAGTTCAGGCATTTATTTTCGTTAAAATAGGCAGGCAAAAAGGCATTTATAATGTGGAAAATAGGCACTAAAAATTTAAAAAAGGCAAAATTAACCGAAAAAATGGCACATTTGGAAGTCGCTTACTTTTATATATAATTTCTGGCAACATGTTAAAATCTACATTGGGAAGAGCATTTCAATTTTCTCCGTCTTGATTGACATAACTACAAGGTGTTTTTTTAAGTTCTCAACATTCATTGATAGTCGTCTGTCAGAGAGAATGTTTTTCATAATAGAAAATGATCTTTCTACTTCGACAGAAGTTATTGGAGCATACATAAAACAAGCTAAAGTAGCTGGACTCATTTTGGGTAACAGCTTTTTCACCTTTTAGAATATCACAAATTGTTTTCAATTGTTTCAAGTCCTCATTTGCACTCACTACCCGTTTGCACTTTTCCGCAACAGCTGACCACTTCCATCATCTGCTGCATAGATTCCTCGTGGATTTTCATGGATGCTATAATTGTAATTGTCTCTGGCAATGCACCATGATGTGCAAAAATAAACTTGAATAGCACAGGAGTTTTTTCACTTCACGAATTGAAGCCGCTTCATTTTCTGGAAGAGCATCTATCACCTCACTGATTTTTTTTTAAGGTTGTTAGCATAATATATAGCTGCTGATATCCAGGTTCCCCATCTGGTCAAGGCTGGTTGCGGAGGTAAACTAAGCTCAGATGCAACTTCCTTAAATTTTCGGGTTCGAGAGGGAGATTTCAGAAATATCTTCTTTATGTTCGAAATCAACCTGTCCACTTCAGCAGTCAATCATGCACAAGGATATGTTAACCGAAAGGAAATATCCTGACTCAGCATGAAATACATTTTTCTCACACTTTTCTCCTTCAGCAATGTTGAAACATGCATGAGTTCAATATTACTTAAATAAGGCGAAAATTATTCACATAATAAACGGAAGAAAAATAAATGCCAACAACGTTTTTTGAGAGAAAAATAATTTATACACACATTTTTTTAAAAAAATGACCAAATTTCACTGAAAAAGGCAAAAATAGGCATTATAATTAAAAACAGGCAGTGGGGTCCCAAATAGGCAAAATAGGCAAAATGAAAAGGCTTCTAAAACATTCGAAACAACGTAAGAAACGTATATCCGGAAAAATTTTATCAATATATGCAGTAGATAAAAAGAGGCATTTTGCCAAACTTCCGGGCTCTAAACTATAGTTGAGTCTATATATTTCCAGAGAGGCAGACCGAGAGTGGTTATCACAGCGCTACAACGCCAGGGGTCCCAGGTTCGAATCTCGGCCTGGGTCTTTGTGAGTGTCTCCTCATGAACTTCATCATATCACCACTAATCCTCATCGTCGCGATTATCCAAAAGTAGTAGAAAAGTTAAGTAAAATAAAAGCAATATCCCCAGAGAACACACTCTTAGTACTATCTTGCAACACTTTTTAATTATTTTTTTTAATAAAGAATCTGCTTCCCTTGAAATGGTGAAAATATCGTACCTTAGAATATGAGAACTTTAGACACTCATCTTCAACCCTCCCACCCACCGCAATGCTCCCCCCCCCAGCCCCCATCGTGCTTCCGCCGGCAGTGTTGCCAGAACATTTTGTTTGCACAGAACATTCCGAAATTGAAGTTCCGTGACTAGAATGGCATTAGTTGATCATTAAGTCATGAGTTACGACACTTGGTCCTGTTATCGTGCGACACCAAACATGGTTTTTTTTAAAAGCTCCTGGAATAGGCTCTTGTGTGGGAGGAGGGTGGGCGCTTTCGGAGGGGGTGTGCAGGGCGACGTGACTGTGGAAACGTCTATTTACACTAGTTTCGACTTTGTGTTCGAAAAAGCGGAGCCGGAATTGGAAAAGGTAGATGATGAAAGATGTTTGGCTACTACACACACGAAAGTAAACCAATTACCCCAAAAGTACAGTCACCTGCAATATAAATGAGACACCTACACCTGAAATGTTCGCATCCTGTGAGTTAGGCAACACAACGCCTTGCAGGGAAGAGTGTATTTCAGGATCTAGATGTTCCATTTATATTGCCCGTGAGTGTACACATAGAAAACTAAATGCATCATATTGATTGATGCACCAGAATGCATCGATTGATGCACTAAAGTGTGTTTTATGGCTTCTTCAAAGAATCAGATTCACATTTGATGCATGCATTGATGGGTGCATTTTTGTATGTCGTGAAAGAAACACCAAAGTGCATCATTTGTTTCAAGTGAGGATTTATTTCAGTCGAGATGCACTTTCCTGCATCTTTTTCGATGATGCGCTTAAACGTTTAGTCTGAGCTACAGAGTTTAAGTAGCTCAGACGAAACGTTTAAGTGCATCATCACAAATTTGCATTCTGGCGCATGAAAACGCATCAAGGTGCATCAAATCGAATCAACTGATGCATTGAAGGGCATCTCGACTGAAAGGAATCCTCACTTGAATCAAATGATGCACTTTGGTGTTTCTTTCACGACATACAAAATTGCGCCCAAGTGCATCAAATGTGAATGTGATTCTTTGAAGAAGCCATACATAAAACACACTTTAGTGCATCAAACGATGCATTCTGGTGCATCAAACGATGCATTCTGGTGCATCAATCGGTATGATGCATTTAGTTCTCTGAGTCTACATGAAAGCTGAAACTTCAATGAAACACCTAAGTGCATCAGATACTGCATATGCACTTAAATGCATCCGGTAATTACAATACATGTAACATATTACTGTATTTAAATGTATCCAATCTTCTATAAAGATATTTCCAAACAAAACTAAGTAATTTTTTGAGCGAGGTCTTGGCGTCTCGACTCACAGCCATACCAGTATAATACCGTGTTGTGTGCTGTCCACATGAGTTTGTTCTTGTCCCTTCGTCCATTTCATCGCAACACCATTCATCCTCATAGTCGCGATTAGTCAAAAGTGACAGAAAACCGAAGTAAAATAAACCAATCAATATGTTTGGTAAACTCTTTCCTCTTTTGGAACACAACAAATGTTTATAAATCGCATACAATACAGGTACGGGTGAATCACCTAAAACTTGCACCCCAAATATTTCAGAAATGGAAGGTGCTATTGGTGTGCTGTTTTCACAGAAATTAAGTGTAACCAAGGGTCAGGCCCGTACCCAGAATTTTTTTGAGGGAGGGGCCAGACCCGAAAGTATATATATATATATATATATATATATATATATATATATATATATATATATATATATATATATATATATGTGTGTGTGTGTGTGTGTGTGTGTGTGTATGTATGTGTGTGTGTATGTGTGTGTGTGTGTGTGTGTGTGTGTGGTGTGTGTGTGTGTGTGTGTGTGTGTGTGTGTGTGTGTGTTTGTTGTTTTCAAATTTCCTTCATTTTCTTACGCGAGCGAGTCACGATAATTATATGTCTTACAAAATAATATATTCATCAATTAAATGTTGCGTATTAGCAATTATTATTACAATAAAGAACATGTCTAAATGTGAGTTAACAAAAGAAAAAAATAATGAGTCATTTTCGCATCATGATTGAAGTTCGAAAATGTCGGGACAGGGATTAAAAGTAACTCACTGTCCTGACTAAATTGGTGAATCGGGCGTCTGGTAGCCTTACATCAATGATTATAAAACTACAACTACCGAATATTGCAGACTGGACACTTCTACAAAAGAAACACATTCATTTATGCAAGAACAAAATTGAAATTTTTACAAATTTGAAAAATCGGCGATGTTATTTTCATAGTTTTTTATAGGTTCACATTTAAATATTTGAGGGTTCGAGGGGGGGGGCATGGACCCCATGGCCCCTCCCCTGGGTACGGGCCTGCCAAGGGCTCATAACTGTAGCCCATACACAGATTTTTATAATTATTAGAATGTGTATTTTTTTAGAAAGTTACATTTCTTCAAATGGAACAATGGCTATTGACAGTAACGAAATGAAACTAGAGTAAATTAGAATGCCAATGGCGTTTTTTTCAGGATTCTAGTACAAGTAGTTTTCGAGCTATCGTAGTTTGAAAATTGTACAGATCGGCAGTTGTCTGCTCCAATCAACTGCTTAGTTACGAGGCTCTGATGATTAGTGCTGACACATGTCAGCAAAGATTGATTTAATTAGGTTATTTTACGCCACTTTTCTGTCACTTTTGATTAATCGCGACTATGAGGATGGTAGAAAAATACACGAAAACTAAACCAGTCAAATGAATTAATAATGCACCACGTACAAAAAGGCATTCCAACTTTTAATTCATCTTAACAATTGAATTTTTTGTGATGCATTCAGGACATATTTGGGGAGAGGAGGCTGTGCATCTTTGTATGTGTGTGCCTGTGTGGGGGTGATTAAATAAGTTATCTTTATACGTGGGTTAAGTCATGGCGACTATTTTTTTTTCTGGCGAACAGGGGACAACACGAAAAATCTAAGATATACGTTTGAAAGTCTATGGAATGAACCTTCGAATGAAGCTATCAGACGAAGTCTGAATTCAGGAGACACTCGTAGGGAAGAGGCAGATCACAGGACATTGGACAGCACTGTTTTATTATGGCATGAACAACAAGCACACAAGACTACACTGTTTAACAACCTTCAAAGTATTTACGTAGGTAATCCACTGTTCGGGGAATGGCATGTACACCCAGAGCTTCCCGTAGCTCTGTATGACATTCCCGTGCATTTCTGCCGCGGAGAACTGCTATTTTAACGTACGAATGTTGCTCCTGCTTCATGACCTCCATTTTCGAACGCTGTCACTCACCGACTGCACTTGGGTGCGTGCTTATTATCTCACCTTTGTTCACATACACCATCCGTTGGTTTCTTTCGAAAGTACATTTCATGCACTTTCAAACGTATATCTTAGATTTTTAGTGTTGTCCCCTGTTGGCGAGAAAAAAAATAGTTGCCATGACTTATGACTTAACCCACGTATATTACAAAGTAAAACTCGTTTTCTATGTAAATAATATGCGATACGTTTTATTAATACACAGAATTTATCTTTTTAAATAATATAAGCGCACATTTCGACAGAACTGGGGTGCAAGGGTTGACCCTTTGCAAGGACACCCAAATATCACCTCCCTTCCGTCCTCCCCGAGCGGCAAGGTCGTCGCCTTGTAATCAAGGGGTCCCGTGTTCGATACCTGGTGGAGGCACAGTGGTTCAGATCCCACTCTACACGGTAGGTCCATTCCCGATTGGCCTATCTGTACACAAAGTGGACTTAAAACACAAATTCAATTAGAAAAATTCAACTCCCTTCCACGTAGTATAGCCTGGACAGCATTTTGCAGGCTCACAGGCAGTATAATCCTCCGTGAGGCTCGGATTGGTGTTGTCTGTATGTGTTTGCGATTGTCCATCTCATATTTTCATCATTCATCCTCATCTTCCCGATTAGCCAAAAAGTAGCAGAAAAGGGAAGCAAAATAAACAAATCCAATCAAATCAATTTCGACAGATCTGACATAAATATGGACTTTACACGAAACTGCATCTCATGCCCTTAAGGTAAAAAGTAACTTGGACGAAGTAACTGTACAAGTAAACTTTCCGAACGCATCCGGAAACAGGCAATTCGAGATGCACTTCCGCAGAGATGCAGCATCAGTGCTGGACTCCTCTCCCGGCACGCACCGCGCCGCGCGAAAATTCCCAAATCGCACCAACCCGTATCGCGCTGTCACATCGTCGTTCCAATTTATGAGGCGTTCATTTGCGCCTATGTTTAATCTCCCGCCTCGCGATCTGGAAAATACACGACACTATCGCAACTCCCTTTTTTTTTTTTGTTTGTGTTCCCCTCTCCCTCTGCGCCCCCCTCTCTAAAATTTCCAGCAACGTTACAACCACCTCCCCCCTTTTTCCATTTCCGGCGTATACAAGGCAAACGGGGGACAAAAAAAGGCTGAATAACTTTTCAGATACTTTAACGTCAAAAGCACGATTGTCCGCGAAAATGTTAACAAACCGCCATAATTTCGAGCTTCTAATAACTTCGGGGCTCCATATCGGAGACAAAATACGACCATCTCTTTTGCCAGCGGTGATGCAAAGCCGAAAAAAGTTCCAACCCTATATTATTTATATCTCATTATTAGTATTATTTGTATTATCAAACAGAGAATTGGAAAAGGGGGGAAAAGATTGGAAGCACGAAAAAAAATTGAGCAGATACTGCATTCGTTCAAGCACAAAATTGTAAAACACGAAACATTTGACAATTCATGTATTCAACTTTGTCAGCTCTGAAATGGCTATGCAAGATGTAACAATCGCGATAATAAGTGGACGCAAAATTTGGTCGGGGAAAGAAGATGTATTCACATAGAACTCGAAAATGCATCAAGCCCGGGCCACCGCCTTCGAGGGGGCGTCAAGACCTTAAATTTGATTATATAAACGTGGCTATTTGTTCCAGAAAGAGTTTTTACAAGCCATATAGCTATTTTATATTGGAAACAATGACACGAAATGGAAAGAAAGGAGTTCTGAAAAGAAGAAACAAAGATGGCAGCACAAGACAGATGAATATAAATAAATTATTGGAGGATAAGTATCGATTTAGTGAATGTAAAAGTATGATGAAAAAATTATATAAAAATACATAATAGATAGAAAGAAAAATAGGAGTGGTTTTTATTACTTAATAATGTTAAAGCGTGTAGTCAATAGTTAGGCACGCATGAAGAAATATCCGACGAAGTAAATATTTATACACCACAACCACTTGACAAAATTCTGTCCCTCATGCACTTTTAGTTTCTTTGAAATTATTGGTGTAACCCACCCCCACGAACTCTCCCTCGGTGTGCCTAGACATAGAACACGGAGCAAGGAAACTTTCCACACCAACTCCCAGGTTCTCACTCATACAACGTTCGTTCATTCCTAATCAGTTCAACATCTGTCTTCAGCTTTTATCGTCAACCTACAAGAAATTGTACGTAAGTAATGCTATCGTGAAACAAACTAATCTTAGTACTGTTTTGTTTTGTTTAACACTATTTAATCTACTCTTTTACTGTTATTTCTTATGGTTTAAAATGGCTTCTGCTGTATAGGAAATTTCATAAAATAAAATTCAATTAAAATTTCGTGTCAAGTGAGGCATTTTTAATGCATCACACAGAACAGCAGTTCTGGCAACTTCCACCACCGCCGTAGGGTTAGGCAACACACATAACGCCTTGCAGGTAAGCGACTATTTCCCGGTGATTGTACAGTCATGGACACTTCTGGGTTGTAACGATCACATTGAAAGTTAATGGAATTGTTGCAACCCAGAAGTATCCGTGACTGTACATGTTGATATTTGCTTGGATGCACGATTGATTAATTTGCTTTATTTTACTTCGCTTTTTGTGTCGCTTTTGGCTAATTTGCGAAGATGGGGATGAGGGATGATATGATGAATGGGCTCTCACAAACATCCATGCCCAAGCCGAGATTCGGTGTAACTAAAATACATAAAATGAACATTTTTCTGTTTATATTTTTCAACTGAAGAATGTAATTTGTATCGAAGATTTCATTTTAGGGAACACTGATAACATATTCGTAATGAACGAACGTTATCACGAACGCAGACACTGATTACAATGCAGAGAAGAATACCAGTTCATCTGCATATGTACTAAACTAGCATGGCAATGTGAACAATACCATGGGCGATTAACAACAAGCCAGCGGCGTGCGGTTATTTGGAAGAATGGCATGGGAAGCATACGTCATTGTGTCGAGTGTTATTCCCTTTTCAATGGATGTATCCAATTTTCCACCTCCCACCCTCCCATACAGGAGACAATCGACTCGTCGTAGCTGGTCGAAACAGCGCGACATAGGATTCCTGGTAACTGGTAACAGTACACTCGGGAACACTAAATTATGCGTCCGGAACAAATCTGCGATGTTGTCAAATCTCTGTTCAATTGCGCATGCGTCAATTGTGGAAAAAAGCACAGCTTGCTCTGCGACGACATTCATGAGCATTTCTACATTCTAATTTCTTCATATAGGAGAAGTATTTATTTTACACGTGAGCGCTGAACTAAGTTTGTATTACATTTCTTGGATCTGAAGTGAAAGAAAGTAATATATTTTCCCACAATTGACGCATGCGTCACTTCAGATCCAAGAAATGTAATATAAGCTTAGTTGAGCGCTCTCGTGTAAAATAAATACTTCTCTTATATGAAGAAATTAGAATGTAGAAATGCTCATGAATGTCGTCGCAGAGCAAGATGTCCTTTTCCCCCACAATTGACGCATGCGCAGCACGCCTCTGGTTTACGGACTCATTTTGGAGTTTGTCGTTACTGTGCACGTGATACAAAAATGGCATAAATTTTTGTTGAGAAAAATCGGGGATAGCGATGGTTATTTGTTCTTTGGATGAAAGGTTGACGTAGGACTACGCAACGCTGCATGGCGCACAGTGTTGCCACGTCATGCGCGGGAAGCAGCTTCCATTGTCTTTCTCATCTGTCACTGCAGCGACAGAACGCCTACATTGTCTCGGGAGAAAGGCGGTCGCGGCGCATAACGGTAGACAAGGGGAGGAAGCGAGCGGGCGGAGCAAAGCACTGTGGTAGATGTAGTCACTTCCCCTCTCACGAGTTCATTGGTCGAGCCCTCACGTGTCACTACTTGCGCAGAGGACTTGTTTTCGTTCCCTTGCTCCACCGATTCCCGGAGTCCGCCTTTATGACAGTGACCCGCTGTTGCCGCGTTCACCCACGAATTAACTTGCAGTCAAGCAGCGAATTAGGCGGACCGCTGCTCGCATGTTTGTGCAACAAGCGGCAACCTTGGAATCCCTCCTCCCCGAAGCGACCAGCAGGAAACAGGATTTTTGTCAACAAGACCGTTCTGCGCTGTGAACGAGTGCCTGAAGATACTTGTAGCTTGGCCCAGGTATAGGCAAGCTTCAGGCGCGTCGCCTGATAATGTTCGCATTAGCATGTGAACACTCATGTATCTTAAATTACATACATATTAAATGCACACACACATATATTTTTATTCGAAAAAATACTATGTTTGATGTACGAGTATATACACAAACTTTACTCTGACACGACTCATTTCACGTCTGATTACTTTTCTAGAAAGTTGGAAACACTGACTCCCACGGTGTTCCACGGAGGGCGTTGAACACAATTGCTGTGCGTATTGCATAGAGCTGACATCTAAGGGGCTGTTGGCCACTATACTCCGAAGATGTTCACTTCGCTGTGCGAACACTGATGTAAGCTGCAATACTTCTTACATTCGGCACCAGAGTGCAGCATATACAAGGCATGTCTAGGGGGACTCGAAAAGGTATGTGCTACATAGTTGCAAACTTTAGCAAGATTTCGCTAAACCTGGCGGATTTTAAGTTGGAGAGCTACAATTTCCCCTAGGTCCTTCTTGCATTACTTCAAATATAGCGTCGGGGGAAATTGTTGAAAATAAATTGAACTGTTATTCTCACTTTTTCAATTGAATATGAAGTTACAAGGGAGAGGACTAAATCTGCATTCAGTACAAATATATTATTATTGTGAACACTCGTATGCGAACCGTACGCGACGCCACTGGCAAGTTTGTATGACCACTTTACTTTTCCCATCTGAGGGTTCCAGCGACCAGGCAACTATTGATTGATAGATTTGATTGTGCTTCGCTTTTATGCCACTTTTTGACAATCGCGAAGATGAGGATGGATGGTTGTAAGATGGAATGGATAAACGGACACTCACAAACACACATGGGCAGAACACACACCACGCCCCGCAGAGGACTATACTGGCTGGGAGCCCAGACGCCAGACCCTCGTTAGTCTGCAAGAATAAAGTCCAGGGTGCAGTACATAGAAAGAGATTTACATTTGGGTGACTTCGGAAATGGTCCCCCTTACGTCATAAGCAACTATAATGAGTAGAAATTACATGTATTTACCATATGCAGCCTTCTGCGAAGCAGTGCAGATAGCGAGGAATATTGTTGACTGGCGTGCATGTCATGGGTTTAGCGTTCTCGGTCTCGTTTTGAATATAACAATACAAAAGTGTAATAAAAATATTAAAAAAAACTAAAAATATACGTTCTTGTTGCTACAAGGCAAATATGTATTAGCGAATATATAAAGAAAATTATATCTCATGGTATATTCCATTAAGCCAAATAATGAAAAATAATAAAACTTCAAACGAGATGAGATTCTTCACCCGTAAACAGGGTTGTTAAAGGTCCGGGAATCCATACACATTCTAATGGGTTCTATTGGGTTCCGTAACAGGACCGGAACCTTTTTTTTCACACACAATTTAAAACCGGTCCAAGTTGCGTATTGTTTCATTTACAATGTGGAACTCGGACCGTATTTAAATTGATCCGGAAAAGAAAGGGTTTCTGTACCGAATTGAAGTACTTTACAGATAAAAAAGGTTCTTTACGGTCCAGAAGCCATTTACACTTGCTGGTTTTCTCTCCTGGACCGGAATGGAATTTATTTAAAATTCCCTGCCCGTGATTCTCGCTTTTCACTGGATTCACCTGACGACTGTCTCGTTCTCTCGTCTCGACAACTCTCGAAAAAGGTCTCGTTCCTCCTTTTTTGTTTTCAAATCTCACCATTGGACCCCATTCCTACATCATTCAACGATAATGTCCTAACATAATACCAAACCAGCTTCCTTTTGCTTATACACATATCGCATTGTCCATGTGGATGGATTCCCATGGGAAAAAAACACTGAAGTCCCCCACCATAGATCCACATAAACAATACTTATTGAGTGCGAAGCTTGGGCCTTCTGTTGCTTCTAGACGGCGAGTGTCTTGCAGCGGATATATTTCTGTTGGGAGGTGATAAAAATAGGCTGTTTCTCTTAGGCGAATAGGCATAGGTGCCAGGTTTAGACGTGGGAAAAGATTCATTGGAGCTCGCAGATGTCGTGTGGGCTCCGCGCTCCTTTTTTAAGAAGAAAAGAAGTTTTAAAAAATGAGCTAAATTGAATTTCCAAAATAGCTCTCTCACTGTCGTCACAAAGGAAGACAAGGGCATGGTTAATCCACCCGACCAAAAACATGTGGCGGGCCATTCAATTAACGTAGTTGACCGGGAGTGGATTGAGCATGTTCCGAACGGGGCTTAAACTCTGGTTGCCGAGTTAGTGGTTCACTGTAACGCGCAAACCAACATGGTGCTACCAGCAAGGAGATTGGCGTTTGTAATTCGAGGCACGAAGGCTTCGATTTGAATGTCCATTTGTGCAGAAAGGCTGTCATTTCCATGCATATTTGCGCAAAAGATTCCAATTTCAAGCACATCAGCGGGAAAGGTTAAGTTTTCCAACACATTGGCGCAAAAGCTTCAATTTTCTTGCACGTCGATGCAAAATTTTTGGGTTTTTATGCATATCGGAGCACACAGTTTTCATTTTGATGCACATCTCTGAAAAAAAAAAGCGTCAATGTTGATGCACATGGGGGCGAGTGGTTTCAATTTTGATGCACATCTCTGCAAAAGAAGCTTCAATGTTGATGCACATGGGGGCGAGTGGTTTCAATTTTGATGCACATCTCTGCAAAAGAAGCTTCAATGTTGATGCACGTGGGGGCAAGTGGTTTCAATTTTGATGCACATCTCTGCAAAAGAAGCGTCAATGTTGATGCACATGGGAGCGAGTAGTTTCAATTTTGATGCACGTCTATGTAAAAAAAATCAGCTTATATTTGGATGCACACCGGAGCATGTATTTTTAATTTTGATGCTTATCTGTTCCAAAAGGCTTCAATTTTGAAACGCAAATTGCTTGGTTTTGATGAGCATCTGTGAAAACGATTTCAAGTTTAATACCCATTGGTGCGTACGGTCCCGGGTTCAATTCCTAAATTTCTAAAATTCCAGTGCTGACCGAGCATCGTCAGGATAATTGGGGAGCCAGTTGAAGCCAATAGTAGACGGCTCCAATCTCGAAAGCAAGAAAACAGCGGCGATGGGACAGTTGCACTGACTACTTGTCGCCCAGAAGCTGCTTGGCATGTCTCGGCTCTGGACGTTCTGTTTACGTCCAAGTGTTTGTTGGTTTTTTGTGCGTATGTGCAGAATGGTTCAATTTTGATTCACATTGGAGCAAAATGTTTCAACTGTGCCAAACAGTGAGGAAAAAATGTGCATTTTGAAGAATGTAGGCTTTTTGAGCACAACAAAGGCTTCATGAAGATAAAAAATGAAGGTAGATCCTATAATAGTATGAGGTTGTTTGCAGAAATTCCATCACCGTCAGAGAGATATTCACAACAGCTGCGAATTTGCAAAAAGGAAAATTATGATATCAGAACCATGATAAGGATTATAGGAAGTGTTCACGCCCATTTTTAAAAAGATGAACGAGTTGGCTGACACGAACACTATCTACGAAGGCACGAGAATACAAACTGCTAAATAAGAGACTGCACCGAGAGATACTTGTGGAGAAAAAAGAAACAAATGATAACGCAAGTATCGAAGCATGACTGGTTTGGATCGACCGTGTCTGGCGAAGAAAATCCTGCGTCTGGCCCAACCCTCAGACTTCTCAAGTTTCGAATCTGGTAAGCTCCAATGTGGGGTTGATGGCGGAGGGGGAGAAGCTCTGAGCGAAAGAGCCGGAGAGATCAGATTGGAGCGTGAGAAGTGTGTGGAAGAGCAAAGTTTAAAACAGAGGAGAAAGAAGGAACAATAGCGCCAGACCATACACTGTGCTTTCCGGTCAATAGTCTGTTCATAAGCAGTACGAAAATGTTCTGATTTTTTTTTTCGCATGACGAAATAGTATCCAGAACTATAACACAAGAAGTTTAGAAATGAAATTTTTATTTAATAATTTATTATTTAATTATTTCTTTAGCATTTTATTATACTTCAGTTGTTTTATGTTAAGTTCTTATGATTCAAAGACAGAAACAAATTGAGATTTCTTTCTGCTTTCCATGCCACAACAACCGTCCTACCTAATAAAGAAACATTTCCATCTGGAAGATTTATATGACAGGAAATTTTCTATATTCTTACATGATTCCATTAGTGTTGTAAATTATGCACAGTAAACGGTATCTGTATTATGTTTTCCTTATTTTACGCCGTTTTCCTGCCAAATTTTGACATTTAGATGTTGAGGATGGATAATGATAACATTGATGAACTTTAAACTGTAGGTCCAGTATAGAAACTGCTTTTATTTGTTTCATTTAGTGAAAAATAGTGGGATTCTACATTTTGGTAAATGTATGGCAACCCGCACTAAATTGGGTATATCTGAGTTTTATAATTCCAAACAAATTAGCTTTCGTCATAGTAGTTAACTTTCGTGTGAAATTAATTACAAATCAAACTGTAAAATTATACTATTATCCTTCAGAAAATTAGTAGCATCCTTGAATCGTGATTGCCGAATATGCCTAAAGGGCACACAACCCGCCTACAACGTTTAAAACATCAAATTGTTAAGCTCTTTGTAAGAAAAGGAAAAAAAAAAAAAGACGTACTCAGTTTGCTCTACAGAGCCATCTAGGAGTGGGTACGAAACAGGAGCAAAGCAGCCATATTTTACTTTCCTGTCAAGGGCAATAAATCAAGCAACGTGAATGGGAAGTGACGGTCAGTCCACCAAACAAAATGAACTACAATGTACACTTATTGCTTGCTTTCGTCTGCATGAAGGGTGATAAATCATTTCGAGGTTTGCGTCGAGTTAGAAAAAGAAGAAGCGAATGCCAAAGCACGCACGAGAAATGTACACGGACGAAACGAAACTACGTGCTGGTGGGAGAAAATTAATGTAAGAACAGTTCTATGCACCATGGTGTGCATCTTCTGAGCAACTGATTGTGCTGCTTCATATTAAAAACTATCTTTGAACTAATCACAAAGCGAAACAACAGCTAGTAGCACTGAATTTGGTAATTCTCCTCAAATTATTTGGTTAATTCCATGAACAAATTACTCAGATTTTTAATTTTTTTACGTATTTAAACAAATATTGTGGTATACTAAGCATTACTTTTCTGTGAATTAACTTTCGTTATTTTAAAAATGTTCCAACTGAAAACAAAGTTGAGAGGGAGGGGAATTAGCCCCACAGATTAAGCATTTGTGAAGTAAGGACGTTCATTCACATATCCACCAATGGAGCGATCTTTGAAACATTTTGAATACACTTGATGTGTTTGTAGTTTTTTTCACACTACGTCGCCTTTCTGTCACTTTTTGCTAATTGTGACGATAAAGATCAATTATGAAATATGATAGATGGAATTGATATAGACACACACTCACCAAACAAACACTGACATGCTCAGTTGTAATTATGCATGACTAATGCATGCTAGATATATAGAGGTGAAGAAACATTCCTTTCTGTAGTAAAAATAACAAAACTAATGAACGAATATGTATGAAAGCAAGTTTACTCTACATATTGAAATGAAGTGATCTGATTATCCTTGTATCAGTAGCGATTCACATGTCCAAAGTGTAATCGAGTCTGTATTAGTCTGTGTATAATATGACTATTGTGTTTAAAATTACATCGTTTTGAAGTACTAACATGCAGTTTTTCTCTTTTATAAAGCGCTTTAATTTTGCTATTAGTTCGTGCAACGGTAAAAGTGCAGTTGAGATTCAGAAATGCAGTCAAACACTAAAATAAATTACGTTTGCACACTGCCTTTCAAATCACAGTACTCGTGATGCTTGGACCGCCCTAACAATTTCGAAGTTCCTTTGGGAATACAGCGGTGACTCCAGTTCTGAGGGGGGGTGACAAGGGTTCCAGGGGGGAGTATACAAACTGGCATGATATAATAACATGATAACTGAGAAGCGGGCCAATCAGAGAGCGGCTATTGTCCTGCCGGGATACACAAGGGACACCTTCATATCTGACATGTGAACAGAGCAGGAACAGCAAATTACAAAACCCTCCCCGAATGTGCATAAAACTGCATACCCTGTAACCGGGGAATAATGAACAGCTCGTAGAACAAATAGCAGCTAGGGAATCACACACATGCGTGTGTGTGCGTGCCGGTAGGGGAGGAAGTTTGTTAAAGCCTTCTGGCCTTCGAAAAAAATAGCAAGGACCGTAGATTTCGCGCTGTAGTGAGATAGCAGCCATGCAAACTTGACAGTAATATAAACTTTGGGTTCACCAACATGGCTGCCGCGCTATTATTCCTCTTGGTTGCATTGAAACCGAGGATTTGTGGGTTCCCTGTGCTTTCCAGCTTGTTCTTGCAGCGCTATCTTTCCGCGACAATTATGGCGGAAGCGAAATGTCCCGCACAAGAGGAACTGAGGGCTACAATGTGGTAAATCCTTTCAGAGCTGGTAGGTCTGCAACAAATTTCGCAAAACACTGCCAGGAAGGTCCGCCATACGTAGGATACCCTAACATACTCTCAAATGACACCGCGAGGGAGTCTGTGTCCAGGAATGCAAAAGTTTGTAAATTTTTAAAAAAAAATAATTAGCCTACCTATAGTTGTAACATAACTGGTAGTTTGGTTTTGTAACTATCAGTAAATGTGCACGATTACTAAAAAAATGATTCCAGTAAACCATCATGCCTATTCATCGTTCATTTAAACAAATATTTTGTTACGAGAAAGAAACTACTTTTTGGTTACACCAAACAAACTTTTCTCTATGTGTATATAGTAAGTATATAGCTGCAGCCGCATTTTCCCCTCCATGCCCTCGCTTCCACTCTCATTGGTCGAGTCAGTACTTGTCCAGATGAATGTACACATGCAAGAAAATTACTCTGGGGTGTTGAAATAAAATTGTTTAGCAGAAATAAAAAGAAGCATAACCATCTACAACATTGCCATCAATTATTATGTATGTATGATGTAATTCACGTCGATTATTATCTGTGTGAAAGGATGTCAATAATAGGCATTCTTATCTACAGTCACCAGTTAATTGATACTTGTTTCTAAAATAAATAATATTGGCGTCCGTTCCTATGACATTGAAACAGATTTAAGTTGAAATATATGAAGAAATAAACAGATATTGCAAGTGGAGATGTTTTTTTTGGACCACACTGTATTGCGCTACATACATTATACTTTAAATGCGTGTAAGGCAAAAAAGTTTCTTCGCATTGTTAAACAAATCACAGTGCAAGTATAAATGCCATCTTATTTCAAACAATAACTAGTAATAAGCTCAGTCAGATTTAAGTATTTATGAGGCTAAAAAAATGTATAAATGATGGTGTTTTTTTTTTAATCATATAAACACCACAACCCTAGATTTGACTTACTTGTCTATGTTTCTGCTAAAAGCTGTTATTCATTTTTGAATATGAGTATATTAACAAAACCCAACGTTTGCTCTCAAACAAATCGGTTATGCCTAAGCAAACAACACTGTTTGGATGAAAGTACAAAAACCAACTTGAGTTCTCACTGAAAGCCCAATTCTTCTACAAACCTTTCTTCATTCCCTTGTTCCTTCTCCTCCCCCTTCTTCTAGCTAACCCCCTTAACCACACGAATCTCATTTAGTAGCAGATCCCCCAAGAACGTGCAATAAGAGTTTTTATAAGCGTGTTAAGAACCTTCCCAAGATTACTTCCATTCCTTCAAACGGGATTGGTCCGAGGAAAATTCCACTTCCGCGCGAAACCAACCATGCCTGGTCAGTGTTGACAGATCCTTCATGGTTTTGTTACCAAAGTGTTACTTCGATTCCACTGAACGCTATATTTGCAACTTTTTATTAAAGGGGGCAATTTAAGCACGGTTTAATCTGTTCTGAAGCGAAAACGGATTGTGCGGTGATATGCATATAGACATGACTGACTGTATATATACAGAAATAATGAATGGGGTTCAACGTACGGCAGGTCAAGGATGGCACAAATTTCAGAGTTATTTATTTTACCAGGAGTAAAAACTATTACATTATAACCAATAACATTTTCTCTACACAAGTTGGATGCAAATATTGGCTTCATGTACAGTCATCGACAATAAAAAAAGGTTCACCTAAAAAATTAGTAGATTTTAATAGTAAAATTTCAATGGCAAGTTCTACCACCGCCGTAATGTTAGGCAACACACACAACACCGTGCAAGGAAGCTAGTATTTCAGGATCTGTGTGTTCCATTATTATTGCTGGACATGTAACAATATTATTTTTACATTTAACTTCATTGGCTTTTATTTTTAAAACACTTACTTTGTGTGTCATATTAATAACTTTCAAAACCTGTTCAACCAATCTAGAGTTTGACCGATTTAGAGATCTGTTTACTTGATTTTACAAATAGTGCAAAATGTTTACTAAACCAATTGGAAAGGTTAAACACCACTTATAAACGGGTATGTGCATATATATCAAATTGCCCATCAATATTTTCATGTGCTGGAAGTAACGTATTGTTAATTACTCCTTGTAACTCTTGCCCAGGTACTATTTTTTCCAAGTTGGTGGAAAATATAGTTACGGTTGGCAGCACTGGTGCTGACTAGCAGAATAGGGAAACTGGAACAAGCTGATTACTTAGATACTGAAGAGGGTTGGTCTACGTCACTTCCCCCTCCGGTTCATCCAGAAATGATGGCATGTAGCGACACCCTGCGCCAAATGGCAATCAACCTGACAACTGACGTCCGCATGTAACGTGATGCATTTGTAATTTGAGGAGCGGTTGGTTCCCGACTGGGAAGGAACCGAACTACGTAGCTATGACGTACAGTGCTGCTTACCTACAGTCGACGAAATAATAAGCGGATTCACATTTGTATAAGGTACACACGGGGATACGTGTACACTCGGCTCTCTTAGTAATGGCACAATTAGCTTTTATACAGCGTTTTTGTCCAAGGTGGAGTTCGACCGACATTGGACAAACATGCTGTATAAAGAAGCTAGACTTTCAGGGTGCAATGTTGCCAGTCATAAATAGGGCTAGGACTTTGTATCTTCTTTCTGGTAATCCAGAAAACGTACACCTTCAGTAGTTACTTGTTTTGTGACAAAGTAAAGACTTAAGATGGAATAACTGGGTCATTTTGTGGTCCAGTAAGGCATTTTAGATAATTCTTTGGTCATTCTCTTATTTTATTTATTAAAATATGGAAGTCGGAGGTGTCAACTGAGGTGGACGAGGAACACACAGAAAGATTCATTCATGATGTCATTCACAGATATGCTGTAGAAAGCCTTAGTTTGCTGCTTATGTAAATTATTGCATCCTATATTATTATTTTATTGAGTCTCATAATCTCATTTTTTAGTCTCATAATCTCATTCTTAAAATGAGTTAAACCTAATTACACAATCTAATTTAATTATATGTCAGAAGTAAGGGGCAATTTAAAAATATTAGGTGTTATTGGTATTATAATTTGATGCTTATGGCATCCCCCGTGGAATTAAATGCCCCCCGGAGGAAAGTGGTTGTATTCAACACTGACCATGAATATATATTTTAGAAACTAAATCGTTACAATTGCATTAATTATATTAACGGCCGTTAATACTTTAAAATCCGTCATGGTCATTTTTACGGTACTTTGACGGCAGCGGAAATTTGACGGTCCCTTTATACAGCGACTTTTTTTCAGTGTACACTCACCGGCAATAAAAATGGGTCACCTAAATCTTGAAATACTCACTTCCCTACATGACCTTATGTGTGTTGCCTGACACTACGGCGATGAATGGATTATAATAGCAAATTTTCCCGCCACCGCCGTAGAGTTAGGCAACACACACAACGCCATGCAGGGAAGCTAGCATTTCAGGATCTAGGTATCCCATTTTTATTGCCGCTGACTGTACGTGTTTTGTTGGAAATGTTGAGGAAATTTTCGACTCAAAACCCGAAAGGGGGTGGGGGGTAAGAGGAAGGTTTTAAGCACGAAGGGAGAAAGTGGGGGGTAGGGGGAGGGATCCGTAATAAGGAATTCTTGCATAAATCTTCCTGGGAGTACAATATTGTCACAAAGATTTCCAGGGGAAAGCCCACGGCGCTAAACTCTTGATATATATTGCCGTTATTTCTCAAGCGCGATCCAGACACCCCCTCCGCCCCTCCCTAAGACCTAAGCTCCCCCCTTTTCTTTCTAAGCCCCCTCTTTCTCCAATAAAACACCGTCTCCCCCGTTACCCAAAATGCAGAGACTCGGTTGGTTATGCTGGAAGAGGTGGACCTGTTAGGGTTCATTTTCTCCTATTAAGATTAGCATTAATTATCGCGTCTAGAAAAGTACAAATTAAAGCGCCCCCTTTGTAATGGGGTGAAAAAGTGGGTGGAGGTACTCCTACGCAAGAATGGTGGGGGGGGATGAAAACTTGTGTGTGGTGCCCCCCTCCCCCCCCCCCCGTCGGCGTATGTGCGCTCTAATACCTTGCATTCCTTTCCACCATTATAGGTCACACTATTTATGGAAATTAGCTGCTCTAATTGTAATGAAAGTCATAATTTCAAGTATGGTAGGAGCCGAGCTCGTGTTTTTACTAATGTCCGCCATGCAGGAATTTCGGGGTGAGTTAATTCTGATTTACATTTTTTGCCTCTCTTAATGTTTACTACGAAGATATCTCCACGGTATATCAACACTAATGCAGTATATTATTAACATATTCACTACTTTCAGCAATAAAGCGTCTCAAGTTTACTCGAATTATTGACTAAAACGGCCAGTTTTAATGTAAGGTCGTTTCACCGTGACGTCAGAATTCAGAAAGCAGCATGAACACAATTACATTATTTTTTACTGTAAACTTTACAATAATCCACAATTAAAATTTAACAGTCTGTCCGTTATTTTACGAAAAAGGCCGCAACAGTTTTTTCCTCTCCTTAGCGCAGGTGCATCCATATCGTCACACCTCTGTGCTGTAGCTAGAACGTAGCAAACATGGTGGCGATAACCGATTGGAATACTGGACACGCTCATACATAGCATACTTTACTTCGCATGAAGATAGGCGATAATAAATTGCAGATTTGTACACTATAAATACATTTTTTTAAAATAAATAACATAATAATATCATTATCATTTAGTGGGGTTGCAGCGTAAATTGACGGTCTAAGGCAGTCAATGTCGTCACCCATCCAATTACTATACAAAAAATTACCATCACGATTTTAATATATTTTAACAGTGTAGTCAGCTTTTTGCAGGGTATGCGCAGCTTATGTACAGTCACTTCTGAGTCTTATTAACTCTCAACAACATTATTTCCAACAACTCCTAGTTCAACAATGCATTTTTGCGGCATAATGGGCATTTAGACGCCTAAAGTACAAGATCTGAACACTTTTTCTGTCCGCTAATTTTCGCGAGTTGCAAAAATTTGCGCTCCTAACTTGGTAATCAAGCTGTGTCCGCGTCCAGATGTGTGATTAACTTCCCGTTCTATCACAACCGAGACGGAAGTTTCCTAAAAACACCACTAGATGGCTCTCCTTGACGTAAACGCCCAAATGCGCCACGTGGTCGTATAGAACTGAGCGAGTACAAGGCATATTAACTACTCAAGACCCTCGTTTTAAAACGAAACACCCAAGAAATTTATCGCAGGATCACGTGGCGAGGAAAGTTACCCCCCAGAGCAGCGTCTAATTGTTCCCACAGGTGGCGTATTCCGAATTTTAATTACTTGAACTCTTGGGAGAGTTATTGAACATCAAGGGTGTTCTTTCCTCCTTCAGCTCCTAAAGCTGTTTCTTGCATTTTTTTAATGCCAGGTAACAGGGCGAGAGGGTGCTGAAGGGAGGAACATCCTTGAGATACACCCCCTTTACCCTTTTTCTAAAGGGAAGAAGCACGTAGCTATTTGTTACTGCTGGGGGCATGAAATTTGCATACTGATCATGACAGGAAGGTGCAATAAGCAGCATCTGCCATATTTGCACTTTTAACTGTCACAAAAATCCATAAAAGCATGGCTATTATGACAAGTCTAGGACAACAATAAACTCACATTAAGCTAAACTCAAAACTATGCACGTACCAGCGAAATAATACTGCAGAAGGAAAATATACCAATAAACTTATCAACAAACAACAACAAAATGCAACTAAATAGCCACCTATATAACGTTGAAGCTCTGCACTTACCAAGATGACAAAACGCTCTATTTGGTGTTGCCTGAACGACAATCACTCCCTCTTTCTTTCACACACACAATTATAACTAACGTGCAGCTCAGGAAAAACTATCTTCATTGCAATCTTGACGAATCGGGTAGGCAGGCATCTCTGACAGCAAAGATTCGCGTGAATGCTCTGGAAGAAATTCTAAGCAGATGTAATTTTTCAGAATTTGGAACAGCATAGCGGTTTTTTCAAAGGAGAGAAAATTTTGAAAAAGGCTTCGCTGGTGTCGACAAAAAGGTCCAGCTTCAGAAGGGAGAGTGGTTGAAATAAGCAATGCTGGAAACCTAACCTCGACCTATGCCTTCATATTGAAAGAAGAAGGGGAGATGCTGTTGACAGTTTCATATATTTTCCAGGAAAAACTTTGAAGTTTTACCAGGACTTAAGTAATGTCTGCACGAAGATGACGTGTCTATGCATCAATACATAGAAATATAACAACTGGACAAACCTATTTTACCCTGATGTAGTAAGATACGAATTTAATTGGAAGAGTTGTCCGATGACGTAGTGATAACCCTGTCATTTTGTAGTCATGGGGTCCTGGGTTCGATCCCTGTGGATGCACAGTGGTTCGGGTCCATGGGCGTAGTTAGGTAGGGGCTAGGGGGGCTAAGGCCTGGCATTTTTTCCACGGAACTAATCTCAGTGCTTTGCCTTGCAGCATTATAATTTGTTCATTACCATGAACACTGGGTTATCCAATAATGACTCCTGCCCGACCCTGTGGCCGAGTGGTTAGCACATCGCGCTGCGACGCCAAGGGTCCCGGGTTCGAATCCCGGTCGGGCTTGGTTGTTTGTGAATGTCCATTCATCAATTTCATCATTTCATCACTCATCCCCATCTTCGCAAATTAGCCAAGAGGCACAAAACGCGAAGTAAAATAAACTAAATCAAATCAAATCAAAAAAATAATGACTCCTAAAGAAGGAGTGTGTTCTGTAATAAATTTGCAACCATTTTTAATAGTGTATTTATTCATAAAAGTAGCACTCGGCATAAACACAATTCAATCTCGGTTTGATAAAATGATGTGGGGATCACCTGTTTCACAAGGAGACTGGCCATGATGGATAAGAACATGAATAATGTTAGCCCCCTCCCCCGAAGTGGACGGACGAAACTACGCCTGTGTTCGTCTCCTACTTTAAACTGTAGACCCAGTCCCTATCTGCCTACAAACGAAACAATTGGAACGGAGCCTGAGATCCAATACTGCTAAGTATTGTTCGAATCTTCAGTAGTCGCTACAATCCCTCAAGAGGAAACTCGTGTTCACAGGTTGCACCCCGAGCTTCAAATATTTCAACGACGCTCGCCAGATTCCCAAAAAGGGTTTCTTGAGCGTACTCCGTCTTCTGGAATGGAAAAACAAAGAAAACCTAAAAGAACTTCTTTTAGCTAAGTAGACGTCGAGGTGATTAACATACGATGTACAAGGATCCACGCTCCTGCTGCCATCTGTCTTCATCTTCTTTCTCTTCTTCTACATTCTCCTTCTCCGCTATTCGTCTTCGCCTCGACGGACAAGATGTATATTCGCAAGAAGTCCCTCGGTAGGTCTTCCAACTTCTCAGAGTTGCCATAACTTACAGGAGAATTCCCCTGGCCAGGTTGTATGGATTGAAGCCAATGATTCGAGGCGAGAGAAGCTAGATTCGCTTCACAGGTGCCAAGGTATGCAGATACAGGTGAATCAATCAGCGATATTTGCTTCTGACGTAAGAGTTCTGCGGGGTGTAAGTTCTGATTGTTGTATTCTCATCTGTTCCTTACATGCGAACTTTCCCTACAAGGTATACGAATTTTCTAACGTATGCGAGTTTCTCATTTGTCGACTGTGACCACGGACTACTGCTGCCATCTATGAAACACGTGGGCAGATCAGTCGAGCCAGGTTGGTGTTTTCAGTTGGGAAAGGTCAACTTGTTCCTCTTTGCTTACAAGTTGACCTCCGTGGCGAAGTTGTTAGCATAATGCTCTACAACGCCAGCAAATCCAGCCCATGGGCATTCTTTCAATTTCATCATACCATCACTTATCCTCATCGTCGCGATTAGCCAAAAGTGCCAGAAAAGCGATACTAAATACCATAACTCAAATCAAAACTATTGGTGGCGGTACCATTACTTTCAGATACTAACAAAAACAGAACTTTTGTTCTGAAACTTGAAAGATTTCTTAACACTATATTTACAGCAGGTTTTTCAAACGCCAAGCCATCCTCCCATGCAATCATGCTACAATCGGAGCACAGATCTTTTAGGCTCTTTTTAACGGCTTTTAAAGTAGATTTATATAATAAAATTTCGCATTGAACAGCGGTAAATGTTGCTAATGGCTGTCTCGTTCTTCGTATTGATCTTGAGAGTAATGGATACAAAAAGTGTAAGGTCTCGAAAAGGACGAGATTCTCGGATAGCTAGTCTCGGTCTCGTCTCGATTTTACAGATATATGTCTCGTTCTCCGTATCGTCTTGCTAGCTTCCCTGGAAGCTAGAATTAGCTGTCGAAAATTTGACAGCTTGCAACCATTTTGCAACACTGAAACGCCGCGGATAGCAACACTGCACCTCACCGGAAGTAAGCCAAACGCCAGTTGGTGCGCCAGCTATATGGAAAGGGAGAAGAACTTTTCAGCAACTGTGGCCTATGCCAAGACGAAGTCTTCTGGCCAATGTTTGCTCGTTCTTTTCCCTCAACCCTTCTTTCCTCGGAAGAGCTTAGCTAGGCTCCTTTTTTTACTTCTCTTTATTTATCTTAGCTCCTCTGTGTGCTGGAGTATCCGCTGATGTACTCCCCTCATAAACAACATGGCGCAAACTCGGCCGGGGAAGGAGATTTAAAGTAAAGTTTGGCCGACAGGATGCACTTTTCTAAGGTTGGGAGGAGGAGAGGGTTGATGCGAAGCCTGGTGTGGAGTTCTAAGATAGAAGAATTGCGAAGCCTTCACGAAAAAGTCTGCAGAGACTTCTGGCAAGGAGGGGGAGGTTTTGTAACATTAAAAAGAAGTCCCAACTTCACCAAAGTTCATTATTGTTGCTGTTTGGACTGTGCGGACGTCCCCGAGGACCTCAGAAGTAAACCTCTTAGGGCTCTGCTGTCCTGGATCCAAAGTGGGGGAGAAAAGAGAAGCATTTCTCCCAATGGTTGACTTGAGGAAGGAACGTAAAATGGCGCCCGTGTCAACCGTGGCTCCCCCTCTCTTTCAAGGAGGAGTTGGTCCACCCTCCCATCATCCATTCTAATACCTGATTACGGAGAGCTATTTTGTTTCATCAAGTCTATCCGAAGTAGCCAAGATGATGCGAAAACTTGGACTTTGAGAGCTGTTTCAAGTCACGGCGGCCATTTTCGTTAAAAACTCCACCCCTCCACCTCACACTAACAAGATTAAAGATCCCTTAGATCGTAACTCAAGCAACCACCCTCCATATTCGCCAAATTATGCCGACGACACATCCCACAGAGATGAATTGGCACCACACTAATTCAGCCCCCACAATGTGCTACAACGGTGTGAAATTTATACCCGAGGATTTCACCGGCAATTATGACGTCATTACTGCAGGGCAATTAAGATCATCGAGATTAACATAGGCAGGCTTCGCGCTAATCCTATGATTAATCTGCCCTCAAAATCTTATTGGATGAGCGCGTCGGGGCGTATCATCCATAGCTACGCTCCTATCTGCACCGGCTCGGATGTTGCTAGTCTACCTTGATTTATACATACCAACAGATGGCAGCACCAGCTGCGGTTTGCAAACATCGTGTTTCCTCGCTTAATCTGTGGGTTGGAAGCATGGTGCTTACCTGTAAAATAAGGAAAAAAATAGATTAGGTATATATTATCAAAATATTTCCAGTAATACTGCATAGAAATCATTCCTAAGTTGTTGAAAATAAAGGTCACATTGGGTTTGGTTTCAGCCGAACCTACACACCACAAAAAGGCTATATAAACAATACCATGTAAGCAAGCGTAAGTGTTCACACTGACGACAAGCCACGGTCATGTTCCACCTACTGGAACGAAATCGATTTGTTTCTTTCGGCCGAACTCGCCAGAGTGTAGTGCTCTGCTCAACTTCTTGAGTTGTTTAGGCGACAACAGTGGACAATAATAGATTTATCGGCTTTGTTTGATCAATATCACAATAGGGAGCCAAGAAACCGTGGGTTAAAATTACAGAGTAATTGCAAAGCACTAACTACGATTTTTCGGTTACTCAAAATTGGCACAAATAACAAAAATCATCCTTTCCGATATTTATTTTCAATAAGGGTTTTCAAAGAGTAACATTTCTTGGGCCATTTCGATACAATCTGCACATGAAACGCTATAATAGCACACAGACTATTTTCCTGGTGCGATGTGACCACCTCCGTGACGGAGTGGTTAGCACAGAGTTAACGACGCAAGGGATCCTGGGTTCGAATCCCGGCCTGGGATTCGAGAATTGAGACGCAAACAAGCTGCTTACAACCTCTGCACAGGCATACGTAAACAATGAATATACCTACGTAGTCATGGACAATTTGTCGAGCAATGTTTACGAATCCCACTGTACTCAGAACGAGAAAGAAACGACAAACCAGTAGTTCCCAGTTGGAAAATTAAGAGCACATATGTTAATTGAAAGAGGTGCATCTCTGTTCGTGTAACTTTGCTAATTATTACAGTATTACTTTCCTCTCCCTAATCTATCTTCATTTGTTATAAAAAGTTTAGTATAACATAATAGAACATATTAAATATTTCCTGTTTTAATGCATTCTAGTTCACTTATCTTTCACAAGCTTCACTTCGAATTTTTGATATGATGGTGCTGCCATCTCTTACTGTTTCTGTAAGTTTTTCTTGCGGCACCCGACAAGGGGAGTTTGCATACCGAAATACTACGTAGAAACAATCATTTTTAAAACATACAGACAATGTTTTCATTTGTTTTTGCGTGTTTTAAATATGAAACACGTACAGCTGCTCCTTTTGTTTTACCTCCCTTAATCGTACGTAAAAAAAAAGACCAATTATGTCAAGAAAACCACACAACAAAGCGAGAAATCAGGCTAATTTGGACGGGAATATTTTTATTTTTTAAAATGTGGGTACGTATGGAAGGCGAAATAAAATAAGTGCATCGAAGGGTACTTTCATCAGCTGTTATTCCGTGTGTTGTACAAAATGCATCAATTGACCCGATCATTTTTTGCGAAACTAAAATTACGCGTTTAACTGTGTTCGCAGAAATCATAAAAGATCAACCGCCGTGTGGACTAAAAATGCATCGATTGACAAGATAAGACACGACCATTTCAAAGATTCAAAAATGACACATTTAACTGTGTCAATTAATGCACCAAAATTGCATGAACCTTGATTTGATGCATTTCCTGTTCTGTGTGTACTTCTTTCGATATACTGTACTTGAATGCATCAATTCATGCATCTTTCTGGATGACGCACGCACCTTAACATTCTACAAAATTTCTGCATTTTTGTGTTTCTTGTTTATCATTGATTTGGTATATTTTACTTCGCTTTTCTGCCACTTTTGGCTAATCTCGAATATGTGGATGAGTGATGATATGATGAAGTTGCTAAAGGGCTCACGAAGAATACTCCATGCACAGACCGGGATGCATTCTTTTGTTTCAACTGTTTTGTTTTACTTTTATATGCACCTGTAGATGTCACTGTCTCACGACGGCGAACTAGAATTGATAGAACCTCGGTAACTTTTCTTTACAGAAATCTATTGCTTGTCATAAATTGTACCTTATCTTGACTAAAACACAGGAGTAACACGTTGTTAATTTGTTATTTGTGATATATACGTTATTTTAAATTAGATATAGACTGTTATTACTAATATTTGGTGGAAATACAGTAGAAAGAACACGACTCAAGTGGACAGGAAATCAACACGATGATAAAGCTAATGTTGGAACAACAGAGTGCCAAGCACATTAACAAATCCCCAATGAGGGCAATTCCATAAAGATGCAGAAGGCGGGCATCATTCATTTTTTAACTGTCGCATCATTTAAAAGCAGTGTTTGCAGTGTCGGGGAGGAACAGGTGCTCTGGGGTGCGTGAAATATGATGTATGGTAAAAAAAAGGACCTATTATTTTCTGCGAGCAATCCATTTCCCCAGGCAGTCGGAACTTCCTTCCTGACGGTCCGTGCCCACAGTTCCCTGTCTTTGTACCCCGCATATTAATTAATTACAGGAATGAAAGTGAAGTGGGGTGAGGGCTGGGAGGGATAAGATCTTTTAATGGATGATGAAGATCATTAAGATATTTCCGATGTAGTCTGTGGTGGTTTACTGCTGTGCAAATTACTGTTGCTCTATAATCTCTTTTTCCAAGTACCTTTCGTCATCCCTGAATGTTCTCATCTTTATTGCTTACTTTTCCGATTGGACATTTTTAAGAGTTCGCAGCGTTGCAAACTATTTAGTCCAATAAAGCCCAAATCTAGAGCATTATTTCGACCCCTGACCATTGAGTTCGATATCGAGAAAGATGAAACTTGCGTCACTTTTCTTTGTTCTGAGGGAAATCTCTGCGACAAGGATAGCAGATATGTCACCCATTCCGGAAGTTCACTCCGCTACGAAACTATAGTTGCGCCGCCCTTATGGCAGTGACCCTCTGTTGCCACGTTTACCTACGAAGGAACTTGCGGTCAAACAGCCAATTAGACCGCTGCCCCCTCTTTGGGCAACAAGCGGCAAGCTTTCAAACAATCCGAAGCAGCCAGCAGGGAAGCAGGATTTTGTCAAAATAGCCGTTCTGCGCTGTGATTGGGGACCGGTTGGTACGGCGGCACAGCTATAGTAGATAGCAACACTTCAATTACGAATTCTGTTGATAAATGCTTCTTCAACAGGGTAGGCGTAGAAATTAATTCCCAGAATATAATATTTAAATTAGATATTTGTTGCACTGTGGGGTGGGATACACCCCCCCCCCCGAGTCCTCCCCTGGACTACGTGCCTGGAATGGGATACATGTTTTTTATAGCTACATTAAAAAGTAGACGTTCAAAGGATTGTTATAAACTAACACAGACAGCAGAAGTTAAAGTGTCAGATTGTTTCACTGAAGTTTAAGCGTACAGCAATTTGACCCCCAATAATAAAATTGAAATATACAATTTTCAAGTTCTTAAACTATCAAATAAATTAAGTCAATATTCGGCGGGAGTCCTGATTTTTTACTAACCTGGTCGCTAAGCCATGTTTTCTTTTTAATTCTCGGACGAGAAATATATTACTGATCATATCTATACGTTCACACATGATCTAATGAGAAATTATTATAACAACAACAATAGCAACAGCGTTTGTTGGATATGTAGTCTATTACCTTGAGGACAAATACCGAACATAGTGGTTCGGATCCCACTTTAAACTGTAGGTCCAGTCCCGATTAGCCTTACTGTGTATAAAGTTGACTTAAAACATCAAATATCATTTTGAGGAGAAACAGTAATTTCCAACCATTGAGGAAACAATAAAGAAAACATTTAGTCGCCACCGCTATATCTGCGACAGATTGTTAAAAAAAGGCGCTGATTGTGTGTTTCCGGAAGGGCGATGAGAGGGCGCACCGGGATTTCGTCTGGTGTCCCCGTCCGGCCCTGATGTTCAGGCCGGGATTCGAACCCGCTAACCGTGATGTCGCAGCGCGCTGTGCTAACCACTCCGCCACGAACGTCGTATAATGTGCGAGTCCATTCGATATTTGCAATTTTGTTATTAACGTCGTTTTTCTGCCAATGTTGGCTAATCGCGGCGACGAGGATGAGTAGATGAGATAGATCATGGGTCGGGCGGTTAGAAATGCATTAAACTTCAGGTGAACACTTGAAAATGCAATAAAAGTAACGTGGGCACTTCAAAATGCCGTAAATAAATCAGACGAGGAATTGAAAATGCACTGAAAATTCGAGAAAATGCTCTAGAAAGTCCGGTGAGCAATTGAAATGCACTGAAAGGCGAACTGGGCACTTCAGAACGCATTAAAAAGTATAGGTAGTCAACTGGAAACGCACTAAAAAAGTCAGGTGGTCTACTGAGAACGCACTAAAAAGTCAGTGGGCTACTGAAAACGCACTAAAAAGTCAAGTGGGCTACTGAAAACTCACTAAAAAGTCAGTGGGCTACTGAAAACTCACTAAAAAGTCAGTGGGCTAATGAAAACGCACTAAAAAGTCAAGTGGGCTACTGGAAACTCACTAAAAAGTCAGTGGGCTACTGAAAACGCACTAAAAAGTCAAGTGGGCTACTGGAAACTCACTAAAAAGTCAGTGGGCTACTGAAAACTCACTAAAAAGTCAAGTGCGCTATTGAAAACTCACTGAAAAGTCAAGTGGGCTACTGGAAACTCACTAAAAAGTCAGTGGGCTACTGAAAACGCACTAAAAAGTCAAGTGGGCTACTGAAAACACTAAAAGGTCAAGCGGCCTACTGAAAACGCACTAAAAAGTCAAGTGGGCTATTGAAAACGCACTAAAAAGTTAGGTGAGCTTTTGAAACCGCACTAAAAAGTTAGGTGAGCTATTGAAAACGCACTAAAAAGTTAGGTGAGCTATTGAAAACGCACTAAAAGTCAGGTGGACTATTGAAAACACACTAAAAATTCAAGTGGGCTATTGAAAACGCACTAAAACTCAGGTGGGCTATTGAAAACCCACTAAAAACTCAGGTGGGCTATTGAAAACGCACTAAAAACTCAAGTGGGCTATTGAAAACGCACTAAAAACTCAAGTGGGCTATTGAAAACGCACTAAAAACTCAAGTGGGCTATTGAAAACGCACTAAAAACTCAGGTGGGCTATTGAAAACACACTAAAAATCAGGTGAGCTATTGAAAACGCACTAAAAGTCAAGTGGGCTATTGAAAACTCTCTGAAAAGTCAGGTGGGCTACTAAAAAGTACGGTGGGATATTGAAAATGCAGCCTCTCCAAGAACAACCCTGCAGATGCCAGGACTCGAACCACGGAACTTCCGTGGCGAAATCGAAAGTGAACCACAAAAAGCATTATTTTAGTTTCCGTAACTTACCCAATTCTGGGAACTCCCCCCCACCCAACCTTTCTCCCCTCAAAATGGCGCCTGCTCCTCTTTCGTCCGTTACCCAATCCCACCTCCGGAGGCCAGTCTATTCCTGATAACTCAGCTTTCGACCTTTTTCTAACCAATGATAAATGTTATGGCGGTCGCGATGTGGTACAACGGAACCTACGTATATATAACTTCTGCGACCAATGCAGTTAGATATGACAAAGTGGCGAAGTTTTTTTCTTTTTTTTTTTCCGGTGGAGCCTTCAAGTTATTCCGCCACTGGGTCGGCGAGATAAGATTGGAAGGTGAGATGTGACGTCAGGAGGTCCCACAATTCCCGAAATTGAAGAAGTGTGTAGGTCGGAAGTTCCCGGATGTTCAAATTATTGTGTGTAAACTTGGCTGCTCCTCCACGTGTGTTGGTCTATAAAAATGACCCGGATGTTGTTATTTGTCGAGAACGATGCGTCCACACAGAAAACAAAATGCATCAAATGTATTTGATGCACCAGAAACGCATCGATTGATGGACTAAAGTGCGTTTTATGGTCTTTGCCAGGTTTAAAGTTGATGCATTATTTGTAAAGATAACGACAAAGTGCATCATTATGATGCAAGTGAATATTAACTTCCTATGCTGCACTTTGATGCACCTTCCTGCATGTTTCTCGATGATGCACTTAAAACATTCGGTCTTAGCTACAGGCTTCATGCATTTTCGTGTTTCAGCTGATGCATTTAATTTTCTCTGCGTGTGAATGCGAGAACGAAATTGCTAGACAAGACCGAGAATGAATTTGGGACTCTTGTCCCAATAGAGTTCTGGGAAGAGTAAAAACAATAATTGACGCAAAAAAGTGCATAAAAGTTGTACCTTGAGGTAAAATGTCTGAATGCATCAGCTAGTGAATGTCCACCAAAAGGCCCTTGAGCGGGAGCGCAAAAACTAAAGGCTGCGTGCGCTTGCGGTTAAAAATGTATACGACCAGCGAACAAAATCCATGGCAATGTTGAATGGCTTTATTCATAACATAAGACGGGCAATGTACCGCTGCAGAAGGAGGGAGACGCCAGCAGACCCCAGAGACATAGTCGAACCTAACCTAACCTAATCTCACAGTTGATCACTAAATGTGCACTATATATGCAATGAAATGATCCTCTACACAGGCCAGCCATCACACAATCATAGATGTGGCAACGCAGCATTGGATTTTGTGCGCTCGTGGCACCTTTCATATACCACGAGCGCACACTTTCTCATTTTTGTCTGCTAGGGTACTGCACAACACCAAAATGCTTCAGCTTTCATAAGTACAATCTGAACTCGGAATGCATCACATCGAAGTTTGTCCACCTTTCGTGCATCAATTGACACAGCTAAATGTGCAATTTTGTTATTTTTGAAACGATATTGTCTGATCTTCCCAATTGATGCATTTTTAGTGCATTAGCTGATAAAGTATCCTTTTATGCATTTCTGTGTGCATTTTGACACTAAAAAGTGCATTATGTGCAGTTTCTGCACGTTAATGTGTTATAGGAGTCAACCTGTATTTATGTTAATTGACACAATTAGAGTTATGTGTGTAAAAGTATCACCACCTACTTGGTGTAAGAGAGAACTTCTGCTGTTCTTAATTGGAAATTTTGCTCAGTGCCATCTTTTGGTGTTTTGTTACTTCAGTTGGTGTATCGCCTTTTTCGAATGTAGCAGAGCTTCCACTTGGTATTAACCGACCTCCGTGGCGGAGGGGTTAGCACAGAGCGCTACGGTGCCCGAGTTCGAATCCCTACCTGGGCATGGGAGTTCTTTGTAGTCTCTTCATCAATTTCATCACATCATCACTCATCATCTTCACAAAGAGCAGAAAAGCGAAGTAAAATAAACCAAATCAAATCACCTTCTACACACAGAAAACAAAATGCATCATATCGATTGATGCACCAGAATGCATCGATTGATGCACTAAAGAGTATTCTATGGCTTCTTCGAAGAATCAGATTCGCAGTTGATGCATTTGGGTGCATTCTTGCATGTCGTGAAAGAAACGCCAAAGTGCATCATCATTTGATTCAAGTGAGGATTCCTTTCAGTCGAGATGCACTTGAATGCATCAGTTGATGTTCCTTGATGCACCTTCCTGCATCATCAAAAAAGATGAATTCTGGTGCATCAAAACGCATCAACTGATGCATTGAAGTGCATCTCAACTGGAATAAATCCTCACTTGAATCAAACGATGCACTTTGGTGTTTCTTTCACGACACACGAAAATGCACCCAAATGCATCAAATGTGAATCTGATTCCTTGAAGAAGCCATAAAACACACTTTAGTGCATCAATCGATGCATTCTGGTGCATCATTCTATATGATGCATTTAGTTCTCCGAGTGTACCTACTTGATACACAGTGTAATTTAACACTATGTGTATCGTATGGCATCCGTGACGCTCAAAATTGAAACTGAGTAAAGTTCGACGTCTTCTAAAAGAAAGATGAGGAGATGAAGGAGGAAGAAATAAAAAGATGGACGCAATTAGGTGGAAGGGGGCTCTGCGTGAATGGGGAGGGGGGAGCATGGTAACATGTCGCAGTCATTTAAATACTGAGAGGTAATACTTCATTATGCTGGACTTGCGCTGGGATGACTATTGTTCTGTTTCTCTTTTTTTTTTTCACGACGGACCACCCAGATCGCTCTAGTCGCTTCGCTGTGGACCGCTTCGGCGTGCGTTTAAGAAATTGAATAAAAGAATTGCCAATGGATAGCGGGTGATGTAATGCCCGACAATTAGACACGGATCCTTTCTGCACTCTTCGATTATCTATTGGCCGCATAGACTTGTTACATTCCTCGTTCATGCTTTATTTTCGGTCCGAAACTTTACTGTTATTTATTACTCTATGCCTGGAAGATTATGTATTTGAGGTACTTGCTTGCGGTGGCGTGCACAGAGATTTCTACGGGGAGGGTGGGCGCTGGCTACGATTTTTATTTTGCAATTATTTGTTTTACTGGCTTTTCATACATCAAATGTTCTCCCCGCTTTTCCAGAATATGGCTCTTATAACCGCGGTGCTGCCATCTAGGAAAATTAAATAATAATTGTGCATGTATTGGTTATAGTTTCATGTTGGGAAACCTGATGGTAAGAGACCTGTAGGAAGGGCAAGACGAAGATGGAGGGATAAGATTGAGATGGATCTAAAGGATATTGGTAAGGATGGAAAAGACTGGATTGGGATAGATTGATGGCTTAAGCATCTACTATACAGTAAGACCTCGTTAATTCGGACCCCGATAAGCCGGACTTCGCTTAATCCGGACAGGAAAGGGCAAAAAAAAAAAGCAGAATGCAAGGTTTTAAATGTGGCTAGAAGTCAACAAGAGAACTTCCCAAAGAAAAGGCAGTCAACCATTGATGAAATTCTGTTTCCCGCAGACTTTGTACTGTATAGTGTATTTAGACCTGTGCCCTTTAAATGCACCATAATAAATGTGTTTTGTTGCTATAAACGGAGTTTTAATGCACTTTCTACTGTTCTTTTAGGTTATTTCAGTTAATCCGGACTTTTGTCAAACCGGTCAACTTATCCCCCCATTAGTCCGGATTAGCGAGGTTTTACTGTATATACATATTACTGCTACTACACACAGAAAAATGAATGCGTCAGCTGAAACAAAAGAATGCATAAAGTCTGTAGCTCACAGTGGCGTCAACTTACATGAGCCTGTGGGGTCAGAGCCGACCCAATAATATGTTGGATTATTTTTGTTATTATTATATTTGTTATCGCGATTCGTGGTTGAGTACTGATTGAAATAAGTAAATACAGATTTTTTTAAAAAAAGTTGGTGGGGATTAACATCATAATACAGCGGATTTTCATTCACATTTTTGAGCTCAATGTTTTTAAAAGTTCGCCCCTGGTAGAGCAGACGAGATGTTCGAGTCATCGAGAAAGATGCAGGAAGGTGCATCAAATCAACATGGAAAGATATGGGGTAAAGGGCGGACAGATGACGCAGGGGGGACAGATGGCGCATCACGTGACTATAGGACTTTTCCACTCTTGCGGCGGCCGGTCCTAGTTCTGGCAAGGGAAGTGGAGAGCGGTGACTACGCTGCAAACCAACGAGACAACAGCGGTGGCGCCGAGATACACGACGCGGCAGGAAGAAGTACTACGTGAACCTCGTTCCACTGGCTGCTGCGTTTCTTATCGTGCTGGATTGGTTGCTTCCCCACTTCCCTTACCAGCATTGGAATCGGCCGCCGCAACAGTAGAAAAGACCTTTAGCAGAGAAGGAGCAGGCCGTTGGCACCACTATTCCACAGTTTTGGAGAAGGGACAACAAGACGAACGAGTGAGCATTGTGTTCCCGAGAAATCATATAGCAGAGATATTACAAGGCTTTTACGTCATCGGAACGTAGGTGGAACAGGTGGCTAATAGCTACTATTTTTTTGCGTGCATATTGTCGCTATATGGTGATACAGAACTTAATGATCGTACATTTCTATTGTTCCTCAAGAACTGAAAAAATATGTAAAGCACATTGAAAATAAATTAAAACATAAATAAACAACTTTTTTTGCGTTGACTGAAAATGTGCGCCATCTGTCCCCCCATTACCCTACTCACTGGCCAAGATTGAAAATGTATTGGTTATTCACGGAAAGGGACAGTGTACAGTCGTGGTAAAAAATACCTCCCCCATAAAACGACTGGTATTAAGGCTCTATGGGGAAGTATTTTTTTCCATCACTGTACAAGGGATACATTTTTTTTTACCTATTTATACACAATTAGCATTTTAAGTGTTCTAATATCGCTTTTCAGCATCTAGATTAATCGCGACGATGAGGATGAATGGCGAAGTAATGAAATGGATTCATGAACCTAGGACTCGAACCTATGAACTCCACCTCATTACCAACCAGGCTAAGTACTCCCCCACGGAGGTTCATATACACGCAGAGAACTAAGTGCATCATATCGATTGATGCACCAGAATGCATCGACTGATGCACTAAAGTGTGTTTTGTGGCTTCTTCAAAGAATCAGATTCACATTTGATGCATTTGGGTGTATTTTGTATGTCGTGGAATAAACACCAAAGTGCATCATTTGATTCAAGTGAGGTTTTATTACAGTCTAGTTGCACTTCAATGCATCAGTTGATGAGTTTTGATGCACCAGAATGCATCTTCTTTGATGATGCACTTAAACGTTTCGTTTGAGCTACATAAACTCTGTAACTCAGACCAAACGTTTAAGTGCATCATCAAAAAAGATTCAGGAAGGTGCATCAAGGAACATCAACTGATGCATTGAAGTGCATCTCGACTGAAAGGAATCCTCATGCATCAAATATGAATCTGATTCTCTGAGGAAGCCACAAAACACACTTTAGTGCACCAGTCGATGCATTCTGGTGCATCAATCGATATGATGCATTTAGTTCTCTGTGTGTACACTTCACATAACGAGGCAAAACTCTTGGACAGTAATTATCGGTCTCCTTTCAATCTGACAGCCATCTCGTTCTCGTTTACATTGCAAAGGTGGTCTCGCTAACATCCTATCTCTTCATTGTTACAAATCCCCTCACTTAAATTAGCAACCCATCACACGCGCACAGCAGGTTGTTGCAACGCAGTCAAATGTAGGCGAAAGGTAAGGATTGCAGACCTGCAATATGTTCAATGGAATGAGTAATTTATTCCACCTCTTCGCCGTCTTTGAATTGTTCGAGCAGAGTGTCGGGAGACAATTTATTGCAGCAGGTTTTTTTTTTGCACGCACTGTGACCTCGACCCCCGTAACGCTCAGATACGATTTCAGATAATATGTTCATTACGTTAATTGGTTGTAGTTAGCGAAATGGACGCCAGATCTTTGTCAGAAAGTGTACAGAAGTGGAACAAGCTCGAGAGGTGGACACGAGAGGTGGTCCGGTAAATACACTTGAAAATGTGTCGTGCAAAGTAACACCGAACGTTGTGTTGGAAATATGGTCCGGCTGCCTTATACGGGCCCTACATAGCTTCATCCGTCCACCAATCGTCTTCGGGGTTGTGTGGCTCAACCACCTCAGTTGCGAAGTAAAAGCTGTAGAGGTAACATCGCTCTCCCGTTGCAATGTTGCCAAGCGTACGTCTGCTTATGTCAGTTGTTTTTATAAGCTTGTTTGTACCGTGTTTGGGTGTTTTGTGTACTATTGCACAACTTTTATGCATTAACGTCGCTGATCAACTACCTCTCCCCCCCCCCGTTTTACAGTACGCTTGGCAACAACGTGTATCCGACGCTCATTTGTTTCTTACCGCTATACTGAACGCAACGCCAACTGGCGGCTGACCTTGAAAGCTATTTCTGCCACCTAATCATTTTCGGAGGCGTGTGGTCCGATAGGTGTCAACCGAAGCAACGTTGTCAAGCGTACTTCTGTTTTTGCCAGTTGTCTTTATATGACTGTATATCCGCCTGCATTCCGACCTGTGGGTGGTCCTCCCGGAAACTTCATCGTTCAGGATCGCGTGTGCAGTTGTACCAACTCCCACTGATTCTGGTGCTGACAATACCGTTGCCCGCGAAGACTCTTTCTCGCTTTACGGTACGTTTGGCAACGTGTGGTGTACCCAACGCTTATTTGTTTCGTCCCGCGAACAACGTTCGGTACCTTGTGACTCGAAAATGCCCGATCTCAGCCGAAGAGAATTCTACTGATCGCTGATTCGCTGTTTCCCAGCCGCCAGATGGAGTTGCGTTCAGTATAGCAACGTTCGGGTGTCTTGTGACACGAAAATGCCCGATGTGAGTCGAAGAGAATTCAACTGATCGCTGATGCGTTGTTTACCAACAGCCAGTGTTACAGAATCCGGGACTCGGCTACTCATTTCTGCAAAGATACGTATCAGATCACACCTGCGTAAAATAACACGGAAGGAGCAGGGGGGGGGGGATTCAAATGTACAAAAATGTCACCTAACACAAGAGTTCCAATTCCGAAGGGGACGGGATTTCCCCCTCTTCCATGTTTTCTATCACAGACTACACATTTCTCAACCGGAGAGGGAACACTCCTCCCTTTGTAGTTAATTATTACTATTAACCATAAATTAGAAAAATTAACGAAGTAATGCTAAATCTAAGAGAACAACAAAAATAAAGAACCAGGGCAGGTGTACAGAGAAAGATGTTTGTTTGGATTAACCAAAAAAAAAATGGTAGTGGTGAACAATTCGTTTGTTTAAATAGGCATCAACCAAAGAATTGTTCACCAGTACCAAAAAATTTGGTCAAGTTCTATTTGTTTGTCGTAAACAATATTTTGGTTACCAATACCAAATATTATTTTGGCATATCTAACAAAATATAGTGTATTTGTTTAGGAAAACCAAATAATTTAGTCAAAATCACGAAATTTGCTTTTTTATTCTTACCAAATGTTTTTATTTAAGGTTACAAACGATTTGATGGATAATTTATTCAAAATTACTTTTTAATCTGGTTAATTTTAGCTAGGCTGTATAGTTTGTACAAACTAACCGATCTTAAAATACACATTCAGAATAGGAAGTTCACATGAACTAACTGTTTGTGGAGTGTGTTTGTTTTTCTTCGCCAGGAACCAAACCTACCATTATTTGTTGTACAAAAACATATGTTTCTTCTATACATTTTGGCAGCACCATCTAGCGGCCATTGTATGAAACATCAGTTAAAGTATGTATATCCTGAGCTCTTTTTCAGAATAGCTATTAGGTTACACAACAAAATGAAGACTTGCTTCGAGTAATTATTTACCTACTCGAGTTTCAATTTTCCACAAGGGACTTTCATACTACACTCGACGAAACTGGTCAATTGTTATTTCAAATTCGAAAGCACGCTGACGCACATGTAATAAATTTAACCAAACGTTTTGTTTCTCTTTACCTACATATGTATGATTTTGTTTACGAGTACCATATTTCGTCTGACCAAATTTTTTGGTAAACAAAATGCTTTAGTAATTACAAGCAACATTTGTTTATCGGAAACAAAAAGCATAACCAAACAGCTCAACCAAACTTTTTTAGTAATTCCAAACCAGTTTTTTCTGTGGGTCCACTGAAAAAGCTAGTTAAAAGCAATATACGAAATTGTATTCACAGAAAGTAATACTTCTTAAATATTAAGAAACAGACGCTGACGATAACCTACATTTAAATAGAGGACAAGCGAGAAAATGATATGCTTCGTTTAGTAACAATGACGAAATTGGGTCCGTTTGTTCAGTTACCAAATAAATTACGAAATTATCAAACTTTAGAAAGTGCAGCCATCTACACGCAGAACTCAAAACGTGTCAATGACATATTAACGTGCATAAGCTGTGCCAAAATTCACACAGGAATGGATAAAAGTATACTTTCGTCCGATTCGGTTCGGTGTGATGCGCTAAAATGCATCAATTTGGAAGATCAGGCAAGATCATTTCATAGATAACAAAATTGCACATTTAACTGTCAACTGATGCTCGTTTCGTTCTCTTGACCAATGTGCGTCAATTTTATCACTTTTTTCTGTCACATGGTGTATAAATCGTGTGTGTACCTGTTGGTAACAGCCAATCAGAGTGCACCGTAGTTGCAGAAAAAATACATATGCAACAACTAAAACTGCATCACATTGGTCCACATATCTATTGAAGGAACGAGAGGGGGAGGGTTGGGTGCGAGTTTCTGAAAGGAATGCGGCAGTTATATAGTTCCTAATTTTGCCTATTTCAGATAACTCCTTTTTGAGTGCCTCTTTTATATATCTCTGTGCCTTTTTGCCTGCATATTATGGGGGTTATTAGTGCCGTAGCTAAATAATAATAATTGACAATTAGTTAAATCCACTTTTCCACCTCCTTAAATTAATACAGGCGTGTACAGTCAGCAGCAAGAAAAATGACACCTAAATCCTGAAATACTCGTTTCAGTGCAAAGCGTTGTGCGTGTTGCCTAAAGCTACGGGGATGGAGATTTAAATTTAAAATCTCTCATCGCCGTAGAGTTATGCAACACACCTAACGCACTGCAGGGAAACTAATTATTTCAGGATATAGGTGTCTCATTTTGATTGCCGGTGATTGTAGTCACGGACACTTCAGGATTGTAACAATTCCATTGAAAGTCAATGGAATCGTTACAACCCAGAACTGTCCCGTGACTGAACATGGGACAGATTCACAACGGCGCTACTTTTCGACACAGCTCTGTGCAACGTTACGTTTCCTTCTATATTTGTATATTTTTTGTTATAAAGTTGAGAATTTGTAAACAGCGATATACTCAGGAAATCCTGGCGACTCTAAAACATACTACAGATAAAAACAAGTATAAGAAAAGCACAGATAGGAAGGAATTTAGCATTAGCAAATAGATCTGCAAGAGAGAAGTGGACATTTTTTTGGAAATGCAACTTCAGGTGTACACTTGCAAATGGACTAAAATCAGTTGGGCAATTGAAAATACGTTAAAAAGTCAGTTGGCCAATTGAAAATGCGTTAAAAAGTCAGTTGGGCAATTGAAAATGCGTTAAAAGTCAGTTGAGCAATTGAAAATGCGTTAAAAGTCAGTTGAGCAATTGAAAATGCGTAAAAAAAAAAAGTCAGTTGAGCAATTGAAAATGCGTTAAAAAGTCAGTTGAGTAATTGAAAATGCGTTAAATCGTCGGTTGAGCAATTGAAAATGCGTTAAATCGTCAGTTGAGCAATTTAAACTACGTTAAAAAGTCAGTTGAGCAATTGAAAATGCGTTAGAAAGTCAGTTGAGCAATTGAAAATGCATTAAAAAGTCAGTTGAGCAATTGAAAATACGTTCAAAGTCAGTTGAGCAATTGAAAATACGTTAAAAAGTCAGTTGAGCAATTGAAAGTGCGTTAAAAAGTCAGTTGAGTAATTGAAAATGCATTAATAGTCAGGTGAGCAAAACTGAAAATTGTAAATTTGGTACTTTGTATTTCTCTGGGCTAATCGCGAAGATGAAGATTATGCATGTATATGTGTGTGTGTGTAAAGAATGTTAGTAGATATTGCTGTTTCTATTACTGTTATTAGATTACAGATAGGCTGTAACATAGTGAATATACGAGTACGTACATATACTGACTACAGTTACATTAATTAAAATATTCATCACAATTTTATCTATGATTTATTTGCACTATCACTTATTCAACCACTAGAATTATCTCTCTAACTAAGTTTACATCTTGATGAAATTATGAACTAAATTGTATTATATTTCTGGAACTGAGGAAATCATATTTTATCTTTTTTTTTAATTCGAGAGGGAAGGAGATAATTAAGATCACGGATGAACCGCAAATAGAATAAATTATGTCCGCTGTTCATATTAGTAAGTCGTCTACATACAAAACGCGAAATGCATCAAATCAAAATTGATGCCTTTTTTGTTCAATCAATTGACGCAGTTAAACATGTAATATTGGTTTCTTTAAAACGATCGTGTCTGATCTCATTTGATGCATTATGAGGAACATACAACGATAAAAGTACCGTTTGATGTATTTCTTGATGTATTTTGATGCACAAAAAGTGCATAATTATCATATTTTTAGTTATGTGTACTGAAATGAAGCTATAATTTTCGGGGCTTTCTCGAACATTATGTGTGTTGTCCTTTTTGCTGTTCATAATTAATTAGTCTGAAAATTAATGCAAAATGTTTACTAAACCAATGGGAAGTTAAAATTCAGACATTAATTTCCGACTATAATTTTGGCCCCCAACCCAAAACAAAGAGTTTATTGTGGACTATGACTAATACTAATTAAATGATACTATTTCTCAGCAAATGTTAATAAATATAGCTCTATTTACCTGCGAATGCCCAGCCAATAGACAAGTCCACACCTTCTGATCCAACAGTGTTGCCAGTTTTTCGTCTGCCTGGTGTAAACAGAGATGTGCCAACACAAAAGTATCAGTTTCCAGAAAAAACAAAGATTTTCTTTTTTTTTCTACCAGTCATGCAACAATTTATAACCCGTCACTAATGATTAATAGCTAATTAACCTTATTTCTTCTATGCAGGAGTAGAATTAATTTTCCGTCAATTTAATATCAATTTGAGAATTTCATTAACTGCTTGGGGATATACAAGCGAAACTATGGAGATTTGAAATATATTATCAAGTTTTTGAGTTGTGCATTGTGTAAAGTTGCAGGAATATAACGGATGATTGCATGTACCTATACGGTAAGATGAGTTACAAGCCCAGGGGGATAGGTTTGACACTTTAAATTAACCAAATAGAAAACAGGCACAAACAGTATTTGAAAGTAAAGTAAAATTATTAACTGAAACTCAGTTAGTTTTTGAAATCATCAACAGGAACTCGGTTAATTTTTGAAAATTATTTACTGTAACTCAGTTACTTACGGAAATTATTAACTGAAACTCAGTTATTTTTTGGAAATTATTAACTGGAACTCAGTTATTTTTTGGAAATTATTAACTGAAACAGTTATTTTTTTTTGGAAATTATTAACTGTAAGTCAGTTACTCCCTGGAAATTATTAACTGGAACTCAGTTAGTTTGGGAAATTGTTAACTGGACTCAGTTACTTTTTGGAAATTATTAACTGGAACTCGGTTACTTTTGGAAATTATTAACGGGAACTCAGTTTTTAGAAATTATTAACTGTAAGTCAGTCACTTTTGGAAATTATTAACTGTAGGTCAGTCACTTTTGGAAATTATTAAATGTAAGTCAGTCACTTTTGGAAATTATTAAATGTAAGTCAGTCACTTTTGGAAATTATTAACTGAAACTCCGTTACTTTTGGAAATTAGTAACTGGAACTCAGTTAGTTTGGGAAATTATTAACTGGACTCAGTTGCTTTTTGGAAATTATTAACTGAAACTCGGTTACGTTTGGAAATATTAACTGGAACTCTGTTACTTTTGGAAATTATTAACGGGAACTCAGTTTTTAGAAATTATTAACTGTAAGTCAGTCACTTTTGGAAATTATTAACTGTAGGTCAGTCACTTTTGGAAATCATTAACTGTAAGTCAGTCACTTTTGGAAATTATTAACTGTAAGTCAGTCACTTTTGGAAATTATTAACTGTAACTGTGTTACTCGTTTGAAGTAACTAATAACCATATGAAGAATAACTTTTACAGTTACTTTCCTTTATGTTTTCATATGGAATAAAATTTTGGATTACTCTTTGTTTTCTTACCTCTTATAATTTCACATATAGACATCTTATGTTAATTATTATTTAATTATAAAGCTAAATTAAATTTTATGTCGTCGTGAATGAAAGAACAACATTGCTAATCTAGAATAAAGTAACTTTGTTACTTTTGAAGTAACGCCAACGCTAACTTTTCCAAACACTGGCGAAATATTCTGATTTACTACGTCAATTGAAACTATGTAATTATTAATGAAAGTGCTAATTCTTACGTTGTTCTTGCTCTCAAATTTAGACCATATTCTTTCAAATGTTACATGCAATAACAAAAATATCGTAAACGTATCAATTTGGAGAATGTGTC